>NC_090321.1:83271329-83627731 GCF_040869045.1 Eurosta solidaginis | reverse complement strand
CTTTGGCAATGAATTATAGAACTTTTTCGGTTTTTCGTAATTTCGATATCGAAAACTGACATACCAAATTTCATTTACTCAAATTATCGTGTTTATGGACAGACGGACGGACTGAAGGATATGGCTAACTGAATTTCTTTTTGCGCACAGATCATTTAGATATATAGAAGTCTATATCTATCTCGATTAGTTTATGCCACTACGGGGTACCGTTATGCGAACAAAATTAATATACTCTGTGAGCTCTACTCAGCTGAGTATAAAAACTTAATATCTAGACCGGGTTGGCCCCATACAAAAAAAAAAAAGTTGTGAAAGTCTACCCCTAAATTGGAAGTATATGTTGAGGATTTCGGAAAAATTTTTTTTTTAATTTATTTATGATTCTTCGAAATACAGCCGAAATTGTTTTTTTTATTGTAACTTGGTTATTTGACATCCGATTTTTTAAATTCATACATCATTATTTTGGTCCTGGAAATCTGCATATTTGCTATAGGTGTAATCCCCCCTAAATTAACCTTTTTTATGTCATTTGTCGACACACCGACATCTACCAATCTACCGATTCGTCTTATGTGGTTCCACCGAACACCAGTTGTTTGGGAATAGAACGTGATCCCATATTCAACGGCATCCACCAACCCACCGATTCGCCATCTACGACTCTCCGCGTATCGATTTCCATTGGTTGCTTGGAAATCAATCCACCGCTTCACCCACCCCAAGACATTAACGCCACCAATACTCGGTCCAACCGTATTGTTTGCTAATGTCATTGCGATAAAAACACTCTCCAAATGTTTTGGGAAGTATTATCGACGTTGATGGTCTTTTGCCGCGTAGAGATACGTTACGTTCTGGTTACAAGAACCATTAAGGTGCAAGTCCGACTATATCGAGAACGATTTTATATTCGACACTGAACCTTCTAGGCAATTCCGAAATACCACCAATAAAGTTATGTTTATTTTTTTAGAAAGGAAATAAGTGCCTTCTTGACTATAGATTACCTAAGGACTACCCCAACCGTCGACGCCACTCACTTCACAATTTTTCAACAAATTAAGAGTTTAACCCCAAATTAAAAGTTTCTCAACTTACTCTTTACGGAAAATACATCAGCATTTGGTTAAATTTCCAGCTTGTAGCCATTAGAAAGAGGAAGAGTTTACGAAAATCCTCGGATATGAGCAATAGGTTGTATGGAGGATTGTGCCTTGCCTGTCTGATCCCATCGGTAAATATATCCGGTCACCAAATGTTCTTGATTCAAGTTTGTCAAAAATTTAGTCACTGTTTTGCGTTCAAACAGACAGTCTATATCTTCGGACATATTATGCCATTTAGTTAATATTCATGAAAGGTGTAAAAATTTACGCAATCGTAATACCTAAGCGTCCGAAGCTTATTCAGTGATAATTTCTTAATTACCTTGTCAATGCAGAGGTGTGTATTGAGTGTTTTCCAACAAGCGGGCATGAATATGAAAAAGTAAAATTGGTTTTAGCTGATTGTTATAGTTAAACTGTGTTGGAAAAGATTTGGATTTTGTAATATAATTTTTACCATTGACTAACAGATCTCATAGAAAACCCAACAATCAACCAGAGATATTTTAAATTATTTGTTTTATATGTTTGTATGTATTTCGATGTGAGTATATATGTAACAGTACGCGTGCTAAGGATACAATTTGCAATGAAAATAAATCAGGATATGCTAATCCTTTATGACGTATGTAAATTAGAGCTCGCCAACAGCAAAACACTCAGTCACACACACTTACAAGCCAACATTTATGCGCTTATACGTAAAAGTGTATGTACATATGTATAGCCGTATCCTGTGGTCACATGGCTGCAAAAAGCTGAAATAAATACTAGTAAAGCAATAAAAAAAAATAAAGAATAAAAAATGCTTTTACTCTGATTAACTCTTGGAAATGTGGATCGTAGGTACAAAGGCTGCCAACTTAGTCACCCAAGTAGCTTTTAGGGGGTGTCGGTAGTGTGAATACAAAAACTGTGGAGAGTCCTTGATTTCATTGATCTGGTTTTCTATTGGACACTAGCGGAGTCAAAATTTAATATATAATTTATGAGAACACACTCCATTGAATCGGGAGTCCTCTGCTAGAAATTTGTGTAGACAAAGCTTCCATACTCTTGTAACACGTTTACACTGCACCAAATGCATAATTTTGAGTGAAAAATTCTAAATGCGAGGTGTCATAATCTCAGTGTTCCAGATTTATAAATATCAGTTTCCAATAGTTCTTTAAAGACAATCTGATAATTCCATAACAAACTGCTACGTATTTTTGATATTTTTTTCTTTTATTTTATCGTAATCATGGTGGAATAAATAGGTAAAATAAGCCGTCAATTGTCTTGCTCTAAATTCTTCTTTGTTCTGTCATTCGGCTATCTGCAAATTTTTCACCGATGTTGTCCCCGCAAAAGTGTTGGTTTTTGCATTTTTTAGTACTTTTTTCACATAAACTATTAGGTGAGTGACTTTTACTGGATTTAATTACAGAGATTTTTGTGTATCTTTGGTGTTGGCTTCCATAAGTAAGATCCGTGGTAAACGAATACGTCCATATTTTTGATATTTCCTTTATATATGTTTAATTTGTACCCAAAAAATCGAAACAGGTCTTTGTTAAAACAAAATATTTGCGTTCACGTCATATTCAATCAAGGATATTTGTCTGTACTTTCTTTCGAAAAATGTTTTTCTCATTCCTACAAGAACACCAAAGTTGTCGTATTATACCTTATTTATGAAAATACTTCGCTTAAACAATGGTATTCTGAATAAGCAAAAAATTTTAACTCACTGTTACTGTTTTGCCTAAAAATCTGACCACTAAGGTGATTGGATGAAGGATTGCAATTTAGAATATAAGAACCCAGCTCGCATCGAAATAGCATCTTCTTTATCTAGGCCGACTGCCGCTGGGCTAGTCTATCCCCTGACATATTTTAGTAAATAATAACTGAGTAACATTAGTAATACATCTTGAATTCAACTGCCAAGAGTTTTTGGGCGATCTTGTGATTGTTAGTTTGAAGGGCATATGTTTTACTTCCGACTCTAAACGACAAATCAACACAGTAGATGAATATTTGAAAGATTTATTAGGGATGGAAACACATTTAAGAGTATAACGAACACTTCCGGGTGTGACTGTAAAACTTTTCATCGAAGCCGAAACCCATTTAAGTTCCGCAATGGCAGAAAAGTTCAACTAAATAACTGACGTAGATACGTACTATATAAGAATAACACATATTTCTTTTATGTCCGGTTTTTCAATGAATGAAGATGGCCGCATCTGTTAAATTTTACTGCTCATCAGAGTTTAAGTGTCCAAATTTTTTATTCGATCCTAAGTGTAATGGAAGTAAGTGTAATGTAAATCCGCACTGGTCCTTTGTATTCCGTTTTGCATTGCGTTAGGTTGCACTGATATGCTGAAAAAGCTGTTTCTGCATTGGATTTCGTATCAAGGTATTAATTTTTCTACTCCTATTTTTCAAAGCGGATAAAAATGTTACCCTCTTCTGACCGTCGAAAATACATCAATTCCGTTTCAGATAGCGTACATCTTCTACATTTTTTTTATTTACTTCACCTGGTGATTCCACCATGATCGTAATCCTGTTAATTTAATTTTGTCAAGACATTTCGGATGGATTGGGGTCCTCGCATTCGAGTCTTGCAGGGCAGCTTAAGCGAAAAGCGAATGAGGCCAAGATAAACGCTTTCAAATAACTAATTTGGAAATACATATTTGAAGCCAGTAGAAATGTAACATTAATGAATTCAAATACTGAAGAATTGACGGTCACCCTCGGTTGTCACATTAGCGTAGTCGAAACCAATGAATAAGTAAACTTAGCAGTACAGAGTCCTCAGTTGGTTGACTTAATACACTGCACGTTCTTTTATATGTCCAAAGCATTACGAAGAGATCTGGAACACCAGAATTCAGCCGTATGAACGAAAAGAACATGAAAAGGCCACCAGCCTCAATTGGCCAAGTTTTATGCTGATAAATATATGTAGATATATGAATTTTTCCAGGGAGGACCAGGTAACTCTGGCACAACTCTTATCTGGATATTGGAGTAGATAATGCCTACGACTCTTTGATTCAACCCTATTGAAGTTTCCTTGAGCTTTTTAGAGGATATTTATGATAAGTGTGAGTGATAGCCCCTTTCAGATGTGACGAAGCACTGCTACACGAAGAAATGTAGCATAATTGTTCTAGGGTGATTGTGTATGCGCTCCCTTCTTTTTTTCTAACTCTGTTACAAAAGATTACAGTTATTAAAAGTCATGCTTGTATATTGCTCAGAGCAAAACCTTTTAGCAGCTTTAGCTGTTTAGCTACTAGTAGAGGATATTTTCGAGGCGCTTCGTTGTCGCATTTGTGGCCGAATGTTGTGGTCTACGAAGCCAAAACACGCGCTCCCAGCAAACACTAACAGCATCCTTAATAAAGTCCCACACACACATACCAACTAATGCACATTCTTCAACTTGTACGCATAGTTCATATAAGCATGACAAAATTATTAAGCGAAATGCCATTTTCACTTTGTTGTTGGTGACAGCCAAGAGAAAGCAGCCGTAAAGCAATGATCTTACGTCGGCTTAAAGGTACTTAGATACGGAACCACATTTGCGGAAACTCGTACATTCAGGCATATTTATGTGTTATGCTTCGAAATCTACGAACTGTTGGGTTTTTTTCCAGATCACTCTACTGTGTTCAGGTGAAAGTAGTGGCTATGAGCAAAGCAGTAGAAATACTGGCGAAAACTGTTATAACTGCAGCCGCGTTGAACTTATATTAGCAGATTAAAATCAAACAAGTAAGGAAGCCTAAGTTCGGGTGTAACCGAACATTACATACTCAGCTGAGAGCTTTAGAGACAAAATAAGGGAAAATCGCTATGTAGGAAAATGAACCTAGGGTAGCCCTGGAATGTGTTGTATGACATGGGTATCAAATGGCAGGTATTAAAGAGTATTTTAAAAGGGAGTGGGCCATAGTTCTATAGGTGGCCGCCTTTTCGAGATATCGCCATAAAGGTGGACCAGGGGTGACTCTAGAATGTGTTTGTACGATATGGGTATCAAATGATGTCTCGAGTGTTCAGTTTATTCCATCTTCGCTTGACTTTGATTCTTTAGTGTTAACGGAGGAGGACATCATCGACGCAATAAAAAATTTAAAGTGTTCTAAGCAAGTAGATGCGCATCAATTATCTGCATTCTTTCTCAAGCAATGCATTTCACCTTTGGTGGAACCAATACTATTCCTATTTATTTGTCCCTCAGATCAGGAAACTTTTTGGATGAGTGGAAAGTTACATCGGTAATTCCAGTTTTTATATCTGGAAGTAAAAATGATGCTTCGAACTATCGACCAATTTCTAAAATAACTAATACTGCCAAATTGTTCGAAAATATCAAAGCTATCATTTGCTATCAAACCATACCTATCGCTGTCCCAACATGGTTTTATACCAGGTCGATCTGCAGTTACTAATCTGCAAGTCGATTCCATCTATACGGATCTATCTAAAGCATTTGATAGAATATCTTATAACTTATTAATTCACAAACTGGGTGAAATCATACCTAACAAACAGAGTTAACTTTGTGGTTGTTGATGGTGTAAAATCATTCTCATATATAGAGAAACCACTGGAGTTCCTCAAGGAAGTATTCTTGGTCCTCTATTTTTTGCCATTTTCATCAATGATTGTTCAAAGTGCTTTACAGAGTGTGAACATCTGCTTTATGCCGATGACTTAAAGATATCCAAAAAGATAAAAACCCTCTCTGATTTTGAAACGTTAGAGATTGAATTAAAAAATTTTCAAGAATGGTGCCTTTGTAATAAACTATCTATTAATATTGATAAATGTTGTTCGGTTACTTTCTGTAAAATTAGGTCACCACTTCAGACTTCGTATTCTATTTCTGATACTGTCCTTAGATCCAGTAATAAAATCAAAGACCTTGGTGTTCTATTTGACTCAAATTTTACATTACAGAACATTTGAATTATGCCATACCTAAGGCGTATCCCTCGTTAAGGTTTATTCGGCGCAATAGCTCTGAATTTAAGGATCCGTACACTAAAAAATTACTTTATAATACATTTGTAAGATCTAAATTGGAATATGCTTCCATAATCTGGAATCCGTTTTATGAAGTACATACTAATAGAATTGAAAGGGTTCAAAAAAAAGTTTTTAAAATTCGCCTTGTCTGGTATTAGGTTTGATTCACCTATTCCATCTTATGTGTCTCGTTGCAAATTGATTAGTTTGCATACTATTGCCAGTAGAAGACTGATTTCCGGTTTAGTAGTTCTTCATGATGTCTTAAATGGAGCTATATACTGTCCATATTTATTACATTGCATAAGCCTTAATGTTCCAACACGATGTCTGTGTCACAATGATTTATTTGCAGTTGACCATTGCAAAGCAAAGTATGCTCAGAATGAACCTATTATCAGAATATTAACTGAGTTTAACTTGCTATGTAGAGAAATAAATTTAAATATGTATATTTGCTAATCGTAATGAATTCAAACAATACTATTCATAAACTTTTTATACTCAGAGTGGTTTGCACACAGAGTATATTAACTTTGATGGGGTAACGGTTGGTTGTACAGGTATAATGGAATCGAGATAGATATAGACTTCCATATATAAAAACCATTAGTATCGAAAAAAATTTGATTGAGCCATGTCCGTCCGTCCGTCTGTCCGTTAACACGATAACTTGAGTAAATATTGAGATATCTTCACCAAATTTGGTACACGAGCTTATCTGGACACAGAATAGATTGGTATTGGCGAAATCGGATGATAATCTCGTCCACTTTTTATATATATAACATTTTGGAGAACACAACAAACTTGATTATTTAGTAAATAATACACCTAGAATGTTGAAATTTGATGTGTGTACTGATATTGAGACTCTTGACAAAAAATGTTTTAAATGGGCGTGGCACCGCCCACTTGTGGTAAAATCAATTTTACAAATATTATTAACCATAAATCAAAAATCATTAAACCTATCATAACAAAATTCGGCAGAGAGGTTGCCTATACTATAAGGAACGCTTTGAATAAAAATTAACGAAATCGTTCAGGAACCACGCCCACTTTTATATAAAAGATTTTTAAAGGTGTCGTGGATGAATAAAACAAGCTATATCTTAGCAAAAAAGAGCTTTATATCAATGGTATTTCATTTCCCAAGTGTATTTATAACAGTAAATAGGAAAAATTTCAAATTTAAAAAAATGGGCGTGGCACCGCCCCTTTTATGACTAAGCAATTTTCTATGTTTCGGGAACCATAACTCGAAGAAACGGCGGCCACCGTGGTGTGATGGTAGCGTGCTCCGCCTACCAAACTTTATGCCCTGGGTTCACACCCCGGGCGAAGCAACATCAAAATTTTAGAAATAAGGTTTTTCAATTAGAAGTAAATTTTTCTAAGCGGGGTCGCCCCTCGGCAGTGTTTGGCAAGCGCTCTGGGTGTATTTCTGCCATGAAAAGTTCTCAGTGAAAACTCATCTGCCTTGCAGATGCCGTTCAGAGTCGGCATAAAACATGTAGGTCCCGTCCGGCTAATTAGTAGGGGAAATCAAGAGGAGCACGACGCAAATTGGAAGAGAAGTTCGGACTTAGATCTCTTCGGAGGTTATCGCGCCTTACATTTTTTTTATTTTATCAATAGAATTTTTCTTTCTAAATTTAATTATAACATTAAATTGGAAAATACAAAAATATTTGAAAATGGGTGTGGCACCGCCCATTTTATGACTAAGCAATTTTCTATGTTTCGGGAGCCATAACTCGAAGAAAAATTAACATATCGTAACGAAATTGTGTACACATATTTTCCTTATAGCAGAAAATATTTCTAGTAAAAATGGAAGGGATCGGTTAAAGACCACGGAAAATTAGATATAAAACAAATTTAAAAGGGTTGTAGACTATAATAATAAGCTATAACTTGGCAAGAAATAGTTTTGAATCCATGATATTTCACTTATCAAGTTTTACTGAAAGAGGAAATGGGGAGACATTTCTCTTTTAAACGGGCGTTGCCACGTGTTATGTAGAAAAGTAATTTATCTGAACTGAAATGTAAAATTGAGGCTCTCGCTGAGTATATAATATGCGCTGACACCCGAACTTAGAAAGCTTTACTTGTTAGTTATTAATTCTAAGTCTGTAAGGTTTGTAAAACATTGATTTAAATAAATAAATAAATAAATGAAAGGTGTTAATGAGTATTTTAAAAAGACGTGGGCTTAGTTCTAAAGGTGGATGCCTTTTCTAGGTATTGCCATAAAGGTGTAACAGGGGGGACTCTAGAATGTGTTTGTACGATATGGGTATCAAATGAAAGGTGTTCATGTGTGTTTTAAAAGGAAGTGGGTCTTAGTTGTAGAGGTGGATGCCTTTTCGAGATATCGCCATAAAGGTGGACCAGGGGTGACTCTAGAATGTGTTTGTACGATATGGGTATCAAATGAAAGGTGTTCATGAGTATTTTAAAAGGAAGTGGGTCTTAGTTGTAGAGGTGGATGCCTTTTCGAGATATCGCCATAAAGGTGGACCCGGGGTGACTCTAGAATGTGTTTGTACGATATGGGTATCAAATGAAAGGTGTTCATGAGTATTTTAAAAGGTAGTGTGCCATAGTTCTATAAGTGGACGCCTTTTCGAGACATCGCCATAAAGGTGGACCAGGGGTGACTCTAGAATGTGTTTGTACGATATGGGTATCAAACGAAAGGTGTTCATGAGTATTTTAAAAGGAAGTGGGTCTTAGTTGTAGAGGTGGATGCCTTTTCGAGATATCGCCGTAAAGGTGGACCAGGGGTGACTCTAGAATGTGTTTGTACGATATGGGTATCAAATGAAAGGAGTTCATGAGTATTTTAAAAGGAAGTGGGTCTTAGTTGTAGAGGTGGATGCCTTTTCGAGATATCGCCTAAAGGTGGACCCGGGGTGACTCTAGAATGTGTTTGTACGATATGGGTATCAAATGAAAGGTGTTCATGAGTATTTTAAAAGGAAGTGGGTCTTAGTTGTAGAGGTGGATGCCTTTTCGAGATATCGCCATAAAGGTGGACCCGGGGTAACTATAGAATGTGTTTGTACGATATGCGTATCAAATGAAAAGTGTTCATGAGTATTTTAAAAGGGAGTGTGCCATAGTTCTATAGATGGACGCCTTTTCGAGACATCGCCATAAAGGTGGACCAGGGGTGACTCTAGAATGTGTTTGTATGATGTGGGTATCAAATGAAAGGTGTTCATGAGTATTTTAAAAGGAAGTGGGTCTTAGTTGTAGAGGTGGATGTCTTTTCGAGATATCGCCATAAAGGTGGACCCGGGGTGACTCTAGAATGTGTTTGTACGATATGGGTATCAAATGAAAGGTGTTCATGAGTATTTTAAAAGGGAGTGGGCCATAGTTCTATAGGTGAACGCCTTTTCGAGGCATCGCCATAAAGGTGGACCAGGGGTAACTCTAGAATCTGTTTGTACGATGTGGGTATCAAATGAAAGGTGTTCATGAGTGTTTTATAAGGAAGTGTGCCATAGTTCTATAAGTGGACGCCCTTTCGAAATATCGCCATAAAGGTGGACCAGAGGTGACTCTAGAATGTGTTTGTACGATATGGGTATCAAATGAAAGGTGTTCATGAGTATTTTAAAAGGAAGTGGGCCTTAGTTCTATAGGTAGATGCCCTAGTTCTATAGGTGGACGCCTTTTCGAGATATCGTCATAAAGGTGGACCAGGGGTGACTCTAGAATGTGTTTGTACGATATGGGTATCAAACGAAAGGTGTTCATGAGTATTTTAAAAGGAAGTGGGTCTTAGTTGTAGAGGTGGATGCCTTTTCGAGATATCGCCGTAAAGGTGGACCAGGGGTGACTCTAGAATGTGTTTGTACGATATGGGTATCAAATGAAAGGTGTTCATGAGTATTTTAAAAGGAAGTGGGCCTTAGTTCTATAGGTAGATGCCCTAGTTCTATAGGTGGACGCCTTTTCGAGATATCGCCATAAAGGTGGACCCGGGGTGACTCTAGAATGTGTTTGTACGATATGGGTATCAAATGAAAGGTGTTCATGAGTATTTTAAAAGGTAGTGTGCCATAGTTCTATAAGTGGACGCCTTTTCGAGACATCGCCATAAAGGTGGACCAGGGGTGACTCTAGAATGTGTTTGTACGATATGGGTATCAAACGAAAGGTGTTCATGAGTATTTTAAAAGGAAGTGGATCTTAGTTGTAGAGGTGGATGCCTTTTCGAGATATCGCCGTAAAGGTGGACCAGGGGTGACTCTAGAATGTGTTTGTACGGTATGGGTATCAAATGAAAGGAGTTCATGAGTATTTTAAAAGGAAGTGGGTCTTAGTTGTAGAGGTGGATGCCTTTTCGAGATATCGCCTAAAGGTGGACCCGGGGTGACTCTAGAATGTGTTTGTACGATATGGGTATCAAATGAAAGGTGTTCATGAGTATTTTAAAAGGAAGTGGGTCTTAGTTGTAGAGGTGGATGCCTTTTCGAGATATCGCCATAAAGGTGGACCCGGGGTAACTCTAGAATGTGTTTGTACGATATGCGTATCAAATGAAAAGTGTTCATGAGTATTTTAAAAGGGAGTGTGCCATAGTTCTATAGATGGACGCCTTTTCGAGACATCGCCATAAAGGTGGACCAGGGGTGACTCTAGAATGTGTTTGTATGATGTGGGTATCAAATGAAAGGTGTTCATGAGTATTTTAAAAGGAAGTGGGTCTTAGTTGTAGAGGTGGATGCCTTTTCGAGATATCGCCATAAAGGTGGACCCGGGGTGACTCTAGAATGTGTTTGTACGATATGGGTATCAAATGAAAGGTGTTCATGAGTATTTTAAAAGGGAGTGTGCCATAGTTCTATAGGTGAACGCCTTTTCGAGACATCGCCATAAAGGTGGACCAAGGGTAACTCTAGAATCTGTTTGTACGATGTGGGTATCAAATGAAAGGTGTTCATGAGTATTTTAAAAGGAAGTGGGCCTTAGTTCTATAGGTAGATGCCCTAGTTCTATAGGTGGACGCCTTTTCGAGATATCGTCATAAAGGTGGACCAGGGGTGACTCTAGAATGTGTTTGTACGATATGGGTATCAAATGAAAGGTGGTAATGAATATTTTAAAAGGGAGTGTGCCATAGTCCTTTAGGTGGACGCCTTTTTGAGATATCGCCATAAAAGTGGACCAGGGGTGACTATAGAACAGAGCCGGCCACACAAATACTAAAACAATTGAATAAGTGTGCGTAAAAATTGAGTGACAACTCCCCACAGTATGCTAAAAAAAAATGTGGACAGTGAAGTTTGAAATTAAAAAGAACTTTGGTTATTTGTTTTCAAGCTAATCCTGACTATATTTACTTATATTCGTATAACTAAGAACGCGGAGGTCGAGCTAGTCAGATAAAACTTTTTTATAAAAGAAGGTATGTGTTTCTTCAATGCAAAATTTACTTAAAAAAATTCAGGTTTTCATTAAGAAAGAACTATAAAACAAATTAAATGTAAAGATAGAAATATATATATTTTCAAAACATAAAGTTATTCAATAAAAAAAAATTTATGAAAATTAATAAAACTAAGTAGAACATATAAAAAGATACTTATATTAAATTGTCAATATTACTAATTAATAAATTGTCAATATTAATATGAATGTTCAAAGGAACTTAATAATACTAAATAAAACGTATTAAAAGTCACTTTAACATTGGAGCATATTGTTTTTATTATGTGCCTAAAAAGTAGCATGGACTTTTCCTTTTGCATTCAATGTTGATTTTAATGAGTGACAAGCGAAAGCAAACGATCTCGTGATCACACATCGTTAGTGTCGGTGTGAAAATACCAACTCAAATTGCACAATGTGCAACTTTTGGCCGGTTATGCTCTAGAATGGGTTTGTACGATATGGGTATCAAATGAAAGGTGTTCATGAGTATTTTAAAAGGAAGTCCGCCTTAGTTGTATAAGTGGATGCCTTTTCGAGATATCGTCATAAACGTGGACCAGGGGTGACTCTAAAATGTGTTTGTACGATATGGGTATCAAATTCAAGGTATTAATGCGGGTTTTAAAAGGGAATGGCCCCTAGAAATATATGGGCAAATCCTGGCGTCACGGGCGTAATGTTAAAATGCACTACAGCAAAAAAGTATATGTGTCTTAGGTTAGAAATAATACTGTGAGATAGTACTTACTTAGAAAAAGTGTTATAACTGTAAGTATGTGGTGTTAAGAATTTGTTTGGCATTCAAACTAGTGTTCGGACGTTACTCATATTGGAACTAACATTTATGTTCTCCTATAACTCATTGAATTCCTTCGAATTGGGCAAAAGAAATAAAAAGCCGCTAAGAAGGATTTGGAAGTGAAAAAATTAAGTAAGCGAAAGTCATTATCAAAACAGTCTACGGTTTTAATTGACCTTGTAATCATGACACAAATAAATTCGGACGTTACGTTACGTACGTTACAAATATGTTCCTCCAATGTAAATTATAAATTAAATCAAAAATAAATAGTATGAAGATATAAGAAAACGGGTTTATTTTATAGCAGAATTAGTTGAACATAGAAATTGTGTTATCAGATATAAATATTTATTGGTTTTGACTTCGAAGTTATAGCAGCTTCTATATGATTCTTGTGAGAGTAAGTAAAAGTGTGGTAAGACATCAATTTATTTATATTTTTTACATTATTCCATATTCCGTCTAAGTCTTTTGTTTCGTCATTTATTTACGGAAGAAATATAAATATAAATTATTTCAATTCCAATGATGTTTGATTTTGCACAATCATAAAAATCTTTAGCATTGCGCAGGACTATGTCTTGTGTTCTGGTAAGTTCCCAGACTTTGCGTTTCCCATCCACCGCTTCTTTGCCATGTGATGTGGCAAAGAAGTTCCATTGTAAAAATTTCGCATTGAAGCGTTGAGCAAAGTGCGAGATGTTTCTTAAGAGAAACTTATTTTTAAATTGACTGCTGCAACCATCCGAAAATACAAAAATTTTTGAAATTTCATATCTTTGCTGCAAGTTTTTGATAACTTCAAACAAAAACAGTAAACGTCATGTATGTGTCAATTTATCACTTACAATAGCAACTGAGTGTGCCCGACCATCGATCCATGCTACGCATGTAAAAAGTGTTACTTGTGTGTAGCTGAAATGAGCAGACTGAAACCCGTTTTGCACTGTAATTCTATAGTTTTCAGCAAAATCAATTTGGATACTAGTTCCCTGGGCTTAAGATTAATTTTTAAGTTTTCAAAATAAGTTTGTTGAGTGCGCTTAATAAATATATGCAGCTTGAATGCAGGCAACTGGTACTCTATTTCAAAAATCAGCTCTTTCATTGGCTCTTCAGATACACTTAAAATCATCCGATTGTCGACAGTCCGCCAAAGCTTCCATTTCATAGTTTCATTCAGTTCATTTAAGAAGCGTGAAGGAACTAAAGTTGATGTTATGTCGAATTCGTAATCTTTACATTGATCTCACATACACATCTCATTATTGATATCGCAACAGACCTTTTTTAAAAAGTCATCAAACTTAGAAGGAAATAATGAGATTTTCTTGGTCATAGCTTCCAACATAAAAGAAAAGTTCGCATGGTATTTGCAGATACACATATTATGGGGCATTTCCCTACTCATAGCACGGTTTTTGGTCTATTGTCGTAAAATTTTGTTCGTGATATACTTGTATGAACAAATTCTGTTTTGAATAATTGATATGCTTCATTGACAGTCATTACCATACAACACTTAGCTACAGGTAGCGAATTACGACCCTTCAAGAGTGTATTTTTTCGACCCGTCATTTGAACTGAAATGTCACCACGACCAAAAAAGTCATGTATTGTTTTAACGTCCTCATTTCTTCATTTTCTTCTTCTGTGTAGTTACGATCAGCTATGCTCTTGCCTACATACGTTTTATAAAGGACATCAATTATTTTATGCTTCTTATTGATATCTTGCGGCAAAGCTCTCTCTACTTTTTTAAGGGCCTCTCCTAAAGTTTGTTTACAGTTCTACGGCTCAACTACTACACCTTTTTCTGCTTTTTTTCTCTCTTGAAAAGTTCTTTGACAATTGTAGTTGCTTGTCCTTAATTTTTCAGTGAGCAAAGCGTCCCTTCCACACCGCACTTTCAGGTCTTTCCTAAATTTTCGTTTCCTTTCGGCCTCTTTTTCGCGATATTCCTTGGCTTTTGACTGATTTTCTTTTAAATCTAATCGCCACGCTTTTGCCCTTTCTGCTGCAGTCTTCGCCATCTTTTCAACAAAATAATATAAACTCAAACTACACTAAAATAATTGATATGAAGACTTACCGTTCGGACGTTAAAAAAGTTATGAAAGGAAAATGGATTGACTAATAACTTTTTACGAATTTCGATTTGTTTTTCTCCTAACTTTAATGCAACTTGCTTAAGAAATGACTTCGCTGTATTTTTTCAACGCACCACTTTTTTTTTTTTTTTGACAAAAATTTGAAATTTTCGTTATGGACGTTACATACTGGACGCTTGGCGTTAATGCGTGATTAACATTTATACGGCTGAGTTGTAAGTATTGTCATAAGAGAATATCGAATAGCAAAAATAGCTTTCAATAATAGAACAAATATGAAAGAGAGACATTTAGTATTGAATTAATGGAATTAGTAAACAAATTAAATAAAAACACACAATAGCTGCATAAGAGAACGCACTTTTGACAAATATGTATGTTTTGGGCAGTATTTGCAGTCTAAAGAAAAAACAGTAAAATAGTAATTATTTGAAGTATAAGACATATGAAGGCATCTATTTTCTATCACCTCTGGTTGACCATTTTAAGGATTTGCCCATATGTGAAAGCGTTTTTTGAGATATCGACCAAAAAGTGGAGCAGGGTGACACAGAACATCATCTGTCGGGTACCGCTAATTTATTTATATATGCAATACCACGAACAGTATTCCTGCGTGGTCATAGTCGGATTTCGCCCATTTTTATTACCAAGATAAAGTGAGTTCAAATAAGTACGTGAACTAAGTTTAGTAAACTAATCACTTTTTTTCTAGCTGGCTTGAGGTCTGGGTTGAAATAAAAACACAAGGGTTTTTTATATATTACCAATATATTTCGATTACACACGGTAATCGTCTTCAGGGTGAACACTACAAAACATAAAAACAACAAAATAAATAAATAAATAAAAAATTTTCTAACATACAAATTAAAAAATTATAACATACATTTTTTACACGTGTGTATCACTTGACGTGGAGTTTATCACTGATCGTTTGTTTGTCAACAAATATCTATAGAAGCTAGCAGAGTTATCTACGTCCGTTTTGTAGTTCATTCGTTTACTGGTTGGTGTGTTAATAATGTGAAGCATTTCCAGAGTAAATCGTTTTCTGTAATGTTGTTCTTGTTGAAGAATAGTAGCTTTGTCAAAGTTTGGTGAGTGGGAGTTTTCAGTACAGTGGGTCATAAGTGCAGTTTTTTGGTTTGCAGTATGTTGGCAATATTTGTAATCCGATTTGTGTTGCGCTAGTCTAGTTTTAAGTTTGCCTTTTGTTGTTCCAACATATACGCTGTGGCATGGTTGGTTGTTTTTTCCATTGCAAGGAATTTCGTTAACTATATTGCTTTTTTCTGTATGTGGAATTTTTGATTTTGTTTGATTATATATGTTTTTTAATGTATTTATCGGCTTATGGGCTATTTTTACTTCATCTTTGTTGTAGCAGTCTGATTTGACCAATCGTTCCGACAATTTTGGCACATAAGCTACTGACTTAAATATTTTCTGCGGTTTTTCTTTTTCTTTTTCTTGATTCTTTTCTTCTTGATATTTATTTAAAAGTGTTTTAATTATGTTTTCAGGAAAATCATTTCTTCTTAACAATAGTTTTATTTCATTTTTAATTTCCTCGTGGTAAGTGTCGTCCACATACAGAAAAAAGCAATATAGTTTATGAAATTCCTTGCAATGGAAAAATCAACCAACCATGCCACAGCGTATATGTTGGAACAACAAAAGCCAAACTTAAAACTAGACTAGCGCAACACAAATCGGATTACAAATATTGCCAACATACTGCAAACCAAAAAACTGCACTTATGACCCACTGTACTGAAAACTCCCACTCACCAAACTTTCACAAAGCTACTATTCTTCAACAAGAACAACATTACAGAAAACGATTTACTCTGGAAATGCTTCACATTATTAACACACCAACCAGTAAACGAATGAACTACAAAACGGACGTAGATAACTCTGCTAGCTTCTATAGATATTTGTTGACAAACAAACGATCAGTGATAAACTCCACGTCAAGTGATACACACGTGTAAAAAATGTATGTTATAATTTTTTTAATTTGTATGTTAGAAAATTTTTTATTTATTTATTTATTTTGTTGTTTTTATGTTTTGTAGTGTTCACCCTGAAGACGATTACCGTGTGTAATCGAAATATATTGGTAATATATAAAAAACCCTTGTGTTTTTATTTCAACCCAGACCTCAAGCCAGCTAGAAAAAAAGTGATTAGTTAACAAAAAGGTCGCCAAAATCAAAATTTATAAGTTTAGTAAATATATATCGATTTTTGTTCAAGTTATTGCGTTAACGGCCGAGCGGAAGGACAGACGGTCGACTGTGTATAAAAACTGGGCGTGCCTTCAACCGATTTCGCCCATTTTCACAGAAAACAGTTATTATCATAGAAGCAATGAATGCCCTTACCAAATTTCACATGGATTGGTAAATTTTTGTTCGACTTATGGCATTAAAGGTATTCTAGGGCGTGTTCGTCATCCAATTTTGCTAATTTTTATTTGGCACACATATAATAATAGGAGTAATGTTCCTGTCAAATTTCATCATGATATCTGTAACGACTGCCAAATTACAGCTTTCAAAACTTTTAAATTTAAAAAAAAATGTATGTAAGGCGCGATAAACTCCGAAGAGATCTAAGGCCGAGCTTCTCTCCCAATTTGCGTCATGCTCCTCTTGGTTTTCCCTACAAATTGGCCGGACGGGACCTACATGTTTTATGCCGACTCCGAACGGCATCTGCAAGGCAGATGAGTTTTCACTGAGAGCTTTTCATGGCAGAAATACACCCGGAGCGCTTGCCAAACACTGCCGAGGGGCGACCCCGCTTAGAAAAATTTTCTTCTAATTGAAAACCCCTATTTCTAAAATTTTGATGTTGCTTTGCCCCGGGGTGTGAACCCAGGGCATACGGTGTGGTAGGCGGAGCACGCTACCATCACACCACATCTTTTAAAAGTGGGCGGTGACAAGCCCATTGTCAAAATTTTTCTAAAATACAGCACCACCGGAGTCAATTCAAGCTCTTCATGTTCTTACTTTTTTGTTCTTGAAAAACGAACGACCTGTTCTTAAAACAACAACCTTGTTCTTGAACTGACACCATTTTCTTGAAAAGAGAACGGCTGGTCTTAAATTATGAACAAATGTTCTATTAATGAGAACGAATGTTCCTAAATTAAGTACAATGTTCTTAAATTAAGTTCAGAAAAAAAAACGGTACATTTCGTGTTCACTACAATGTTAAGTACAACATTTGGCACGGGCTACCAAGCAGTTGTAGTGGCGCAGCGGCTATGGTGTTGCGATTGCGATCGTGTGGCGCGAGTTCGATCACCGCCAAACTCTGAATTTTTTTAAAACAATTTCTTTATGTATGTTTTTTTATAAGCTTTTATTTAGTTTCACTTTTGTTGTCTGTAATGGAATCTTGCAAGTTAAATTTGATACACTTCCCGGTGTCCGATTTAGCTGAAATTTTGCACACATGTATAACTCCGATGACAATACAATATTACTTTGTTAGAATTTGATAAATTAATCTATAACACAGTTATCGGTAAAGATTTGTATTTACTTTGGCATAACAGCCTAAGTCCAATACAAACCCGCCGGTACCTATCCGTGGATTGTGATATTTGGACGTGGTGAATCACGCGTGTTACGCGTGGTGAATCTCAACGCTTGCGAAAAGCGGTGACACAACCCTCTGTTGTATTTATGTGTATAACCAACATAGCTGAATTTTTAAGGCTGTTTAACTCTGTAATCTTTTCTGTAATTTATTTTGCTTTTGGAAAAATTACCTATTTGAAAAAAGCGGTTTCAACCTTGCCGTGCGCGGACGTGGTTTGGATCGCTCTTCGAATTGTTATTCTTTTTACTTTGTAAACAAGTTTTATCATTTATAAATATTTATTCATATAATAGAAAACAGTTTATAAGTTTAACTTGGTATTAAATCTTTACACAGTGCAATATACATAGTGGCTTTTTGGGCAATTTAAACATTCAGTCTGTGTGTTCATATATCATAGATTTTCACAAAAAATTGTGATAACTGCATACCTTTTTGTTGGTAGCTGCTATTAGCAAGTCATTGTGTGCCCTTTTTGCTTTGTGTTGTGTTCGCTGCTAGCTATACGCTGTCTTGCGATTTGCATCCAGTGCTCCAAAATAACTGTCGCCCATAATTTTTGAACAGCTGTTCAATTTATCCTATACTCATAGTTTCTTTTGCCTATTTTTCTTTTGGGTTTGTTTAACTTTGCAATTATGTTGGATTGCTGTGTCAAGAAGTGCACCAATCAAAAGAAAATTTTCCGTGGTGATACTTATGTTTGTTGTTGGCTCTGTGATAATATGGCTCATGTTATCTGTGCCGGTTTCTCTCACATATGTGGTCGGGTTGTTGACCTAATATCCAGCAAAATTGGACTGAACTGGACATGTCATGATTGTCGTTCCGTAGAAAATGACATGCGAGCTTTTATGAGGCAAACTCAGAAAGAGTTCGACAACATTTTTATTGGGTTTCGTGACCTTAACGAAAGATTCAAAACGATGGAGGCTCACTTTAAAAAATTGAAAGTGATATCTGAATCCCCAAAACGTAAGAAATGTATGCCCAACAATGACTCCAACTTGTCTTCGAGTCAGGGGCAAAGCTGTCCTCCTACGAATGTCCCTTCAACCGCGTTGACTGATACGAACAGGCTTACCAAAGACGTTATGAACAATGCAGCTCAAGAATCTCCACAAGGTTGTGTTGAGACTTCCAGTGAGACGATCTCTGACAAATTAAACGATGCACGAACTAATAGTGGTACCTTTGCGGCTGTTTGTTCTACGTCACCAATGTTGATTTCGCTGGACTCCCCAATTCATCCTACACCTCCACCGGTATCTTTAGCTCCAACAATAACAGTTACCGATACTGGGGTTGTTGCTAGCGATACAAGTGTACCTGAAAAAAATAGTACGGGGTCGATAACCAACGCTATAACGGCCGCACCTTCCCAGCTCTCTGGTGCGCTATCCGCTACTCCTTTGCAGGTGACTGCCGTGCCACCTCGTAGGGCTGTATTTGTGTCCCGATTACACGCCTCGCTTACCGAAAATGACATTGCTCATTACGTTTGCTCTAAACTTGGTGTTGCACCCACTAGTAACATCAATGTGTATAAATTTAACTTTAAATATGAGAGAGACATCTCCTCATTTAAAATATCCCTTTCAGATGAATATTTCGATAAGGTACTTGATTCTTCTTTTTGGCCCAAGCATACTGTGGTTCACTTGTTCACGAGAAAGGCGAGGGCCGAACCTGTTTTATTACAGCCAAAAAACGGTATGACGAACACAGTAATAACAACGCAAAGGTAATTGCTGATCTGTCCCGTCTTCTCATTAATTACCAAAATGTTCGTGGTTTACGATCAAAACTTGTTCCATTCTTCCTTAATTCTTTCAACTTTTCTGCACAAGTTGTAGCTTTTACGAAGACCTGGCTAAAGCCTGATAATTACAATTCTGAGGTTTTTTCAAATAAATATGCTGTTTATCGGCGTGATCGCATCTCTAGAGCGGGAGGTGTCCTTATTGCTGTTGAATCTAACCTATCGTCTGAGTTGATTTCGCTGGACAATATCTCTCATATCGAATTCATAGCAGTTAGGCTTTCATTCGGTAGCTATAGCGTAATTGTTTGCTGTTCGTATATACCACCTCGTTCGGATATGGATGTTTATGCTAGTCATAGCGCGGCCATCTGTGATTTGCATTCGCAGTTGGGAGATAACGATCGACTTGTTGTTGTTGGTGACTTTAACTTGCCAACAGTTAGTTGGGTTAATATAAGTGATACAAACTTTTTAACTCCCACTGCTCAACATGAGTTTCTCAATTGCTTGTTAGACTCATCTCTTTTACAGATTAACAATGTTCCAAATAGTGGAAATAAAATGCTGGATTTAGTATTTGTGGAATGCTCGGTGGGTACTGCCCTTACGCGAATACCACCCTTATCCCTTCCAGAAGACCCTCTTCACCCTACGCTAGAGATATCACTTGATATCAGCCTACCCCGTAGGATTCAAGTACAGTCTCGTCCCCGATCTAGATGCTTCTACAAAGCGAATTTCATTATGCTCAATGATCTGTTGGCTTCCCATGATTGGTCGGATCTCTATGCTTGCACTGATGTCGATTCGGCTATCTCTATATTTTACAGTACGCTTGATGGCTTCTTTGATACCTGCATTCCTACTCGCTATACCCTATGTTCGAATAAGCCCCCTTGGTTTTCAAGGCAACTTATCAGACTTAATAACATTAAATCTAGGCTTTGTAAGAGGTTCAAGAAATCTGGAGCATCTGCAGACCTCTCTAAATATCTAATAGCTCGTTCTAAATTTCACCGACTTAACCAGCTTTGTTATAAAAATTACTTGAGTTGTTGTAAAGCCCAATTTTTTAGAAATCCAAAAAAGTTTTACAGTTTCGTAAATTCAAAGCGGAAAACTTCTGGGTATCCTTCCTCATTAAACTTTGGAGGTAAAAAGCTTGCACTGATGACGACGTTGCTGAACTATTTTCTGAGTTCTTTAAGTCCACGTATCCATCCAGTTGTTTTCATTCCGGTCAATATCCCTATCACTTAGATAGCTCAAATTACATTAGGAATCCTGTTATTGATGGTAATATTGTTCTTCAGAGTCTTCAATCTTTGAAGCCCACCTTTTCTCCGGGACCGGACGGTGTTCCTAGTTGCGTGCTTAGGTACTGCGCCGAAAACATGTATGAGCCTATTTTAAAATTATTTGAGCTATCTCTGGGATCTGCGTCATTCCCAGCACTTTGGAAACAGTCTTTTATTATACCCCTGCATAAAAAAGGTAGTAGGTCAAAAGTTGAAAACTACAGGGGTATTGCTAAACTTTCAGTCATTCCTAAAGTCTTTGAACAGATTGTCACCAGTCAACTGCAATATAAGTGTTCTAGTCTTTTATCTGCATGCCAACAGGGTTTTATTCGTCAAAGGTCAACCACTACAAATTTGCTTGTATTCACCTCTATAGTTATGGAAGGATTTTTAGCGAACAAGCAAACGGATGTCATCTACACGGACTTCAGCAAAGCATTTGATACCGTCAACCATGAGTTGCTTATTCATAAGCTTGATTTACTGGACTTTCCGTTTCACCTATTAATGTGGCTGAAAAGCTATATTTCTAACCGGACCCAAAAAGTCCTGTTCAAGTGCAATCTGTCGGAATCGTTCGGAGTTTCCTCCGGCGTACCCCAGGGAAGTCATCTAGGCCCTTTGCTCTTTGCCCTTTTCATTAATGACTTGCCACAGACAATATTATATTCCCATACTATAATGTATGCGGATGATGTAAAACTTTGCTACACTTACTGTCCTACCGATTTGAGTTCCTTGGATCTTCTTCAGGCCGACTTGGACTCGTTCCAATGTTGGTGCACAACAAATTTACTAGCTTTAAATTGCTCTAAATGTAAACATATGACATTTCACCGAGTGAAGCCAGCATTGAAATCTTATGTAATAGATGGTACGCCTTTGGAGCGTATATCTATTGCAAATGATCTAGGTGTCCTTTTTGGTCCGAAATTGAATTTTAACATGCATATTTCATATATAGCCAAAAAAGCGTTGGGTTTACTTGGATTTGTTAAAAGATGGGCTAAAGAGTTCGATGATCCGTACCTCACTAAGGTTCTTTACACATCGCTGGTTCGTCCAATACTCGAGTATTGCTCATGCGTTTGGTCCCCTGTTTCTCAAAAGCATATAAAGCGTCTTGAGTCAGTTCAAAAGCAATTTTTGATATTTGCATTGCGCGGCCTTAATTGGGACTCAAGTCTCCACCTTCCTCCATAGACTTCTTCTTATTAACTTACCCACTCTGGAAAATCGGAGAATATTACTGGGGGTAT
Organism: Eurosta solidaginis; assembly: GCF_040869045.1. Taxonomy (NCBI): domain Eukaryota; kingdom Metazoa; phylum Arthropoda; class Insecta; order Diptera; family Tephritidae; genus Eurosta; species Eurosta solidaginis. The sequence continues at coordinate 83,605,260 of NC_090321.1, read as the reverse complement.
TGTTCATCCATAAGCTCATTATTGGAGAAATTGATTCCGATGACCTCCTCAGCCGCTTGTTTTTTGCGGTTCCCCCTAGAGTATCCAGACACTACGTTCCTTTCTATTTACCCCTTTGTCGACGACACTTTGCTAAAAATAATCCTCTTCTTATCTGGTGCGCGCACTACAATGACTTGTATAGCTGCATCAGTCTTGAATGTACTTTTGCCACTATACGTAATGCAATACTTGCCTATCTAATTTAAGAGATACTTGCCTATCTAATTTAAGAGATACAAGCTAATTTAATTTGCCGGCATTTTATTCCTTCGATAAAAAACAGGAACTATCTCGCTTAAGGATGGAGGAACATTTATCAACATGTATCATTAAGAAGGAACAAGACAGTACTGTGTTGATTGGAATCTGGTGCATTCCAACAACGTAAAAAACATGCTTTTTCATGAGTCACTGACCGGAATCGTATGCAAACCGGCAGTATAATCTTATGGGTCAGGCATCGAGCTGATTGGAATCCGGTGCATTCCAACAACACAGGTCATGTTACTTTTTTATGCCTTGTGATGGCGTATCCTCATTACACTACTCTTAGCACTGCCGGATTCCCATGACATGCTGATTGGAATCTTGTTGCATTCCAACAGGGAGATTGGAATCCACTGCATTCCGAAATCATGCTGAGCGGAATCTGATGCATTCCGCCAGTATAAGATTTCGGCATAAGATCTTATTTCTACTCATATTTCTTATTATTATTATATTTTGAAATTAAATAGTAATGTTCATTAATATTTCTTTGTTTGTAATATAACATTGTTGAAATCTCGATATATCTTAAATTTTATCTTTTGAGTTGTATATTTATATATCTTTTATATTATGCAGTCGACCATAGTTTGTCGTCGACTTTAAATAATAAATAAATAAATAAATAAAAAAGCTGGCTGAAAAATATTGGCATAACAGCTTAAGTTAAATCAAGAATGGAAAATCTTGGAAAATTTGAGCAGATGTGGCAATTTCGCGCGTCCGTTGAACGAAATATTGACAATCTGCTGATCATCGCTAAGAAATTAGCGACATTCCATCAACTAAGCAGGACTTTAGCAATACTACTGTTATTATTTGGCAGCTCAAACACACAAATATTAATTGTGCATTAAATCTAAAATATACAAATACACCATAATAATTTACACGGCCAAAGCCATAATAATTCACACGGGTCATCAATTCTTTCTCTGATTCAAAATCTGAACTACCAGCGCTACCGTCAACAGCTCAGTGTCATCATTGCCAGTAGCGCCAATAACACCAAACTCGTGCCTGACACACAAAAGTCGTTTCACTCAATAGCGCAAGTAAAATGTACTACGCACTCACTACTAAGTATCGTCAAAAATTCGCTTGGAGTCATTTCGTCAATGAGCTACCATTGAGCTGGCACCGCATTGGCGCTGGCGCCATGCAATTTACATCACTAAAATTGCGCGAATGCCCAGGCTCATGACTTCAATACTTATATTTACAATGCTTTAAACTTTAAATACACCTCTGAAGTTGCTGCGCATAAAATGTGTACTAATAAATTCCAATACGCATTATACGCAGATGTAACTGATACATGTGTTTTTGTTTCACCCCCTATACTTATATTTAAAGCTTTTCTAAGAACAAACTTCTATTACTTGTTAATAAAACGAACTAAAAAGTAAAAAATAAAATTAAAGAAAAAAAACTTTTTTAAAAATAAGCTTTTATTATTTTGGTTAATAAAATTAACTAAAAAGTAAACAATAAATTGACTCTAAAGAAATATAACACTTTATAAGTTCATTGTAAGCTTAAGCGATAATTAGGCTTTTTCGTCTGCGACAAAAAAATTCTATATTTTACATAATTATATATTTTTAACATTAAAACTTTACACCTAAATTATTAAATCTTACAGTTTATATCACAATCCTAATTGTTCTAATAAAAGCGTGTTACATTGCGATAGCAAGAAAATGGAATCCTAAATGTTCTTAATTATACCATCAAAATCTAACACGTTTTTTATTAGAACAATTAGGACTGTGATATAAACTGTAAGATTTAATAATTTAGGTGTAAAGTTTTAATGTTAAAAATATATAATTATGTACAATATAGAATTTTTTTTGTCGCAGACGAAAAAACCTAATTATCGTTTAAGCTTACAATGAACTTATAAAGTGTTATATTTCTTTAGAGTCAATTTATTGTTTACTTTTTAGTTAATTTTATTAACCAAAATAATAAAAGCTTATTTTTAAAAAAGTTTTTTTTCTTTAATTTTATTAATGGTGTGTTCAGTATAAACTTATATTTAAGAATTCGTGAGCTTAACACCGGCTTATAATAATTGAATTTCAATTATTATGTTTTTCTAAGGGAAACTGATAAGAAAGAAACATTTACTGGCATTTTCGAAATGGGTCCATCGTTCCAAGTTATATTTCGGTCCAAGTTATATTTTGCGTCAATAAACCAATCTAATTACCATGTTTCATCCCTTTTTTATACTCACTTGAGTAGAGCTCACAGAGTATGTTAAGTTTGATTGGATAACGGTTGGTTGTACATATATAAAGGAATCGAAATAGATATAGACTTCCATATATCAAAATAATCAGAATCGAAAACAAATTTGATTGAGCCATGTCCGTGCGTCCGTCCGTTAACACGATAACTTGAGTAAATTTTGAGGTATCTTGATGAAATTTGGTATGTAGGTTCCTGAGCACCCATATCAGATCGCTATTTAAAATGAACGATATCGGACTATAACCACGCCCACTTTTTCGATATCGAAAATTTCGAAAAACCGAAAAATTGCGATAATTCATTACAAAAGAGAGATAAAGCGACGAAACTTGGTAGATGAGTCGAATCTATGACGCAGAATAGAAAATTAGTAAAATTTTGGACAACGGGCGTGGCAGCGCCCACTTTTAAAAGAAGGTAATTTAAAAGTTTTGCAAGCTGTAATTTGGCAGTCGTTGAAGATATCATGATGAAATTTGGCAGGAACGTTACTCCTATTACTACATGTACTCTTAATAAAACTTAGCAAAATCGGAGAAGGACCAAGCCCACTTTTAAAAAAAAATTTTTTTTAAAGTAAAATTTTAACAAAAAATTTAATATCTTTACAGTATAAGTAAATTATGTCAACATTCAACTCCAGTAATGATATAGTGCAAGAAAATACAAAAATATAAGAAAATTTCAAAATGGGCGTGGCTCAGCCCTTTTTCATTTAATTTGTCTAGGATCCTTTTAACGCCATAAGTCGAACAAAAATTAACCAATCCTTTTGAAATTTGGTAGGGGCATAGACTTTATGACTTTAACTATTTTCTGTGAAAATGGGCGAAATCGGTTGATGCCACGCCCAGTTTTTATACACATTCTTCCGTCTGTCCTTCCGCATGGCCGTTAACACGATAACTTGAGCAAAAATCGATATATCTTTAATGAACTTAGTTCACGTGCTTACTTGAACTCACTTTATCTTGGTATGAAAAATGAACGAAATCCGACTATGAACACGCCCACTTTTTCGTTATCGAAAATTACGAAAAATGAAAAAAATGCCATAATTCTATACCAATACGAAAAAAGGGATGAAACATGGTAAGGTAATTGGATTGTTTTATTGAAGCGAAATATAACCTTAGAAAAAACTTTATAAAATGGTTGTGACACCTACCATATTAAGTAGAAGAAAATGAAAAAGTTCTGCAGGGCGAAATAAAAAACCCTTAAAATCTTGGCAGGTATTACATATATAAATAAATTAGCGGTATCCAACAGATGATGTTCTGGGTCACCCTGGTCCACATTTTGGTCGATATCTGGAAAACGCCTTCACATATACAACTACCACCACTACCTTTTAAAACCCTCATTAGTACCTTTAATTTGATACCCATACCGCACAAAGACATTCTAGAGTCACCCCTGGTCCACCTTTATGGCGATATTTCGAAACGGCGTCCACCTATAGAACTAAGGCCCACTCCCTTTAAAATACTCATTAACACCTTTCATTTGATACCCATATCGTACAAACATATTCTAAAGTCACCCCTGGTCCACCTTTATTGCGATATCTCGAAAAGGCGAACACCTATAGAACGAAGGCCCACCCCTTTTTAAAAATACTCATTAACACCTTTCATTTGATACCCATATCGTACTAACAAAGTCTAGAGTCACCCCTGGTCCACCTTTATTGCGATACCTCGAAAAGGCGTCCACCTATGGAACTAAGCATTACTCCCTTTTAAAATACTCATTAACACCTTTCTTTTGATACCCAAGTTGTACAAACAAATTCTAGAGTCACCACTGGTCCACCTTTATGGCATTATTTCGAAAATGCGACCACCTATACAACAACCACCACTCCCTTTTAAAACCATCATTAATACCTTTAATTTGATACCCATATCTTACAAACACATTCTAGAGTCACCCCTGGTCCACCTTTATGGCGATATTTCGAAACGACGTCCACCTATAGAACTAAGGCCCACTCCCTTTTAAAATACTCATTAACACCTTTCATTTGATACCCATATCGTACAAACATATTCTAAAGTCACCCCTGGTCCACCTTTATGGCGATATCTCGAAAAGGCCAACACCTATAGAACGAAGGCCAACTCCCTTTTAAAAATACTCATTAACACCTTTCATTTGATACCCATATCGTACTAACAAAGTCTAGAGTCACTCCTGGTCCACCTTTATTGCGATACCTCGAAAAGGCGGCCACCTATAGAACTAAGGCCCACTCCCTTTTAAAATACTCATTAACTCCTTTCGTTTGATACCCATATTGCACAAACGAATTCTAGAGTCACTCCTGGCCCACCTTTATGGCGATATCTCGAAACGGCGTCCACCTATGGAACTAAGGAATACTCCCTTTTAAAATACACATTAACACCTTGCTTTTGATACCCATATTGTACAAACAAATTCTAGAGTCACCCCTGGTCCACCTTTATGGCGATATTTCGAAAATGCGACCACCTATACAACAACCTCCTTACTTACTTACTTAATTGGCGCTTAACCGTCTAAACGGTTATGGCCGTCCAACAAGGCGCGCCAGTCGCTCCTTCGCTCCGCCAACCGGCGCCAATTGGTTACACCAAGGGAGTTTAAATCGTTTTCCACCTGGTCCTTCCAACGGAGTGGGGGCCGCCCTCTACCTCTGCTTCCATAGGCGGGTTCCGATAGAAACACTTTCTTGGCCGGAGCATCATCTTTCATTCGCATAACATGGCCTAGCCAGCGCAGCCGCTGCGTTTTAATTCGCTGGACTATGTTGATGTACAACAACCTCCACTCCCTTTTAAAACCATCATTAATACCTTTAATTTGATACCCATATCGTACAAACACATTCTAGAGTCACCCCTGGTCCTGGTCCACCTTTCTGGCGATATTTCGAAACGGCGACCACCTATATAACTAAGGCCCACTCCCTTTTAAAATACTCATTAACACCTTTCGTTTGATGCCCATATTGTACAAGCAAATTCTAGGGTCACCCCTGGTCCACCTTTATGGCGATATCTCGAAACGGCGTCCACCTATGGGACTAAGGATTACCCCCTTTTAAAATACTTATTAACACCTTTCTTTTGATACCCATATTGAACAAACAACTTCTAGGGTCACCCCTGGTCCACCTTTATGGCGATATCTCGAAACGGCGTCCACCTATGGAACTAAGGATTACTCCCTTTTAAAATACCCATTAACACCTTTCTTTTGATACCCATATTGTATAAACAAATTCTAGAGTCACCCCTGGTCCACCTTTATGGCGATATTTCGAAAATGCGACCACCTATACAACAACCACCACTCCCTTTTAAAACCCTCATTAATACCTTTCATTTGATACCCATATCGTACAAACGCATTCTAGAGTCACCCCTGGTCCACCTTTATGGCGATATCTCGAAAAGGCGACTACCTATACAACAACCACCACGCCCTTTTAAAACCCTCATTAATACATTTAATTTGATACCCATATCGTACAAACACATTCTAGAGTCAACCCTGTTCCACCTTTATGGCGATATTTCGAAACGGCATCCACCTATAGAACTAAGGCCCACTCCCTTTTAAAATACTCATTAACACCATTCGTTTGATGCCCATATTGTACAAACAAATTCTAGGGTCACCCTTGTTCCACCTTTGTGGCGATATCTCGAAACGGCGTCCACCTATGGAACTAAGGATTACTCCCTTTTAAAATACTCATTAACACCTTTAATTTGATACCCATATCGTACAAACGCATTCTAGAGTCAAACCTGATCCACCTTTATGGCTATGTCCCTAAATAGCGTCCACCTATAGAACTATGGCTCCCTCATAAAATACTCTTTAATGCCTTTCATTTGATACACATGTCATACAAACACATTCCAGGGTTTCCCTCGGTTCATTTTCCTACATGGTTATTTTCCCTTATGTTGTCACCATAGCTCTCAACTGAGTATGTAATGTTCGTTACACCCGAACTTAACCTTCCTTACTTGTTCATATTTGGTATAGAATTATGGAATTTTTTTCATTTTCCGTAATTTTCGATATCGAAAAAGTGGGCGTGGCCATAGTCGGATTTCGGCTATTTTTTATACCAAGATAAAGTGAGTTCAGATAAGTACGTGAACTAAGTTTGTTAGAGATATATCGATTTTCGCTCAAGTTATCGTGTTAAAGGCCGAGCGGAAGAACAGGCGGTTGACTGTGTATAAAAACTGGGCGTGGCTTCTCCCGATTTCGCCCATTTTCACGGAAAACAGTTATCGTCATTGAATCTATGCCCCTACCAAATTTCAAAAGGATTGGTAAACTTTTGTTCGACTTATGGCATTAAAAGTATTCTAGACGAATTAAATGAAAAAGGGCGGAGCCCCGCCCATTTTGAAATTTTCTTTTACTTTTGTATTTTGTTGCACCATATCATTACTGGAGTTGAATGTTGACATAATTTACTTATATACTGTAAAGATATTAAATTTTTTGTTAAAATTTTAATTAAAAAAATTTTTTTTAAGTGGGCGTGGTCGTTATCCGATTTTGCTAATTTTTATTTAGTATACATATAGTAATAGGAGTAATGTACCTGCCAAATTTCATCACTTTAACATTGGAGCATATTGTTTTTATTATGTGCCCAAAAAGAAGCATGAACTTTTCCTTTTGCATTCACAGTTGATTTTAGTGAGTGACAAGCGAAAGCAAACGATCGTGATCACACATCGTTAGTGTCGGTGTGAAAATACGAACTCAAATTCCACAATGTGCAACTTTTGGCCGGCTTTGCTCTAAACAGAGGAACGCCGCAGGGTGGTGTTTTATCATCAATGCTGTGGACGCTGGTTATAGACCAATTGCTTAGGCGGTTCGTCGGAGGACCAGTCAAACTTACGGTATATGCAGATGACGTTTCACTTCGGGATGTTCATGCCTGGGCTTCTGGAGTCCGGTTAACCGCAAACGCGGAAAACCGATCTAGTATTATTTACTAGGAAGTATATGGTCCCTAATTGGACTAAGCCTAAGCTTGGAGGGGTAACTATATGCAAGAAAAATATAGCACAAGGTATCTAGGAGTTATACTAGATAGTAAGTTTTCGTGAAAACTCCATGTGGAAGAGAGAGTGAAGAAAGTCTCCCTGGCACTGTATGCATGCAAGAGGATGCTAGAATGCACGTGAGGCCTATCACCCAAACTCTCTCATTATCGTAATCCTAAAAGTGTTCATCTAAATAAAGTCGTTGTCCTAGAAGATCGAAAAATTATAAGCTGTGCCAGGAATATGAAAGGAATTAAAAATATTTCTAAAAATTTCTTTGTTTAACACATAAAGCTATTTATTAGCAAAGAACTCAAAATTAAAAAAAATTAAAAGAACCTGGGAAGGACTTTCAATTAAATGCTCATCAATCGTTTGTTACAAAATTTTTGGCATTTCTATTAAAAAACTTATACACGAATCTAATTTACTTTACAAAATTAAACTTTTCCCTGACAATTGAGATATTGAGGTAACTTCAAACAAGTTATAAATAAAAAGAAGTTAAAAATATTGTAAATACTTCCTTTATATAAATGGACCAGAAGAATCAAAAAAATATTTTTCTTTAACTAAGACATAATCTTGTTGAAATTTGATATTCAAATTTAACATACCCACTGAAGATATTTTTATGGGGAAGAAAAATATAGGCATGGACTGCACTAAATAGGTTTTGGATATAATCTTTACCTAAAAGTACGGCAATGTGCGCTTCACCATTATATTTTCGTTCCTCCTACAAATTTTTCTACTCATGTTGCATTCAGGGGACCTGAACTATGTGTAAGGTTTCATGTTTCTAGCTCAATGAATAAAAATTGATCGCTAGATTCCAGAATTTTAAATGAACTTTTTAATGCCTCTTACTATCTCAATCGCTGTTCCATCTAGAAAGCTCTTTTATCCTTAATATTAAAACCTAATAAATTTCGGCGTTAAGTCGAAAATTTGAGGTCTCTGGGTTATCGGAATTTCTTAAAACTCGACCGCAAACTTTCGAAGTCCGGACGATTTTTTGAATTTTTACGATCCCTTGACCACCTAGCGAAAATTTCTTTATCTCATGTTGCATTGTCAGCAGATTCTGATGTATGTTTTTAGTTCCAAGAATGCAACTCTACGGCAAGTTACTAAAATAGCGGTCTCAAAATTCCACATTTTGTAAGTGGCCTTTCTAAATACCTCTTAATATATCGATCCCTGTCCAATCTAAAACACTCTCTTATCCCAAATATTACAACCGTATAAAGCATAAATCTTTGTTCAAAGTTTCAGACCTCTGAGTAATCGGGCGCGAGGTGTAAGTATACTCAAAGAGCCAATCAACGCTCTTGGCGCTTAACTCCCACATCACTTCGTCCAAGGCCGTCGGCAACTGCTAGATGTCGCAACTGCTAGATGACCAGGCAAACATGGCTGAATCATGACAGTAAGAGAACAGAGGACCTACTAAAGAGGTCAAGAAAGAAATCTTTATAAACACTGCTACAATCATGGGTCAATGGCCGCTTGGAATGCTGACTGTGGACAAGTACATACTGTCGGAACTTAAGGAAGTAGTCAAATGCTCTGTAGAAAATATCAGCAAGTTCATTTTCCGCCCCAAATGCACGAACGGGGTACCGAGTAACCATACGATATCAGCAGCAATTGCTACTAGAAGAAATGTTGATCAAAATGGCACCCGAGCTCTAATTGGGCTCAGACCTTTGATATTCGGGCGATCAACCAACCAACCATCTCTCCGAGAAGTTACTCAAAAATAGATTAAAAGATTTTCCAATTTTGTATGGAAATTGGCGAAAAAACATCAAACGAATCTAATATAAAAGAAGTCAAAACTGTGCATCCATAAGAATTTAACTTCCAATGAAATTGGAAAATGCCATGGTAGAAGAACGTCACCACGCAGCCACATGCAATATGTTCCACGAATATTGCATGCGCCTGCAAAAGGTAAGTTTAAGCACATATGCGGATTTATGTAATGCATATGAAAATGCATAAGCAGGCTTACATTTAAACTCTTCGGCGGAAAAGTCAAAATATTTTCTTTTGTTATATACTCCAGCAGTACGTCTTAAGTTGGCAAAAAGTGTCGTAGAATGGATGGGCATAGCCCACAATCAAGTGCGTAAGTAAAAGTAGAACTATTTCCGGCTTTATACGAAGTTGAATGTTTTCCATATGAAAATTAAAAGAAAATCCAAAATTCTTGCAACGGTACAGCGACAACTTGTAACAATGAAAACTGTGCTGGTACTGCTGCTGTTGCCATCCTCGCTATCACCCTCCTCGTCAAGCAGCTACTTACTCCTTGTAAAGTTTACTTGCCCATTTGAATCATACAAATAAGTGGAAACAGCAGTGCGAAGTTAACTTTTGCGGCAAGACAGCACTACTTCCCCTGTAGGAATGGTCTGCGGAGTGCAACTCGATGCTGCTCCATGAATATATATGTAAGTACTCACATCTTCCACTTTCTGTATTCTACTTGTCCGTCATTCATGCAATAAATTCCTATAACAATACAAAATAATGAAAAAAAAAATCTTCTAATTGACGTACGGATTATGATATTTGAAAAATTCGTGCAAAATATGTTAGAAAAACGTAACTGCTTTCCCGGCAACTTCCCGGTGAGTACTTATGTACATGTAACTACTTTCGCTGCTATTATAGGCTAGGCTAGGTACACTCACAAACATGAGAGTGCCGATATATTGGCTGTTTAAATATTTTTGTTTTTGTATTCAATAATCGCATATACAATACCTAAATTTAAATTTTTTCTTGTCACACTTAAAGTGCGTGCGCACTAAGCGACGCGACACGTAGCGACAAAATATTCTTTGCATGTATTCTTATGGAACCATGGACACATAGCGACAGCCGCACGACAGGACACGACCAAGTAATACGTAAACAAGTAAGGATGGGTCTGTCTTCGGCTGTGCCGAAGACTTCATACCTTTCATGAATGGGGCTGAACAATAATCTTATGCCGTTCGTAATCTCCGAATAATCGGATGTATAAGATAAGAAATATATAGTGAACAGATCTACATACCTTAACGATTTTTAAGATAAATATAAAACAAACAAGTAGGGAAGGTTAAGTTCGGGTGTAACCGAACATTACATACTCAGTTGAGAGCTATGTAAGAAAATGAACCGAGGGAAACCCTGGAATGTGTTTGTATGACATGTCTATCAAATGAAAGGCACTAAAAAGTATTTTATGAGGGAGTGGGCCATAGTTCTATAGGTGGACGCCATTTAAGGATATCGCCATAAAGATGGATCAGGGTTGACTCTAGAATTTTTTTGCACGATATGAGTATCAAATGAAAGGTGTTAATGAGTATTTTAAACGGGAGTAATCCTTAGTTCCATAGGTGGACGCCGTTTCGAGATATCGCCATAAAGGTGGACCAGGGGTGACCCTAGAATTTGTTTGTACAATAGGGGTATCAAAAGAAAGGTGTTACTGAGTAGTTTAAAGGGAGTGTTCCTTAGTTCCATAGCTGGACGTCGTTGCGAAATATCGCCATAAAGGTGGCCCGGGGTGACTCTAGAATGTGTTTGTACGATATGGGTATAAAATTAAAGGTATTAATGAGGGTTTTAAAAGGGAGTGGTGGTAGTTGTATAGGTGGTCGCCTTTTCGAGATATCGCCATAAAGGTGGACCAGGGGTGACTCTAGAATGTGTTTGTACGATATTGGTATCAAATTAAAGGTATTAATGAGATTTTTAAAAGGTAGTGGTGGTAGTTGTATATGTGAAGGCGTTTTCCAGATATCGACCAAAATGTGGACCAGGGTGACCCAGAACATCATCTGTTGGATACCGCTAATTTATTTATATATGTAATACCTGCCAAGATTTCAAGGGTTTTTTATTTCGCACTGCAGAACTTTTTCATTTTCTTCTACTTAATATGGTAGGTGTCACAACCATTTTACAAAGTTTTTTCTAAAGTTATATTTCGCGTCAATAAACCAATCCAAAACGTGTTAAATTTTGATGGTATAATTAAGAACATTTAGGATCTCATTTTCTTGCTATCGCAATGTAACACGCTTTTATTACAACAATTAGGACTGTGATATAAACTGTAAGCTTTATTAATTTAGGTGTAAAGTTTTAATGTTAAAAATATATAATTATGTACGATATAGAATTTTTTTGTCGCAGACGAAAAAGCCTAATTATCGTTTAAGCTTACAATGAACTTATAAAGTGTAATATTTCTTTAGAGTCAATTTATTGTTTACTTTTTAGTTAATCCAAAATAATAAAAGCTTATTTTTAAAAAAGTTTTTTTTCTTTAATTTTATTTTTTACTTTTTAGTTCGTTTTATTAACAAGTAATAGAAGCTTGTTCTTAGAAAAGCCTTTTTATTAAATTTAATTTAAATATGAATTTTTTTTTTTTTAATTTTTAGTAGAGTAAAATATTGTTTAAATTAGTTACGTAAACTTTACTTAGTTATTTGTAACGTTTCTCATTCTATCCATTTCTTTTACTGCATCAACATTACAGGGTTTCTTCGAAGTCAACTTTGAACAGTCAAGTTCTTCGATTCGAATACCTGCTAAAGACCTAACTCGGCTTTTGACAGAGAGCACATATAAAATTGTGTCAAACAGTGTTAACTAACTTAAAATCATATTTTATTGTGACTTGGCCTATGTGGCGTTCAGTTTACAACTACTCATTGCAGATCTCTGCTCTGTGTGTTAAATCTGTTTTAAAATAATAGCCGTATTTTTTTTTTACACTTAAACGTCTATACGCTTATAATTTATATGGACTCCTAAGCGCCAAACTTTAAATACACCTCTGAAGTTGCTGCGCATAAAATGTGTACTAATAAATTCCAATACGCATTATACGCAGATGTAACTGAAATATGTGTTTTTGTTTCACCCCCTACACTAATTTTATGTATTCTATGTGTGTCCACAATTCATCGCAACTGATTTAGCTATATGTTATACATAGGCATACAACATAGGGTCGTGTCTCCGCTTTTCGGTACACGCTGTAGCTGTAGCTAGTTGTTTAACCACTGCCGCTAGATGGGTCTATTAAGCATTATGTAATACGCCAATTACACGGCTCAAGTATCCTTGTGCCAATTACCAATTTGCACAAGGATTTGCCCGGTGTGTGCACTGGTTGCGCTAATTGCGCAAAGAACTGCGCTAAAATCAAAACGATTTTGATATTTACGCATGTCTGCAAATATTGCACATGTTTTTTTCTTCGTGTGTGGTAAATCTTACACAGTTTACCTGGGGTTCCTGATAATATAGCATCAGTAATTATTGCTTAAAAATGTTAATATCGAAAGCGCAAGGACCATCTCTAGCTCGTAACAGGAATTCACACAAATTCAATAATAAATAATAATTTTTTTATACAATTAGAACACATGTTTCATTTGTTGCGCTAGTTGAAAAATGAATATTGTGCAGTGCTGCAATGAGTTGAGCTGGTCTTGCAATTAAAATATATATTTTTTAAATACAATGGAAAATAAACGCTTCTGTGCGAGTTTTTCGACTTATACCGTGATTACCAGCACTGTGGAAAATAAATAGTGAATTTTTATACAATTAATGCCTTTTTTATACAATTAAAATACATATTTCATTTGTTGCGCTACTTTAAAAATGAATATTTCGCAGTGTTTTTGAGCCGTGTATGTCAAAATTTTCATTTGCACAAAATTTCGTCGTTTTATATTTGCGCATGGTTTTTGTGTCATGTATGGGCCGTATAAGCGAGGATAGGCGTTTTTTTTCACGCGCAAATGTAAACCTATACGCGTGTATAAAAAACACGGCTAATATTCCAACTTTCGCTTAGCTAAAATTCCATCGCCAAAAATCTGTAAAACAAAATCAAGTGCGCAGAAAAGTATGCAACACTTACCTATAAGAGCCTAACCGCGTTAGCGTTCGTTGTATCACAGAATTTTTACACTTTGAAAATGACGGCTGTTGTTTGCAAGGTTGCATTCCTTTGAGTGTTCGTTTTCACCATCTGGATTAAAAAAGTCATGAGCCTGGGCATTTGCGCAATTTTAGTGATGTAAATTGCATGGCGCCAGCGCCAATGCGGTGCCAGCTCAATGGTAGCTCATTGACGAAATGACTCCAAGCGAATTTTTGACGCTACTTAGTAGTGAGTGCGTAGTACATTTTACTTGCGCTATTGAGTGAAACGACTTTTGTGTGTCAGGCACGAGTTTGGTGTTATTGGCGCTACTGGCAATGATGACACTGAGCTGTTGACGGTAGCGCTGGTAGTTCAGATTTTGAATCAGAGAAAGAATTGATGACCCGTGTAAATTATTATGGCTTTGGCCGTGTAAATTATTATGGTGTATTTGTATATTTTAGATTTAATGCACAATTAATATGTGTGTGTTTGAGCGGCCAAACAATAACACTAGTATTGCTAAAGTGCTGCTTAGTTGATGGAATGTCGCTAATTTCCTAGCGATGATCAGCAGATTGTCAATATTTCGTTCAACGGACGCGCGAAATTGCCACATATGCTCAAATTTTCCAAGATTTTCCATTCTTGATTTAACTTAAGCTGTTATGCCAATATTTTTCAGCCAGCTTTTTTCAAATAGGTAATTTTTCCAAAAGCAAAATAAATTACAGAAAAGATTACAGAGTTAAACAGCCTTAAAAATTCAGAATTCAGCTATGTTGGTTATACACAGAAATACAACAGAGGGTTGTGTCTCCGCTTTTCGCAAGCGTTGAGATTCACCACGCGTGATTCACCACGTACAAATATCACAATCCACGGATAGTTACCGGCGGGTTTGTATGGGACTTAGGCTGTTATGCCAAAGTAAATACAAATCTTTACCGATAACTGTGTTATCGATTAATTTATCGAATTCTAACAAAGTAATATTGCATTGTCATCGGAGTTATACATGTGTGCAAAATTTCAGCGCAATCGGACACCGGGAAGTGTATCAAATTTAACTTCCAAGATTCCATTACAGACAACAAAAGTGAAACTAAATAAAAGCTTATAATATAATATAAAATAGTTAGGTACTTTGTGTGAGGATGCAAAGCTTCACGTTTTTTGTGGTCTGCATGTCAAAACTACGACTACGAATCACGTATTTCAAAAATATATGAAGTAAACGTAACTATTTTATGAAACTTAATGAATTTTGAAGCTTCTATCCGTAAAAAAGAGGCAAAAATTACAGTTTGTATGAAGTATATAATATATATACCACCGATCTCTATGATTTTTTCAGACATCAATATAGCATATAAGCATTTGGTGAAATTTGAAGCTTCTAGCTGTTAAAATGGGGCCGAAATCGCAAAAAAAAAATATATATATACTATATATATAGTATATATACCATCATATATATATTATATATATCACCGATCTCTATGATTTTTTGACACAACAATATATATTATATACGTCAGCAATCGGTGAAATTTGAAGCTTATAGCTGTTAAAATGGGGTAGAAATTGCGAAAGGTTTCTTATCTGAACAATCGGTTGAATGAGATATATACTATATATACAACCGATCTCTATGATTTTTTCAGACAATGATATATACGTAAGCATTCGGTGAAATGTGAAGCTTCTAGCTGTTAAAATGGGGCTAAAATTGCGAAAATATATATATATACTATATATACCACCATATATATACTATATATACCACCGATCTTTATGATTTTTTCAGACAACAATATATGCTATATACGTAAGCGTTCGTTGAAATTTGAAGCCTCTAGCTCTTAAAATAGAGCAGTAATTACGAAAAGAAAGAACAATCGGTTGTGGATGATATATACTATATATACGACCGATCTCATCAATTTTTTCAGGCAACAATATGTGCAATATACGAATATATATGGTGAAGTTTGAAGCTTCAATCTGTTAAATTGAGTAAGATATTACAAAAATCCTCTTTTTCTGAAAAATCGGTTGTATGGAGAATATATGCTATAGGGGTCCGATCCGGCCGGTTCCGACAAATGGCTAATCGGACACCCAAATACACCCGCTCACCAAATTTTATCAAGATATCTCAAAAATTGAGGGACTAGTTTGCATACAAACATACAGACGGACAGACGGACATGGCTAAATCAACTCAGCTCTTCAACCTGAATATTTCGGTATACTTAATGGTGGGTCTACCTATTTTCCTTTAAGGACTTACAATGTTGGGTTTCGTGACGAAATTAATATACCATTTCATTTTCATGAAAGGTATAAAAAACAGCAACAAAAAAGTTTGAATGGCACTGACAAATGTACTGTCTGATAACAGAATTCTTGTGTTGGGCAGAGGAATTTAACAGAAATTGTCACGAGAAATTGTTCGCGAATATTTTGTGGAACGTGTCGCTGCGTGTCGCATCCTTAGTGTACACGCACGTTAGGCTGTCTTGTTTTGATTTCGAATTCAAAACTCATCGCGATCATTTTCTATTAGCAATATAGGAGTATTACAATGTAATAATTATATGCAATACCTCAACAGCTGATTGAATTCGCTATGCCCTTGACACTGAAAATCAAAATCACTGTTCGGTACCATCATCAGACATAGTACACTTCGGTCAGTTCAAACTAGCGTCGAACTCAGTGGAACCTGCGTGGAACATGAGTTTGACACTGATCGAAATGTCAAAATTACCGGGTTGCTGTCGTCGAAAGAGACACAGGGAAACAAAAAGAGGAGCGGAATATCAGATATGGGTTGCTTGTGATGGTAAATTTTTTGAACGAATTTAGTAGGAAATTTTAAGTGCAGCTATATGGGTCCTACAGAAAATTATACAAAAGTATTCAATTGGGGTATCTGAGGACGCCTAGTTATTCCAGCATTAATACAAACACGGGTGCTAAGTTTTTCTACCCGTTCAAAAGTTCCCCGCGAAAAACAGTTTGAAAAACCCGTTTTGTCCTGGTATCAATAATCCAAAGGCGAAAAAGTATTCCAATTATTACAAGCGAGACAAAAACGCGTCTATAAATACCTCCCCGACGGTTTTGGTCGTGTTTTAGCAATCATCCCGGTAATAAAGTATCACAATTTGTTAACTAAAATTGTCCAAAACATAAGGATTTTAAAGAGAGATGTAATTAAGTGCTCGTATGAAAGTAAATAAGGGTAAAGGGTATTTGTTTGTAATTTTACAATTAAATTTTTTCCCAGTTTGTGTTAGCAGTTACTACACTTTTTTGTACCTATGAAGTACAACAATGCCAAATAGCATTCACAAAAAAACGAACAAGAACAAGCATTTTCATCAGGGAGCGTGGCTGGGTGTGTGTGCTTGCTGCTACATATCATACTTGTAAACCTTTACAATGATCATCAGAGACGGACACATTTAAGAAGCTACTTATTCCCCAGCTAAACGCAGATAAGTATTGTAATAATATAACGTAGCTGTGATCTTTTTTTACAATTAAAAAAATATAATTAAACGCATTTAATTAAAAATTGATTAGGCATGCGAAGATTGGGTACACTGAAAGAAAAAGACTGGTAAAATAAACCAAAATACGGGTCAATTCAACCGAAATTTCTGTAAATTTTTATCCATCGCAACAAGATGTTGAATCAACTGCGCACAAATCGTTGATTCGTAATTGACCGTTTTAGTAGTCAAATGAACAAAAAAATTTGTTGCGACAGCTTTGTACGAAAGTACCTATGTTGCCATATACATACATACATACGTAAATATGTGAATACATAAATATGCATGCTTGCTACTTATACATACATATGTACACACTTACTAAGCGATTGGGCGTACATCAAATATGCTGGCACACATTACACATTATACACTTTATTATTGTGTTTTATTAAACGCACTTTTACCAAATTTTATATTGTAACAAATTTGCTTGCAAATCCTCTTATTTTCCCTTTTGCTAAGTTCGTATCACTAAACTGTTGAATAAATAACTCCAATATTGAATAATGGAAAAATGGCCTTTATTAAAGTACTTCACAATAACACTTATACTTTGCAACTAGCTGGCTTAATAACCAAACTGATAGCTTAAATGAAACTGACTTTCAACATAATACTGCTATGGCTCGCTAGATAGCGTCTTAATCGAAACTGCTTGCTAGCTCAAATCAAACTGAATTCCAGAGCCTCTACATTTGCTGCCTTGTATACTCTCTGATTTCAACGTTCGCATCTTCTAGGCGCTTCCAGAATCTACTAGCAGTGTTGCCAGGTTAGCCTTTTCGAGGCTAGATTTAGCCTTTTGCTTTTGCCTTTAGCCTCGAAATTTTGGGTTTAGCTTCGTGACTTTTTTAATCCGAATGTATTTTTAATAATTTCTAAAATAAAAAAATTTCAATAGTTCCTGTGAACACCTAATACCTAAAATAAAAAGTTCTCTACAAAAGATTAATTCTTTTTCTGCTGAAAATGCGTTGAAAGTTTCAAAGCCAGATGTATTTTCTTACTTTGAAAAAGAGAAGCATAGTTATTCTTCAAGTCAAATAGCATTAATAGAGCTGCAGTGGCGAAAACTTATAACTATACAATGGGAAAAATGTACACTCCACCATGGAATTTTGGTCGGAAGTCCGAGAACATAAAAATGCATTAAACGAACCACCTTTTTTAGAACTTTTCGAATTCATATTTAGTTTTTTAGTATTACCACTCAGTAACGCGGAGGTTGAAAGAATTTTTAGTGGCATGAAAATTCTGAAAACTAAATTAAGGAACAAACTAAAAATTAAAATGCTTAATGCGCTGCTTAATATTAGATGCCCGTTAAAACGCTTATCTAAATGTTATATTGATTTTGAAATTACCGATGATCTCATATCTATGGTAAATAGCCAAACTTTATACGCAGACCTAAGCTCTTCTGATTTTTAAGACGGGGAATATTTTATATAAATACTTAGTTTGAAATATTTTTTTTTTGTGTATATACACATATGCAATCATTTAAAGTAATTCCATGTGCTAGTCAAGGAAAATGTGCCTGATATGTTTTGAAACAAGAAGTTATGTTTAAGTTATGTTTATAAGTTTTTATTTACAAATGTGTAAACTAAAATATAAAAAAAAAAATTTTATGAATTAACCAAAACAATTTCTGGCCTTTTTTAGCTTCTTTTTTCTAAATTTAGCATTTTCTAACCTTTTTTTTGCCAATCTAGCTTCTTTTTTCATCACCTGGCAACACTGTCTACTAGTTGCCATCAGCTCTCAAACTTCTCAGCTGTAACTACAATTGCATGATTTTATAGCTTTTCTCATTGCATACTTTCAGGAGTATCTCAGATATATGCATGGGTTTGTGCATTGACTCTCCGCTGCTCGTATACTTACATGGTACATATGTGTAGACGCAATTATTGTTTAGTTTATGTAGATACATAATGATTGAATTATTGATGTGAATTCACGTCACTGCTTAGCATCGGCCTAGAGATAGCAGCACCCCTTATTTTTGCTAATATTCGTAACAATATTTTATAATTTATTTAATTTATAGTTTTGAACTTCGCTTTACAAATAGAAATGAAAATAGTAGTCACAAAACCGATTCTCAATTCTTTCAGTTGCAGCTCAGCTCATTATCAATTTCTTCTCTCGCATGTAGTTGCCACACTTGATTGTTTCGAACAAAACTTGTAGTCTTGTAGTATAAATGTTTGACATAACATTTTAGATAGAGAACTTGTAAGTTATAGAAAAGTAAAGAATCAAATCGCAGGAAGGTAATTCACCAATGGAGTAACTTTGCATGCAATTCGGCAAGTTTAATTTTCGTAACACTTTAATTTGAACGATTCCAAAAAACTCAAACTTTTATGTTGTCGGAAAAATCAACATTAAAAAAGGATGATTTTTATTATCTTATTAGATTCGTTCGCGTGAGTGAAAATTCGTCAAAATTTGAACAAAATGTTACTAACTTTGGAAAAATCCTGTTCGTTCAAACAAAACTTTTGCAAAAAGAGGGCGCAATTTTGCATTTCGCTTGGAGGAGAAGTTGCAAAATTGTACCCGATAAATAAGTGTCCCGGTATCTCATAATTTTTTGCACAGTAAATTCAAAAAAGGGTTTTTCGTTTTGTATTGATAACTGAAAAACTAGTTTTTTGTTGTTTTCCCATTTTGCGTGTTTTTTAGATTTGGTGGTTTTCTTATTTTGGTGTTTTTTTAACAAGTGGCACCATCGTCATAAGTACAAGGTAGAGAGCGCAGTGAGCGTAAAATTCTCTTTGAAATTTGCTCATGTATTGACTGTTGATCGCTGTTGAAATGACCAGTGAGATCAGTTGTGTTAACAGAAAAATCAGTTAGATTGATTAGGAATCTGCCAATTTTACAGAATTTTGTTAACTTAAGAGCGACAATTTCTCTTCTGTTGAAATGACTAAACTAATTTGTTCGCTTGACAAAGAACTCTGCCGAATTAACCATAACTCGATCAATTTCACCAAATCTCCGTTAACTCAAGATCAACAGAACCGATTTGTAGATTTTACTAGCACCATTTCCTTCAGTGTAAGTTGCAGAATCCTTCCGCTACATACCCATACAAAATTTGAATAATCCAGTCCAGCGCCCTACTAATATTTCGGTGGAATCGCCACCTGGAACCTTGATGCGGCAATGAGTCGATACTTTGAATTTGTTCTGGTTTTAGAGATACTTATACATGGAGGAGCCAAAAATGCGTTTTTCTGCCTTATTAACTACCCTTTTTCGAGACGAGACCTTTTCAATAAGAAACAAATATTATTTGAAAGTGCCCCTGTTTAGTTTCCCATCACTGTTTTAGGTTTTGACAGGCTCCCTTTAAGATTTGAGATATCTTCCCTTAACGCGTATTAGGTTTCCAACCATTTTTTCACAAACTTGAAGTTTACTTTTAGGCATGTCAGTCACATCATGTCTGCTAAGAGATGGCTCCACCGAACTATGCATATTTGATATAAAATTATATAAAACTAATAAAATAAAACATTCACTTATGGGGAATTCTCCTGACAAGGTACTTATGAGCTTCACAGCTATACACTTAATATAAGAAAGTCTGCCTTAAAGTATGCTACAAATACGGATTTTGTTGGCAGCAATCAAGCACGTAGACTGCATAAGCCTCTAAGGCCCGGTTTTTCAGTAGCTGGTTAAGCTAAGCTTAAACTAAGTTTGCTTAAACTCTAGTCAAATTTAAACTCCAGTTAATCTACTGAGCAGTTTTTCAGTCACAGTTTAAGGCCGCCTTTGGGGTATGCTTTTCAGTGCGGCCACATTTTTTTTATTATCTAGATAATTTGTAGATGCGGCAACAGGTGGATTTTGTTTACCCAACAAACATGGAAAAAATTCTCCAGCGAAATATATATCTAGTTCCGGAAGTGATATCCAACATCAATGATATCCAACTTCATTCTCCAATCACTATCCAACTTTTGAAAAATTTAGTAAAATTAAAAGTTTTCGAGTTGATCTCCAACGTCATTAATATTTTCCAATTATTATCTTAATTTCGAGAGATCTTCGAAAATGTACAGTTCTGAAATGAATAGTCAACACATTTCTCCAGTTGATATCCTACATTGCAAATCGGGTTGAGGTGGATTTGAAAAAAATCTCCAAGGGGTACCATCAAAACCAATAAAACAAGGTCCCGTACCGCCAATTTGTAGGAAAAATTAAAAGGAGCACGACGCAAATTGGAAGAGAAGCTCGGCCTAAAATCTCTTCGGAGGTTATCGCGTCACATTTATTTATTTTTTAAATTATATGGTCTACAATGGCATCGGTTACAGAACCCTGAAACAACAGAGCCTTTATAAACTATTGGGGGCCTCTTAGACTTTTCTGGTCGGTACCTGGCCTAGCAAAAACTAAACTGTGCCTATGTATGTAGGTAACCCTAGCTAGGGTTATGTGTGGAAAGCACTAACGAACTGTCAAGATCCCAGCTAAACTCATTTGTGAGGAGCCCACTTATGACTGTCAATGATCTTGCTCTGCTTTGCCTGAAGGGCTCATAATATTAATTGGAAAAGTTTCATGAACTCTCAAAAATGTTTCTTCACATTAAAGCGAAGGAGTCGCGACTGATGAATTTTTTTATTAAAAACTGAATTTTTTTAATAATACTACAAAACAAAAAAACAATTGTCTTCACTTTCCAAAAAACCAATGAAAATTCATTGCTCTAAAGCAAAACTTACTGAAGAAGGTTATCGAGCATTTTAAATGCAAAAAGTTGTACTTTCAAATAAGGATGGATGTGACGAGTATCATTTTTATAGAAATGATCGCTTAAACTGAACTGGGGGTGGTTTTTTGCTGGCTGTGCATTCTTGAATACCATCCGAGGAGGTTAATTTACCAACTATCGATGACATCGAATTTAAATGCGTTCGTATCCTGCTAGACAGAGGACGGATTTACTTAGTCGTTTGCTACATTCCTCCCTCATCTGATCAATCAGTGTATATGAAGCACTGATAAAAACTGCTTTATCAATGATGAAGCCATGCGACTCAATGCTTGTCTTGGGCGATTTTAACCTGCCGCATATATCATGGAACACCTATTATCATAATATTTTACTAGTCTCTTCTAAGACGTGTAACAGCGACTTTTTGAATGAAATATCCGATCTTTGTCTTAACCAGATCAATATTTTTCCAAATAAGTACGGAATTTTTTTTAGATTTAGCCTTTGTGGATGACATATCTAAATTCTCTGTGAACCGATGTGAGCCTCTTGTTGTACCTGAAGATGTTTGCAATCCTTCCCTCGAGATAATTTACGAAAATATGGGCAACGTTTATGGTTGCGTAAATAAACCAGGTGTTTATACCAGTCGTTTTGACATTTCAAGAGCCATTTTCAAAAAATTAAATGAAGGACTTTCTGAAATAACTTGGGCTCAACATAATGCGGACGTGGATCGTTTTTTATTTTAATAGTATCATTTATAACTTGTTTGAAAAGTATGTGCCAAAACGTATTTGTTCATATGATGAACCAATGCAAGCCTGGATCACTAAAGAACAAAAATCTTTGAAAAACAAAAAGTCACGTTACTTCAAATTATATAAGAAGACTGGCTTACATTCCGATTACGTTCGTTATGCTATTCTGTGTCATAAGTATTTTGAACTTAATAAATAGTGCTATAAGGCTTACGTCTGTAAAATTAAAAAGAAAATTATTAGCAACCCGCGATTGTTTTATGGTTTCGTAAATTCTAAACGTGGGGTAAAAGGCTTTCCTTCCGCTATAAAGATTAATGGTAACATTTCTAGCGACAATCAAGAGATTGCGAATTTCTGCGCTCTATTTTTCAAATCTAATTATTCCGGCGAGATTGCTTTGCCACCTGGGAAATATCCTTATGAACTGCATTCAAGTAATTCAATCCCTGCTCCACACTTATTACCTGAAGGTATTTTATTGTACCTAAAGACCCTAAAAGAATCTTTTACATACGGCCCTGACTTAATTCCAGGCATGCTTAACGAACGAAACGATATCATTTTGTTACGATAATCAACGCTAATAAACGAAACGAAGTGACTTCGTTTCGTTTATTAGCGTTGATTATCGTAACGAAATGATATCGTTTCGTTCGTTAAGCATGCCTGCTTAATTCCCACATGCTTTCTTAAAAAATGTGTAGAATTCATCTACAAACCTCTTACTGATCTGTTTAACCTATCTTTGAAGAATGGAATTTTCCCGACGGCATGGAAGGAATCCTTTCTCATCCCTCTCCATAAAAGTGGCATTAAGTCGTCCATTGAAAACTATCGTGGCATAGCTAGACTGTCCGCTATTCCAAAGTTGTTCGAAGCAATCGTTACAAATAACCTAACATTTTCGATTTCAACATTAACTGCAAGTTCTCAGCATGGGTTTTGTAAGGGCAAATCAACCATAACAAATTTACTTGAGTTCACAACTCACATTTCGAACTGGTTCAGAGAAAATCTTCACACCGACGTTATATACACCGATTTTAGTAAAGCATTCGATAAATTATGCCACTCTTTACTTGTATATAAACTCGACATGCTTGGGTTTCAACCTAGTCTCACTCGTTGGATTTCCTCCTATCTATGTGGCAGATCACAAAGAGTAATCTTTAAAAATATGTTTTCGAGTATCATTAGTGTCACCTCTGGTGTTCCTCAGGGTAGCCCTCTTAGCCCGATTCTCTTTCTGCTATTTATAAACGATATCTCTACAACTATAAAATATTCTAAAATGTTGATGTATGCTGATAATGTAAAACTTTTTAAGACTTACGCGTCGATTGAAGAACGTTCTTCACTTCAGATGGATTTAAATTGCTTATCCCGTGCACAAACACCCACGGTTGGCTGCCAAAAATGGTCATTTCCAACCCCGTTTGGTAAGCTGGTCCCTTTTTTGTCAATTTTGGTCCTTTTTAGCCAAGTAGCCATGGTCTGGTTTTTTCCTTTTTCACTGTGCTAAAAATGCAGAATGCTGCCGCAAAATTTGATAGATTGGTCGAATCAACAAATCGATTTTCATCAAACCACGTATAATTTTCCTTAAATGAATTTCTTCCACATTGTTCACTCATTAAATTGTGGCAGGAAAAGGCAACTATGGTAGCAGATAATTGAGGCAAAGAACCACCCAAGATTTAACAGAAAACATATTTTCGTTAATGGTTGATGAAATAACGGACTCGATAGAACGAAAGGTCTTGTTTTGTTTGTTAGATATTTCACTCGGTTAACAAACACTTTTCGTGGAAAGTTTTTGTCACTAGTTGAGCTAAATAAAATACTGAATAAAGAACTAATTTCAAAAGCACCTCTTAGTAATTTTATAGGACTTGCAATTGATGATGCCAATTCTATGGAAGGCGATTCAGCTATATTTATTTTCTATGCTCGAGCCTGTAAGTTAGTGGCGGTATTCATATAATATATAAAGAGTTCAAATCAGAAAAAGTTCGTCTACTGTTGTTATGAAATTCAATTAAAGAACATAACCTATATTTAAAATATAAAATATTCCATCGTTACAAAAGGCCACCCTGTACTTACTGAGGGCACTCACAATGGACAAAAATGTCACCGAGTGGAAGTGTGGGCATCGCCCACGCACTTCCTCTTAACCTAACCTTACCTAACCTATAAAAGGGAAAATTTTAAGACCATTGAACTTTAATCTCAGGCCTGATAGGGAACATCCTGCTACTAAATTTTTTGAAAAAAGTAAGCTGGTAGAAAAAGAAAGAAAAGAAATAATTGCTTTTTTGCATTTATAATTAAAAGCCCGCTACATGCTTCGATGGTTGCATAGCTCGGTTTCAAGGGGTAGGTAAAGGGATTTAAGGGGTTGATAAGCGCAATACAAAGCTTTATAGCTTCAAACCGTCCGCAGCCCAATTATCCACATCGCCTGCGTGAGTGGCTTCCTGTTAAAATGGCCTAATATATATAAATTAAAAAAACAAAAAAAACATTCATTCAACGGTAAATCTGCTTTTTTTATTTGACGCAAGAACTCCTGCAGAAAAGAGATAATTGTCAAATTCACTAGCGCTTTGTTTAATATACATATTTTAGACTAAATTACAATTACAACGAAAATAAAGAAAATTGGCGTCATGTTTAACTGGGACGCTAAGTTGGCAATATGTATGTATGTAGATAAATGTTTGTGTCATTGGATGTCATATTCGAGGCCGCGATTTCCAGCAATTGTAAATAGTAAACAATAACGCCCCGATTCTGAGCGTTACCGGTAAAATAGTACCCAGAACATTATGTAACCGAATATCGTTACCAGTTCTTTTATCCGCGATTCTGGTCCAAGTGGTAACGCTTTCATCACCGAAAAACTCACCAGTGCCTGTGGAAAAATTTGAAAGGTAGTTTTCTTCTCTTTCACTGTTGCCACTTTGGTACATTTGGACCAAAAATGGTCCCTTCAAACTCCATTTGGTCCGCTGGTCCCTTTTCTTAAATTTTTGGCCCTTTTTAAGCAGTAGCCATGATTGGTACTTTTCTCTCTTTTTCACTCAGGTAAAAATTCACAATATTGCCCAAAAATTCGCCACACTTTCGTTAGCCCCCATATAATTTTGAATTTACTTCAATGGAACTCTCACCATCAAAAATTGCCCAGTCAATAAAATGTACCAGAACAATAACATTTCACCTGGGATATAATTTATTCCAGGCGTTAAAAAGAAAAGTGTTGGCAAACACATTGTCGTTAATTGTTGATGAAATAACCGACTAATCAAAAAAAAACTTTTGTTTTGTAATAATATTAATAACGGCTAGATATTTTGATCGGTTATACAACACTATGTAAAATATATGAAAATAAAAATTCCTTCTCGCCTAGCATAGCTTATAGCGAGCAATTTGCCGTGAGCCTAGCACTTTCAAAACTTATACAAAGAAATTCTATGCATTACTTTTCGCTTGGCACGTTGATATTTAAATCTTTCTCACCCAGCTCAATGAGTTCAAGGAATTCCAGGACTATTGTGGTGTTAAGCCACGCAAGGTAATTGAAAACTAAGTATCGTGGCACAAGAAATATTTGAACTCGAAGACAGAACAAAGCAAATGCAAAAGGGATTTGATTTCGGAAGAAATGTTTTGTATAAAATTATTCCCGTAGGTGCTAGCAGAACCCCTGAGGCCTGGGATCAAAACTCACACTTATTGAATCCAGGCTCTGATATGAAGTTTAAACGTTAAAGGAAAAAGTAAGCATCTATAAAAATAGGACTAACAAAATTTCCTAGTTTCATTTATGATTTACTGAGTTTTCCACATACATAGTTCGGCAAAACCAGAACGCAAGTTTTGAAACGTTTCTTACTAAAACCTAACTGCATTATAAATTCATTGCAATCAACAACATAATACTAGAACCAAGAGCTTTGTGACCAAAACTAGGTTCACAACGTTTGGTTGGTGAAAGACTTAGACTTATCCTATGTCAAAATATAGTACGGTTTTTGGTTGCATGCACATATATTTGTTTGTTCAGCCTGAATTAAAGGAAAGTCTTCACTATGTTTAGTAAAATTTTATATGGAAATTTTGTATTTTATACTAATAAAATAAAAAAAAAATTCGGTCCTTTTTTCGAAGAATTTTGGTCCCAAATGAAAACATGGTGTGGCAACCGTGTTCGCTTTACCGAAAATGTCTCACTTGTATAAGGTTTAGGAATAAACGGGACGATGTGTATATGCATATTATGCATGATAAGTTTCAACATAGGTATATTCTAATTTATTCTGTGAACGTACATAATGTAGACAAATATGTATAGCAAGAGGCAACACTTTTTACTGTTATCTTTACTTATTTGCGCTTACAATTCTTTATTTTTCAGTTGTGTGGTTATTTCGATGTGCCCACCTACTTTTGTGGGTAAAAAATTATCCGGCTACTTTCGCGGGTAGAATACCAAAAGGGTGTAAAAGTTGCCACATGATTTCGTTATGTTACCACACTAGAATCGGGGCATAAGTAAACAAATAAAAAAAATAAGAGAATAAAAGGTAAAGAAATGCAGATGAAAGAAAACACCCAAATGAGTTACATTAGAGTGATTCAAAAATCTTTTTTCCGAACTTCATAGAGATTTACATCCTCATTACCTTTTACGCTATCGTGTCAAGAACGATCATCGTTCGTCTGTTTTTAGCACGATACGACGAGCAAAACGATAATCAAAAGGATAACAGCGACTTTTACGTTATTACGCATTCTGTATCACCAAAGAGGATAGATAATAGGGGGACTCATGTAACCGTATAAATGCCTTATAAAGTGTGTAAACGTATAAATTTATCTAGTGCGTAAACGAACTGTCAAATTTTGTATGAAAAATCATTTACACAATTTGTATAAATTTACGCGCACATTTCATTGTGTAAACGCGGTAAACTCAAAGGAATGCAACCTTGCAGACATTACAACAGGCATTTTCATCAGAAATCTCCAACATCAGCAAGTAAAGGCGTTTTAGTTTTGATTTTTCACTTAATTTTGGCATTTTTTAATTTGTATAACAATCAAAAAAATTTTGTTTTGCAATAATACAGCTGATAAACAATCAAGTTTATCAAGAGTATTACTAGGTGCGTTCATATAACAGCGTGTGTAAATGGATATAATTTTACACCTTATAAGTTTATATGCTTTCATGAGTCCCCCTAATATGAGGCGTCATATCGCCTTTTCAGAAAGCGACTGCGCTTTGTATGAAATTTGACAATGTACCAATTCTTGGGCTCGGCCATTCCTCTTTGTGCCTGTCCGCGAAGATTTGGTAAAATGCAGTGAAGAATAAACTCAGTGAGTGAAAAGTAAATATTATGTTTTTGTGTTAAATTAGTGTAAAAAGTGAACAAAAAAGGTAAATAAATAGTGTAAAAAGTTAATATAATTGTGCAAAAGCATATAAAAAAGTGAATTGAAATATTGGCTTAAAATTACGAAATCGTGCAAAAAGTATTGTGTATGAGCTTAAAGCATAAATTGAGTGAGAATGTGAAATGTCAGTGTAAATGAAAATGTAAAAAAAAAAAACAAAGGATACAAAGTGAAGAAACAAAAACACGTAAATATTGTGTGCAAATTAGTAAAAAAGTCATGAAAATTGTGTAAAAAGTTGATTAAATTGTGTAAAAACCTACAAAAAAGTGAAGTGAAATATTGTCATAAAAATAAGATTTCCTGAAAAAACAAGTTGTTCGTTTGAGCTTAAATGAGTGAAAAGAGGATAGAGAAAGTGTGTGTTGTTTATGCTCAAAAGGCAAATAAGTGGAAATATAAACAAAAATTTTAGAAAAATTTGTTTCGGAAAATTGTGCAAAAAGTGAAGAAAATTGTGAAAAATATTGCAAAGTGCTAAGTGAAGTTTGCAATCCTGGTATATAATTTCAAAAGGAAGTTGTGTGTGATTAAAGAAACTAAAAGGAATTATGCAGGTGTATAAGTTTTTCCAAAATTTATATATGTATTATATATATATTGTATAGGTGTTTAAAATCTATACAATATTATATAAATGTATATTTATTTGGATTCCAGCAAAAAAGTTAATAACCTCTGATTTAATGGAAATTATCCGAAGAAAAATGCGCCAAAATTGATAAATTTCCAATGAACATTTAATATACAGAAACCTGTGAATTAAGTAGAAGCAAATCTTATATTTCTGCGCAAAATCTAGTGAAAAATTGTGAAAATTAAAAAAAAAATTACAAAAAATTTTTTTAAATAAATTCAACAAAAACCAAATATTGTTGAACTATGCCTTCATCAGGAAAGTGCTCCGCTCCTGTGTGCTGCAGGAATGCATGGGCAGATCCAGGACTAACTTTTTTTTTGTTTCCGGCCGATCCCAAGATATTTCAAAAATTGATGGATAACTTAAAAATTTCAGGCCTGAAGAAGAAAGAGGACTTTCTATGTTCCCTTCACTTCAGGCGTGAAGCCGTATCGTCGAGCAAAAGATTAAAGGAGAATACAGTTCCTACTGCAAACTTAGGTAAGTACTAATTTTTTTAGTGTGCGAATTTTTATGTGATACTTTAGATTCTGTAAATTCAGTAAGCTTGGTTATGTGTATGTTAATGATGCCTTTGGTACAGCAAAGTTCAATGATGGGTGAAAGATTTGAAAAATCTGCTGCCGTCTAAACAAAGAACTAAAATTTTTTTCCCAAGCACTACATAATCCACATAAACCATTCTTATGTATTTTGGGTGGTGTTAAGGCTCCATTACTGATACTTAGCATAGACTTGACTTGACTTGGCGTAAACTTCGCAACTTAGTCACGATTATACTCCACTTAGCGCATACAATCTGGCATCATAATCAATAAATATCAATTTGTATGACAAAATGTCAAAATGAAATGGAAACAAACAAATGGCATCTCAAAATATAAACGTCACTTAGAACTTACATAGAAAATCAAAATTCAACAGACTTCTAAGTCAAATTAAGTGTTGCTAAATTTTGAGTAATCAATAACATGCAATGTTCATTTAACAAACTGTAAGTGACAGTTCTCAAGTCAAGTCAAGTCTATGCTAAGTATCAGTAATGGAGCCTTTAAAGTAGCAGATAAAATTTTATTGATTTCTAATTTATGGATAAATTGTCGATAAACTTTCACGAAAGTATTTTACTATTGCTGTATCAGCCTTCACATTCGCGCCGCTGGCATCAAGACCTTTTCCCTCCTCCTCAATATACATACGTTGATTGCTAGTTATTTTACCCTCTTTGATCTGAACATTGAAGTCAACTCTCATTAGCTCACTTTTGCCATTTAAATCCAAACTTTCAATGCTTAATTTGTTAAACGCCATTTTACCGCCCTTATTACTTTCTCCTTTTTTATCACAAGATAATCTTTCTTGAATGTACATAAATGAAACATTTTCTGGTCATATTTCAATAGTTTTGGCTGACATTTTTGAATAATTTTTGAATACGATTATGATGCCCTCGATTGTCCTCGATTATATCTGAAATTTATTCACGAAGATCGTTGTACGGCCAAGAGGAAATGGTTGGGGAAATCTTCCGTCACGAGCAGCATTTACATTATTTCTCGTTTTGAATAATAACTTTTGTATAACTAATAAAATTTTTATATATTTTTTGTGAGCTTCATGATTGAAAAAATGTGTGTATGTGAAAAAAAATAAGATCTTCAATGAAAAGTAAATTCAGCGAAGAAAGATAGTCAGAAAAGATTCAGAAAGCTGAATGAAAAATGATTCAAAAATTTTTAACAAAATACATTTGATTCAAATGTGATTGATTAAGTTTTGATTATCAAAAGTATTCATATTTCATTATTTATTTTGTTCAATTGTGTCATAACTTATAATTTAGTCAGAAAGAGTAGTCAAATTCTATTGATATTCAAATTTTAATCACTTAAATGCTGAGTGGAAAGTTAAATATTCAAATTTGTGTTTGTTTGAGAAAAAACATAAATATGTAGATATGGTACAACTAAATAAAATTTTTTCGAGACCTCTTGGCATAAGCTTCAAATTTAGAGGCGGAATTTTCCTACTTTTTTCGACCCAGTCTATTGTACACATATATATGTCGGCAAAAGTCATATCCGCCCAAGTTCACAATATTAAATTTTATAGGTATTAAATAAACATGATTTTAAATTGTAATAATGTATAACCATATTTGGACTAATGATTTTGAAAATGGTATTTGGGTTTATTTGACTTTTATATTCGAAATTTAAAGCGTTTTCTACATTCATTTTACATTATTTTACACTTTGGCTCTTATGACTTGTGATCACAAATATATGCATTTGCAGCATATACCACATTATTACACAAAATAACATTAGGTTGAACCAAATTATTTATATTTTTGGTTGAAGTTGGTTGTTTTGAAATCAATCAATATACTTGCATATCTTTGCACATACCCAATAATATACACAGAAAAGAAATTATCTTTTTTTAATTTTGATAAAAAATATGAAAATATCATCATCACGAGTAAAAACGTTAAAATTTAAAAATATACTTTTATTCGAAATTATTAATGTATGTACTATATATTCATATTTTTTAACGCATTTTATACATCTTTTCATCATATCTGATATTTTTGGAAGATTGTACTTTACTCATTTTGGAAAAAAAATTTGATTACTTTTCACAGTAATTTTCTGATCACATTTAATAACCACAGGTAAAGCAATAACTAACTTGACCGATATAAAGCCTTCCGCGATTTACAACTAGATTGACTGAATTTTTGTATGTCTGCGTGTCGGGTATTTGACGCTTGCCCCGCGACTATCAAATAAAAAGCCATCAATCAACATTTGCATTGAGAAACTGTAGCGTTCGGACGTGAATATGCCGTCATCGGATGATGACTTTTTTTACTTGCAGCTACAGCAGTTTTATTAAATAATAAAAAAATTTATAAAAATTTTATTAAATAATAATAAAAGCTTTACATTCCATAAAGCTGCTAAACATTGAAAATTTTCAATAAATTTTAATATGAATTGCTGTTCTTCCGCGCACTTGTTCATTTTGAATGTCGACACAAACTAAATACAACACTGCGTTTTGTCAATCACACCCCGCGACTATCAAAAAAGCTAGCGTCAAATGAAAAAATCAAAACTTTTTGATTTTCATCAACGTGTAGCCGACAACAAATACGTGTGTCACGAAGCCACCCGACTGCACTAAAACACACAAAATTCAGTCAATCTGGTTGTAAATCGCGGAAGGCTTATACACACACGGATATCCAACATCATCTATGATCATCAACATGATAATGAAGTTACTTAAAGAAACACAAACAGAAATAACAATTTTAATAAATCATTCTTTAAATAAAACTTGATGATTGTATGTATGTATGTAGGATTTCAATATCAAAAGGCGATAAAGTGCAGGTAAAAAATTTTCATAATTTCTTGATTTTCTCGAAAATGTTCCATTATAATTATTGCGTTTTTATATGAAGTTCACCTATACATAAATACATAAAAGAAAGCATATTTTAGTAATTTTATTTGCGTGAGTATAGTAGACCGTGTTTATAAATATAACATTTTTCTGGAAAATAAATTATCTTAACTTCTAACTCTTGTTAAAAATATTTTATGCATATATTATTACATATAAATATATATTATTATAAATTATACGTTGATGCGAGTATTATTTTATATTTATATATTTATTATTATATTTTTTTTTTATTCATTATGACGGAAATTACTTTGGGAATCTACCTTATATTTGGTATGTAATAAGTGATTCATTTTTTTATTTATTTATATTTTTTCAAGCTTTTGTTTATTATTTTATCATTTTTGTTTATTATTATAATATTTTAATATTTTAATTAATTTATTTTTTGTTCAAGTTGTTGTTTATTATTTTACTTTTTTTATTTATTACATTACATCTTTTTTTTTTGTTTTGTTGCACTGTATAATTTTTTGTTTTTTATTAAAATATGTAATTTTTTATTTGAAATTTTATTTATATATTTTTTTTGTTGTTATATTTTTTATTACTTCTAATAAAATTGAAGGATATGACGGTAGACTTGCACACTACTTTGTAGAGTTGGAAAAATTAAAGAGGGTATGCTGCATAGCTGGCTGCACTTCGCGAGTTGGAGTGGTTCTCCACGAGTTCTCGAAGGCAGAAGAAGCTAAGAGATCTTAGGTTCTGGGATGTATATGCCAATATCTGCCATGAGTAAGAAACATTTGTATATTTGCGACCTACACTTCGAAAAGGATGCAAAAATAAGGAGAAAACTTAAGGAGGGGGCCATTCCAACAATTTTCGGGGCGACTGATGATAAAATGCCAAGTGGAAGTGGTACTTCATTTGTGCAGAAGGCTGCTGATGAAGTGCCAAGTGACAGTGGTCCTTTGTTTGCGCAGCAGCTTAAAAAAACAACAATCAAAGAGACTGAGTCCACTGACATAACACTTGAGGAATTCGAGTTTTACTCGGACCTCCATTTAAAACGCAGGCGTCTAGATATCCGATATAAATATGAGGATCTAGACGATGACCAGGACATTGTACCCGATCCTGAGTACTTCGCTAAACGACAACGGGTGTACATGTGAAGGGAAAAGACGATGATGCATACAATAGCGAAGCTAACGAAAACCATGGAAGAAAGGGAAAAGAAGATCCACACAATGAAGGAAACATCAAAAATACCGTAACGAGGAGCAACAGAGGACGCAAAAACTTTCGCGAGGACTATAGTCGGCACCAAGGCCAAGCACTACAAACCCCAGGAAAAACCTGTAGCTCAAAGTATTAACTACCTCTCTACCAAGGCTTACAAGTATATGAAGGATGACTTTGGATTCCGTTTACCAATTCAAAGTAGCCTATTGAGAGAGCGACCAATTTGGGATGTCCGTCCAGGCATTGATGAACACGTAATAGCTAACTTGTAGGAAATGGTGAAATCAATTCCAGCTACCCATCGCATATGCTCAATCTTGTGGGATGAAAATCGAGTTGCGGACAAATGCCTCTTCTTCATGGTAAAAGGAATCTGCAGCAACTGGAAATACGTGATGTCCTACTATATAGCTAAATATGCAGCAAAGACGGATGACATAATAGAATTACCGTGGAGAAACATCGACATCGCCCTTAGGATTGGACTGACCGTAAAAGTTGCTGTATGTGACCAAGGGACCAATAACCAAGCAGCCTACAATAAACTTGGTATTAGCAAGGAAAGACTTCCATCTTACATAATGGGGTAATGATTCATTTTATGTTCGACTACTGTCACTTAATAAAAAATATCAGGAACAATTTTATTAAGAATTATAATCTAACAACGCGAGATGGCACTGTAAACAAGGTGGTAGTCGAAAAACTTAACAATATGGACAGGACAAACGAGAACTTTAAGATATGTCCAAAACTGACCGATTCACACCTCCACCCTAATAATTTCGAAAAGATAAGTGTTTCGCGAGCTACTCAGTTGTTAAGTAAATCAGGCTATGCCGGTCTCAAAATGATGGAAGACCTAAATCTCTTTGGAGACAAGCCAAAGCTTTTAGAGTCGGTCAAGCCAACACAGATCTTCATCAAGCGGATGAACGATTTGTTTGACGAGCTTGATTGTAAAAATTTAAAGGATAAAAACCCCTTGAGGAAGCCCATAATGCGAGGAAACGACGAGAAGAAGGAAAGACTTTTGGAACACTTTAAGTACTTAGAGACAGTTGAATTTGCACACAAAGGTTAGCTGTATTGACGGATTCATCATCACCATTACATCAATGTTAAAATTATCAGATGATACCCGGTGTTGGATTTCGTGATGTTTGGCAAGCTAAAACAGGACACATTAGACAACTTTTTTTATAAGTTACGAACAAGCCAAGGATCGACATGCATCCCACCGTTAACGAAATGCAGTACATCGTAGCCCGATTGGTGTCCATGAGTATTTTGAGACACCACTTCGAGGGCAAGGGCAGCAACTGCGAGGATCATGACGACATCTTCCTGGATTAGCAGCAGGCCGCATATGGCGCTCCAATCAGCTGCATGGAGGGAGTTGAACAAAAGAACTTACCGACCCAGGACGAACAAATCGAGACTAAAGCCCGCGATCCAGAGGATGAATCCGAAGATAAGCTAACCGTATTATTAAAACAAATAGGAGAGGAGGAGGACGAACAATGGGACGATGAACTGCGGCCAACATCAACGCGACAGAACACGACCACACATACTGTTTAAAGTCAAGAACGGCCATCGCCGGTGAAGAAAGCCCAGACGAGAAAAAATCCCATTATACAATATCAAATTACGATACAATATCAGACATACTTGGACAAATCGGCGAGGAGGAACCCGTGGGAGAAGTGGAAAAACCAATTGACAATAACAAAGCGACAGAACACTACCAACCAACAAGGGATATCGACTTGACCACAACACAACCACAATAAATCGTACTCCGTACAACTACTGGTCCTGGGAACCTCCAACCCGGGTACATGGTACTGCGACAGAACGAGAAAGGATATATGGTACTAGGAGCAACCGTCAGTGGGGGCTTCCAGGGGGAGGTGCAACCAGGATACACTCTCATTCGAACTGCCGACGAGGGTCTCCCCGGGGAGGCCCGTCCAGGGCGAGCCGGCAAGGACCTCCCGGAGGAGGTCGAACAAGGAAGAATTTCACCAGCAGCAGGCATGGACCAACAGGAGGAGGTCCAACTAGGAAATATTTCACCACCACCACCAGCCGCCGTACAACAGAAAGAAGACGCACTACCATACGACGATGAAGACAATGTCCTGGAAAATCCCAATGAGCTCCTCGTGGAAGAAGTAGCTGCGCAAACCGCAGAGGAGCAAATACAGAGGTACTATACTGGCTATGCCATTTATCACAAAGTACTGAGGAAGGTTAAATGTGAAAAATGTGCAAAGCTCATGTGCAAGCCTTCTGTCGATCCAGAAAATACATCAGAAGCGCTTATAGTAGCCAAGGATTATAAACCGAACGAAGATTTACGACTTGTAAATCCTTCAGACGAGCTCTTCGAAGTAAGTACGGCGCACATGAAATGGTACCTCGAAATGTTCCGGATCTGCGCACACACCGTTGAATTTCCTGGCTTACATAAAAAGAAAAACCGATGAAAAGTTCCCTGACTGGTTCTCAGGGGAGTGCGCAGACCATCGGTTACAATTGTTAGAATTTATGGTCACGGTCTTCCTCTACAAAATGCCAAATGGATGGCTAGGGCGGAAGAAATTGAAGAGCGACGACGACGAACAGAGGCCAAATTACAAAAATTAAACTCTGCAGCTAAGAAACATAACAGAACCTAAGATCCTAAGCGACTTCTTTTGAGGGTTAGGGTAATATGGAGCGATGGGTAATTTGATTTAAATAAAATGAAAATTTACTATTTATATATTTAATGTATTTTTATATATTTACTTTACAGATACCCAACGTTACATGGACTGTAAAATGGCAGTAATGGTAGTATGGCATAAAGGAATCGCGATAGTACCAAAGAGATTTTATTTCTTAAGAGCCGTCAATCGATACTTTGGCAAATTACTCTCAGGGTAGTCGCTGGTTTTTGTTTGTCATATATTTTTATAAAAATGCCTTCTATAGAATTTCGTGTCGTATTTGGGCATATATGTAATACTCCTATATTGCTAATACAAAATGCTCACAATGCGTTTTGAATTCGAAATCAAAACAAGACAGCCTAGCCTATATAAGTTTGTGATTATAGCAGCATAAGTGTGACAAGAAAAAATTTAAATTTAGGTACATTAAATTATTGAATACAAAAACAAACATCAATATATCGGTACACTGATATTTGGGAATGAACCTAGCCTTTTGTATCTATATAGGATTATTACATATATGTACCTGGGTTTATTTAATGATTGCATTAAAATAATTGACTAATTCTCTTTACAAAAATCGCAATTACGATAAGTCATTACACCGCATAAATATATCGGAGACAGTCAACCAAAACTTGCCAAAACTTCCTTGAAAAAACATTCGATGTTGTCAAAGTATCGAATGACAACTCTTAACAAATAAAAACTCTTTGGTAGTACATCCGTTCGTCCATCCGTCCTACAGTCCGTTCGTCATTCCGGACTATTAGTTCGTCCGTCCGTCCGTCGGTCTATTAACACTATAACTTGAATATGTATATCTGTGGCAATTTGAAAAAAACAACGTAATTCAGATCTTTATCTGAAAAGCTAGTCACAATTCACCATTGTAACTTCCTATATCTTGCAGCAGCCATTTGTCGCTAGGGCTATGAGGTAGATCTGTAACGGATTTCTGTTACGAAGCCAGAATATCACTTTAATCCTAACTCGACTTAGGTTGATTTTTCAAATTGCCACAGTTAAAAAAAAAAATAAAAAAATTTAAAAATGATCGAAATCGAGCGATGACCTCACCGCTTTTTCGACACTAAAATTTTCGAAAAATGGAAAAATTGCTACAATGCATAACCATTAAAATTTTTAGTCATCGCAAAATTGGCGATATATTTTAAAATTTTAACAACATTTAATTGTATTGACTGTAATGAAGTATATAATACTAATCTACATAGTAATTTCTTATAACACAACGGATTTTTACAAATTTTTAATTTTTCTTTAAATATATATATTTTTTTAAATATATGTAATAATAACGTAAAAAAGCAAGAAAAATTAAAAATTGGTAAAAATCCGTTGTGTGATAAGAAATTACTATGTAGATTAGTATTATATACTTCATTACAGTCAATACAAAAAAAGTCCCCCCCCCCCCCCCCCCCCCCCTGGAACCGCGAATGAATCAGCATAACTGACCTGAGTGTGCTTGTGTGCTTTACCGCTTGCGTTGTCCCCTACCCCATCACTAGAAAATTATTAGTAAAGTTACCGGAAAAAGGCACAGATAGGAGTGTCATCGCCTTTCCCTCTTTGCTGTACATAAATTGTCATGTAAATGACGGCATTTTTGGGTTTGCGGTTGTGTATCATTGGACGGAGCAAACCGAGAGTACCGCGGAAGGCGGTTCGGAGCTACCGGATCACCCCACCATTTCCCGCCTGATACATATATGAATTTTTGCTCGCACCTCAGCACGGCACGCAGTTGCGGTGGGTAAATTCTAATTGCGAAAGCGATAAAATTTCTCTCAGTGATACTTGTTGTTCTCATAGTTTGTTCGAGATCTCAGCAGGAGATCAAATAGGGGTGGTGCACTGCGCAGGGGAGTTAAAAGCCGGAACACACACGGGCTGGTTAAGTATATTATTTGTAGTTTCAGGTATTTTTCACCATATGCTTCGCTCGCCGTAATCTCCCTCTCACCCTTTTAGCATACCGTATCCAGAGCCCAGTTGGCGGGTTAATGTGGTCTTTGGCATTCAGGGACTGTGGGAGTAGGTTACTGACCTTTGGTCGGACCTCATCTCGGGTGCAACTAAGTAGCGGTTAGTAGCTACTAACTTTTAACTTTGGGTAGCATCAGAGCCTAGTATTGGAAAACATTAAAGTCCATTTTCTCACGGCTAATCATTAAGAAAACTGCTCAAATACTTAATCCAAAATTACAAAAATAGCCACATAATGCTTTCCAATACAGGTGAAATATAAATATTTAAAGTTTAAGCGAGGTATCCAGATCACAAGAAAAACACTGAAGGAATTTTTCTATTATTTTTTTTTTTTTTTTGGTAAGCCAAATTTGAAAACTTTTTATTTAAAATATCTTATTTGCCTTCTTCATATTATTCAATTCCTTAAGAAAGTTTCATTTATAATTTTAAAAGGCTATATAAACAATTTTTATTTACATATATGAATATGGAGAAAATGTATAATTTTCTTTTAAAATTGTATGTAAGTTTAGTTTTGTTATTGATAATAAATGAAATTAAGGAAATTAATAATAGAATGGGAAAATACATATACAGGAAAAGAAAAAGTTTATTGAGCATTTTCTTATGATCATGATACCTTTCTTAAAGGGTAAGTTGTGTGAGAAGTTGTCGCTTTTTGGTGGCAATTTCGTAATTCCGCTACAAATTTATATCTAATCCGTTATGCTAAGATGTAAGTTAAATTTTTATTATGGAAATAATAACTAAATCCAAACCATAAAAAAACAATATTTTAATTCAATGGTTACCTATAAATTTTGTAGTAAGTATACAATTTCTTCAACTATAGAAAAATGCAACCTAAATTACAAATGCAAACACATGCATATACCTACATATGTACATACACCTAACTAACATCAATTGACTTCCTTATCAAATAAATAATAGTTTAAAAAAACTAAAAAAACACGCTTTTTTAGCTAACCGAACTAAAAAATAGAAAATAATTTTCAATTAAAAAGAGTTTATATAACAGTAGTAGAAGGTCAAACAATCATTTATAGTTAATCACCTCAAAATAAAATTATAAAGAAATTTAAGTTATTAACAGAATAATTTAATTCACAGTAAAAAGCGTGGGGTGCATTTGACTACATTTCATATCTTTCCTCTCAGATAGTTGCCAATAGAATGATTGTAACATTCAATATCTATTTTTTAGTTCGGTTAGCTATAAAAGCGTGTTTTTTTAGTTTTTTTTAACTATTATTTATAATAATTATAAGCTTTTATTTAGTTTCACTTGGCTGTTGTATGTAATGAAATCTTGCAAGTTAAATTTGATACACTTCCCGGTGTCCGATTTACCTGAAATTTTGCGCACATGTATAACTACGATGATAATGCAATATTACTTTGCAAGAATTCGATAAATTAATCGATAACAGAGTTATTGGTAAAGATTTGTATTCACAAGGGAATAACAGCCTAAGTCCTCAAGAACGCAGGTAACTTCGCTTTGTTTGTGGCAACAAACGTAGAAGTCAGGCTGTTATTCCTGAATGTTGCATACTTTTCTGCGTACTTGATTTTGTTTTACAGATTTTTGGCGATCACGGTTGCCACTTTGGGTCCATTTGGACCACTGGTCCATTTTCTTCAATTTTAATCCTTTTTAGGCAGTTGGCACGATTTTGGTACTTTTCCTTCTTTTTCACTCAGGTAAAAATTCACAATATTGCCTAACAAATTTGCAGCACATTCGTTAACCCACATATAATTTTGAATTTACTTGAATGGATTTCTCACCACAAAAAATTGCTCAATCAATAAAAATGTACGAGAACAATTACATTTCACCTAGCAAATAATTTAGGCGAGGCATTAAAAAGAAAAGTGTTGGCAAATACACTGTCGTTAATTGTTGATGAAACAGCCGACTTATGAAAAAAGCTCTCGTTTAATATTTATAATAATAATGACTAGATATTTCCATCGCTTATTGAATACTTAGTGAAAGATTTTTGTCACTAGTAGAGCTAAAAGTATGTATTTAAAATGCACTTGCGCCTCTAAGAAATTTGACAAGGCTTGCTACTGATGAAGCATGGAGTTTAATGAATTGAAAACTAAGTAAAATAATTAAACTAATTTATTCTATATTAAGTGTACTTGCCACTTATTTAATTCAAGCCTACCGAAAGATATTGAGAGTGTGTGAAGGCACGTCGATATTTAAATCTTTTTCACCCAGCACAAGAAATATTTTAACTGGAAGGCAGAAATACTTCTTGAAGGCGATAACTTTATAGATGTACAACGAATGCGATTAAAAAATTTTATTTTTATATTCAGCTTTTGAAGCAAATGCAAAAGAGATTTGATTTTGGAAGAAATATTTTGTGTAAAATTATCCCCGTAGTTGCTAGCATTAACCCCTGATGCCAGGTATCAAAACTCACACTTACTGAATCTAGGCTATGATATAAAGTTTAAACGTTAAGAGAAAAAGTAAGCATCTATAGAAATAGAACTAACAAAATTGCTTAGTTTCATTTATGCTCTACTGAGTTTTCCACATAGTTCGACTAGAATGTAAATTTATATAATACTAATCTACATAGTAATTTCTTATCACACAACGGATTTTTACGAATTTTTAATTTTTCTTGCTTTTTTACGTTATTATTACATATATTAAAAAAAAAAAAAAAGTTCCCTCCACCCCCTAGAACGTAAAAAGCAAAAAAAATTAAAAATTTGTAAAAATCCGTTTTGTGATAAGAAATTACTATGTAGATTAGTATTATATACTTTATTACAGTCAATACAAAAAAAGTCCCCCCACCCCCGGGAACCACGCATGGCTCAGTACTATCACAATAAAACTATATCAACTGCCAATATGATTCGGTCTCCGCGGGGGGATTTGAGGTGGCTGGGGGTATAGGAAACAAAACAAAAGAAAATTTAAATGTTTTTAAAATTTTAAAATATATCGCCAATTTTGCGATGACTAAAAATTTTAATGGTTATGCATTATAGCAATTTTTCCGTTTTTCGAAAATTTTAGTGTCGAAAAAGCGGTGTGGTCATCGCCCGATTTCGAGCATTTTAAAATTTTTTTTATTTTTTTTTTAACTGTGGCAATTTGAAAAAACAACCTAATTCGAGTTAGGATAAAAGTGATATTCTGGCTTCGTAACAGAAATCCGTTACAGATATCCCTCATAGCCCTTGCGCCACATGGCTGCTACAAAATATAGGAAGTTACAATGGTGAATTGTGACTAGCTTTTCAGATAAAGATCTGAATAAGGTTGCTTTTTTTTCAAATTGCCACAGATATACATTTTCAAGTTATAGTGTTAATAGGCCGACGGACGGACGGACGAACTA
Source organism: Eurosta solidaginis (assembly GCF_040869045.1). Classification (NCBI taxonomy): domain Eukaryota; kingdom Metazoa; phylum Arthropoda; class Insecta; order Diptera; family Tephritidae; genus Eurosta; species Eurosta solidaginis. The sequence goes on along the minus strand of NC_090321.1, from coordinate 83,563,655 downwards.
ATAGTCCGGAATGACGAACGGACTGTAGGACGGATGGACGAACGGATGTACTACCAAAGAGTTTTTATTTGTTAAGAGTTGTCATTCGATACTTTGACAACCACAAAACAACCAATTAACATCGAATGGTTTTTCAAGGAAGTTTTGGCAAGTTTTGGTTGACTGTCTCCGATATATTTATGCGGTGTAATGACTTATCGTAATTGCGATTTTTGTAAAGAGAATTAGTCAATTATTTAAATGCAATCATTAAAATAAACCCAGGTACTTATATGTAATAATCCTATATAGCTACAAAAGGCTAGGTTCATTCCCATTTTTGATTTCGAATTCAAAACGCATTGTGAGCATTTTGTATTAGCAATATAGGAGTATTACATAATGCCCAAATACGACACGAAAATGTATAGAAGGCATTTTTATAAAAATATCTGACAAAAAAAAAAAACCAGCGGCTACCTTGAGAATAATTTGCCAAAGTATCGATTGACGGCTCTAAAGAAATAAAATCTCTTTGGTACTATCGCGATTCCTTTATGCCATACTACCATTACTACCATTTTACAGTCCATGTAACGTTGGGTATCTGTAAAGTAAATACATAAAAATACATTAAATATATAAATAGTAAATTTTCTTTTTATTTAAATCATATTACCAAGTGTATATCCATCTCCATTCCTTGTTGTTGTTGTTGTTGTTGTTGTTGCAGCAGTGCTTCTCTGGATTCCTCCATGTCATTATCCAATCCATGTAACGTCGGGTATCTGTGAAATATATATAAAAAATTGCATTAAATACATAAATATTTAATTTTCATTTCATTTTAATAAAATTACCCATCGCTCCATATCACCCTAACCCTCAACAGAAGTCGCTTAGGATCTTAGGTTCTCTTATGTTTCTTAGCTGCAGAGTTCAATTTTTGTAATTTGGCCTCTGTTCGTCGTCGTCGCTCTTCAATTTCTTCCGCCCTAGCCATCCATTTGACATTTTTGTAGAGGAAGACCGTGACCATAAATTCCAACAATTGTAACTGATGGTCTGCGCACTCCCCTGAGAACCAGTCAGGGAACGTTTCATCGGTTTTTCTTTTTATGTAAGCCAGGATCTGTTTTTTTATTTCAACGGTGTATGCGCAGATCCGGAACATTTCGAGGTACCATTTCATGTGCGCCGTACTTACTCCGAAGAACTCGTCCGAAGGATTTACAAGTCGTAAGTCTTCGTTCGGTTTATAATTATTGGCTACTATAAACGCTTCTGATGTATTTTCTGGATCGACAGAAGGCTTGCACATGAGCTTTGCACATTTTTCACATTTAACCTTCCTCAGTACTTTGTGATAAATGGCATAGCCAGTATAGTACCTTTGTATTTGCTCCTCTGCGGTTCACGCAGCTACTTCTACCACGAGAAGCTCATTGGCATTTTCAAGGACATTGTCTTCTTCGTCGGATGGTAGTGTGTCTTCTTTGTGTGTGTGTCTATTAGTAGTTGTACGGAGTACGATGTATTGTGGTTGTGTTCTGGTCAAGTCGATATCCCTTGTTGGTTGGTCGTGTTCTGTCGCTTTGTTATTGTCAATTGGTTTTTCCACTTCTCCCACGGGTTCCTCCTCGCCGATTTGTCCAAGTATGTCTGATATTGTATCGTAATTTGATATTGTATAATGGGATTTTTTCTCGTCTGGGCTTTCTTCACCGGCGATGGCCGTTCTTGACTTTAAACAGTATGTGTGGTCGTGTTCTGTCGCGTTGATGTTGGCCGCAGTTTATCGTCCCATTGTTCGTCCTCCTCCTCTCCTATTTGTTTTAATAATACGGTTAGCTTATCTTCGGCTTCAACCTCTGGATCGCGGGCTTTAGTCTCGATTAGTTCGTCCTGGGTCGGTAAGCTCTTTTGTTCAACTCCCTCCATGCAGTTAATTGGGGCGCCATCTGCGGCCTGCTTCTAATCCAGAAAGATATCGTCATCATCTTCGCAGTTGCTGCCCTTGCCTTCGAAGTGGTGTCTCAAAATACTCATGGACACCAATCGGGCTACGATGTACTGCATTTCGTTAGCAGTGGGATATATGTCGATCCTTGGCTTGCTCGTAACTTATACAAAAATTCTCTAACGTGTCCTGGTTGAGCTTGCCAAACATCACGAAATCCAACGCTGGGTATCCTTTGAACAAATCCTCTGATAATTTTAACACTGATGCAATGGTGATGATGAATCCGTCAATACAGCTAACCTTGTGTGCAAATTCACCTGTCTCCAAGTACTTAATGTTTTCTAAAAGTCTTTCCTTCTTCCCGTCGTTTCCTCGCATTATGGGCTTCCTCATGGGGTTTTTATCCTTTAAATTTTTACAATCAAGCTCGTCAAACAAATCATTCATCCGTTTGATGAAGATCTGTGTTGGCTTGACCGACTCTACAACCTTTGGCTCGTCTCCAAAGAGATTTAGGTCTTCTATCATTTTGAGACCGGCATTGACTGAGTTACTTAACAACTGAGTAGCTCGCGAAACACTTATCTTTTCGAAATTATTAGGGTGGAGGTGTGAATCGGTCAGTTTTGGACATATCTTAAAGTTCTCGTTTGTCCTGTCCATATTGTTAAGTTTTTCGACTACCACCTTGTTTACAGTGCCATCTCGCGTTGTTAGATTATAATTCTTAATAAAATTGTTCCTGATATTTTTTATTAAGTGACAGTAGTCGAACATAAAATGAATCATTACCCCATTATGTAAGATGGAAGTGCTTTCCTTGCTAATACCAAGTTTATTGTAGGCTGCTTGGTTATTGGTCCCTTGCAACTTTTACGGTCAGTCCAATCCTAAGAGCGATGTCGATGTTTCTCCACAGTAATTATATTATCTCATCCGTCTTTGCTGCATATTAAGCTATATAGTAGGACATCACGTATTTCCAGTTGCTGTAGATTCCTTTTACCCTGGGGAAGAGTCTTTTGTCCGCAACTAGATTTTCACGACAGCCCTCCCCTCTGTCCACAAACCCGTCAATGACATCAACTGTGTTGTTGTATGTCAATTCTTTTTTAATGGATACCTCATCCCACATGATTGAGCATATGCGATGGTTAGCTGGCATTGATTTCACCATTTCCTCCAAGTTAGCTATTACGTGTTCATCAATGCCTGGACGGACATTCCAAAATGGTCGCTCTCTCAATAGGGTACTTTGACTTGATAAACGGAATACCAACTCATCCTTCATATACTTGTAAGCCTTGGTAGAGAGGTAGGTAATACTTTGAGCTACAGTTTTTTCTGGGGTTTGTAGTGCTTGGCTTGGTACCGACTATAGTCCTCGCGAAAGTTTTTGCGTCCTCTGTTGCTCCTCGTTGCGGTATTATTGATGTTTCTTTCATTGTGTGGAACTTCTTTTCCTTTTCGTTAATGGTCTTCGTTAACTTCGCTTTGTATGCATCATCGTCTTTTCCCTTCGCATGTACACTCGCTTACGTTTAGCGAAGTACTCAAGATCGGGTACAATGCCCTGGTCATCCTCTAGACCCTTATATCGGATATCTAGACGCCTGCGTTTTAAATGGAAATCCGGGTACAGCTCGAATTCCTCCAATGTTATGTCATTGGGCTTAGTCTCTTTGATTGCCGTTGAGATAAGCTGCTGCGCAAACAAAGGACCACTGTCACTTGGCAATTCATCAGCAGCCTTCTGCACAAATGAAGTATCACTTCCACTTGGCATTTCATCATCACTCCCCCCGAAAATTGTTGGAATAGCCCCCTTCTTAAGTTTTCTCCCCATTTTTGCATCCTTTTCGAAGTGTACGTCGCAAATATACAAATGTTTCCTACTCATGGCAGATATTGGCATATTACATCCCAGAACCCAAGATCTCTTAGCTTCTTCTGCCTTCGGGAACTCGTGGAGAACCACTCCAACTCGCGAAGTGCAGCCAGCTATGCAGCATACCATCTTGAATTTTTCCACCTCTACAAAGTAGTGTACCGTCGTATCCTTTAATTTTATTAGAAGTAAGAAAAAAAAAACTATATAAGTAAAATTTCAAATAAAAAATAATAAATTTTAATAAAAAACAAAAAATTATACAATGCAACAAAATAAAAAAAATAGATGTAAGTAATGTAATTAAAAAAAAAAAAAAATAAAATAATAAACAAAAACTTGAGCAAAAAATAAATTAATTAAAAAATGAAAATAATATAATAAATAAAATAAGTACAGCTGGGAATAAAAAGTTTTTGAACAAAAAATAAATAAATAAATAAATGAAAATAATATAACTAATTTAATTTAATAATTTATTTTTAAATAAAATATGAAACAAAAAAAAGATATTGTATTAAATGAAGAAGAAAAAAATCGCACACAGAAAACAAATCAAAAATTTTGGAAATGAAAACAATTCTATGAAAAAATTTAAATGAAGCATAAAAAATCTTGGAATGTTGTTCACTTATTACATATCAAATATAAGATAGACTGTCAAAGTAATTTCCGTCATACTGAATAAATAAATATAAAAATCAAATCAATCAATCGCATCAACGTATAATTTATAATAATATATATTTATTTGTAATAATATATGCATAAAATATATTTAACAAGAGTTAGAATTTAAGAGAATTTATTTTTCAGAAAAATGTTATATTTATAAACACGGTATACTATACTCACGTAAATAAAATTACTAAAATATGCTTTCTTTTATGTATTTATGTATAGGGGAACTTCATATAAAAACGCAATAATTACAATCGAACATTTTCGAGAAAATCAAGAAATTATGAAAATTTTTTACCTGCACTTTATCGCCTTTTGATATTGAAATCCTCATATACATACCCCCCACCATTTGAATAATTTAGTTTAGAATTTAATCAAGTTTTATTTAAAGAATGATTTATTAAAATTGTTATTTCTGTTTGTGTTTCTTTAAGTAACTTCATTATCATGTTGATGATCATAGATGATGTTGGATATTCGTGTGTGTATATCGGTCAAGTTAGTTATTAAATTTGATCAGAAAATTACTGTGAAAAGTAATCAAATTTTTTTCCAAAATGAGTAAAGTACAATCTTCCAAAAATATCAGATATGATGAAAAGATGAATAAAATGCGTTAAAAAAATGAATATATAATACATACATTAATAATTTCGAATAAAAGTATATTTTTAAATTTTAACGTTTTTACTCATGTGATGATGATATTTTAATATTTTGTTTCAAAATTAAAAAAAAAAAATCTCTCTGTGTATATTATTGGGTATGTGCAAAGATATGCAAGTATATTGATTGATTTCAAAACAACCAACTTCAACCAGAAATATAAATAATTTGGGTCAACCTAATGTAATTTTGTGTAATTATGTGGTATATGCTGCAAATGCATATATTTGTGATCACAAGTCATAAGAGCCAAAGTGTAAAATAATGTAAAATGAATGTAGAAAACGCTTTAAATTTCGAATATAAAAGTCAAATAAACCCAAATACCATTTTCAAAATCATTAGTCCAAATATGGTTATACATTATTACAATTTAAAATCATTAATGTTTATTTAATACCTATAAAATTTAATATTGTGAACTTGGACGGATATGACTTTTGCCGACATATATATGGGTACAATAGACTGGGTCGAAAAAAGTAGGAAAAGTCCGCCTCTAAATTTGAAGCTTATGCCAAGAGGTCTCGAAAAAATTTTATTTAGTTGTACCATATCTACATATTTGTGTTTTTCTCAAATAAACACAAATTTGAATATTTAACTTTCCACTCAGCATTTAGGTGATTAAAATTTGAATTTCCCTACATATCAATACAATTTGACTACTCTTTCTGACTAAATAATAAGTTATGATACAATTGAACAAAATAAATAATGAAATATGAATACTTTTGATAATCAAAACTTAATCAATCACATTTTTGAATCACATTTGAATCAAGTTAAGAATTTTTGAATAATTTTTCGTTCAGCTTTCTGAATCTTTTCTATCTTTCTTCGCTGAATTTACTTTTCATTGAAGATCTTATTTTTTTACACATTTTTTCAATCATGACGCACAAAAAATATATAAAAATTTTATTAGTTATACTAAAGATATTATTCAAAACGAGAAATAATGTAAATGCTGCTTGTGACGGAATATTTCCCCAACCATTTCCTCCTGGCCGTACAACGATCTTCGTGAAAAAATTTCAGATATAATCGAGGACAATCATTGTCTATAATTGACACAGTTCCTCAGGCAAACCTGCATTCTGTATCCTTAGCAATGTCGCCATTCTATTCAGTCGGTGAAATTAGAAAATTCAACCCTTATATGTGGGTACATACATACTTAAATAAATTCTTATCAACATACTTATACACATTCTCTTGCCTCTACACTTCACAGGTTGTGAACTATTTGAACCACATGCAAGTGAAACTCTCTTGAAATAACTAGATATGGCTTCAACATCCCGTATCGTTTCATATTTTAAGATGTTGATGATCATAGCTGATGTTGCATGTATATTCACAGGTGTGTACCGGTCAAGTTTGTTTGCGAGTTACCTGTGGTTAAAATAGTTCACTTTCACGTGCTTTCTTCCCCTGATGAAATAAGGTTATTATGTAGTATCTTATTTTGAATGAGATATGAGGAATAAATGCATCATAATCGTATTCAAAAATTATTCAAAAATGTTATCCAAAACTATTGAAATATGACCAGAAAATGTTTTATTTATGTATATTCAAGAAAGATTATCTTGTGATAAAAAAGGAGAAAGTAATAAGGGCGGTAAAATGGCGTTCAACAAATTAAGCATTGAAAGTTTGGATTTAAAAGGCAAAAGTGAGCTAATGTGAGTTGACTTCAATGTTCCGATCAAGGAGGGTAAAATAACCAGCAATCAAAGTATGTATATTGAGGAGGAGGGAAAAGGTATTGATGCTAGCGGCGCAAATGTGAAGGCTGATCCAGCAAGAGTAAAAGAATTTCGTGAAAGTTTATCGGCAATTTATCAATAAATTAGAAATCACTAGAATTTTATCTGCTACTTTAACACCACCCAAACAAAATAGCTAAGAATGGTTTAGGTGGGTTATCTAGTGCTTGAGCAAAATATTTTAATTCTTTGTTTAAACGGCAGCAGATTTTTCAAATCATTCACCCATCATTGAATGGTGCGCGCGATGTGCTGTACCAAAGGTATAATTAACATACACATAACCAAGTTAACTGAATTTACAGAATCTAAAGTATCACATAAAAATTCGCACTTTAAAAAAATTAGTACTTACCTAAGTTGGCAGTAGGAACTGCATTCTCCTTCAATCTTTTGCTTGACGATACGGCTTCAGGCCTGAAGTGAAGGGAACATAGAAAGTTCTCCTTCTTCAGGCCTGTAATTTTTAAGTTATCCATCAATTTTTGTAATAGCTTGGGATCGGCCGGAAACGAAAAAAAAATTAGTCCTGGATCTGCCCGTGCATTCCTGCAGCACCCAGGAGCGGTGCACTTTCTTAATGAAGGCATAGTTCAACAATATTTTTATACTCAGTTGAGCAGAGCTCACAGAGTATATTAAGTTTGATTGGATAACGGTTGGTTGTACATATATAAAGGAATCGAGATAGATATAGACTTCCATATATCAAAATAATCAGGATCGAAAAAAAATTTGATTGAGCCATGTCCGTCCGTCCGTCCGTCCGTTAACACGATAACTTGAGTAAATTTTGAGGTATCTTGATGAAATTTGGTATGTAGGTTCCTGAGCACCCATCTCAGATCGCTATTTAAAATGAACGATATCTGACTATAACCACGCCCACTTTTTCGATATCGAAAATTTCGAAAAACCGAAAAAGTGCGATAATTCATTACAAAAGACAGATAAAGCGACGAAACTTGGTAGATGAGTTGAGCTTATGACGCAGAATAGAAAATTAGTAAAATTTTGGACAATGTGCGTGGCACCGCCCACTTTTAAAAGAAGGTAATTTAAATTTTTTGCAAGCTGTAATTTAGCAGTCGTTGAAGATATCATGATGAAATTTGGCATGATCGTTACTCCATATGTACGCTTAATAAAAATTAGCAAAATCGGAGAAGGACCACGCCCACTTTAAAAAAAAATTTTTTTAAAGTAAAATTTTAACAAAAATTTAATATCTTTACAGTATATAAGTAAATTATGTAAACATTCAACTCCAGTAATGATGTGGTGCAGCAAAATACAAAAATAAAAGAAAATTTCAAAATGGGCGTGGCTCCGCCCTTTTTCATTTAATTTGTCTAGGATACTTTTAACGCCATAAGTCGAACAAAAATTAACCAATCCTTTTGAAATTTGGTATGGGCATAGATTTTATGACGCTAACTGATTTCTGTGAAAATGGGCAGAATCGGTTGAAGCCACGCCCAGTTTTTATACACAGTCGTCCGTCTGTCCTTCCGCATGGCCGTTAACACGATAACTTGAGCAAAAATCGACATATCTTTAATGAACTTAGTTCACGTGCTTACTTGAACTCACTTTATCTTGGTATGAAAAATGAACGAAATCCGACTATGACCACGCCCACTTTTTCGATATCGAAAATTACGAAAAATGAAAAAAATGCCATAATTCTATACCAAATACGAAAAAAGGGATGAAACATGGTAAGGTAATTGGATTGTTTTATTTACGCAAAATATAACTTTAGAAAAAACTTTATAAAACGGTTGTGACACCTATGTAGAAGAAAATGAAAAATTTCTGCAGGGCGAAATAAAAAACCCTTAAAATCTTGGCAGGTATTACATATATAAATAAATTAGCGGTATCCAACAGATAATGTTCTGGGTCACCCTGGTCAACATTTTGGTCGATATCTGGAAAACGCCTTCACATATACAACTACCACCACTCCCTTTTAAACTCTCATAAATGCCTTTAATTTGATACCCATATCGTACAAACTCATTCTAGAGTCACCCCTGGTCCACCTTTATGGCGATATCTCGAAAAGGTGTTCACCTATAGAACTAAGCCCCACGCCCTTTTAAAATACTCATTAACACCTTTCATTTGATACCCATATCGTACAAACATATACTAAAGTCACCCCTGGTCCACCTTTATGGCGATATCTCGAAAAGGCGAACAGCTATAGAACGAAGGCCCACTCCCTTTTAAAAATACTCATTAACACCTTTCATTTGATACCCATATCGCACAAACAAAATCTAGAGTCACCCCTGGTACACCTTTATTGCGATACCTCGAAAAGGCGTCCACCTATAGAACTAAGGCCCACTCCCTTTTAAAAACTCATTAACTCCTTTCGTTTGATACCCATATTGCACAAACGAATTCTAGAGTCACCCCTGGCCCACCTTTATGGCGATATCTCGAAACGGCGTCCACCTATGGAACTAAGGATTACTCCCTTTTAAAAAACTCATTAACACCTTTCTTTTGATACGCATATTGTATAAACAAATTCTAGGGTCACCCCTGCTCCACATTTATGGCGATATCTCGAAACGGCGTCCACCTATGGAACTAAGGATTACTCCCTTTTAAAATACTCATTAACACCTTTCTTTTGATACCCGTATTGTACAAACAAATTCTAGGGTCACCCCTGGTCCACCTTTATGGCGATATCTCGAAACGGTGTCCACCTATGGAACTAAGGATTACTCCCTTTTAAAATACTCATTAACACCTTTCATTTGATACCCATATCGTACAAACGCATTCTAGAGTCAACCCTGATCCACCTTTATGGCTATATCTCTAAATGGCGTCCACCTATAGAACTAAGGCCCACTCCCTTTTAAAATACTCATTAACACCATTCGTTTGATGCCCATATTGTACCAACAAATTCTAGGATCACTCCTGGTCCACCTTTATGGCGATATCTCGAAACGGTGTCCACCTATGGAACTAAGGATTACTCCCTTTTAAAATACTCATTAACACCTTTCATTTGATACCCATATCGTACAAACGCATTCTAGAGTCAACCCTGATCCACCTTTATGGCTATATCTCTAAATGGCGTCCACCTATAGAACTATGGCCCACTCCCTCATAAAATACTCTTTAATGCCTTTCATTTGATACGCATGTCCTACAAACACATTCCAGGGTTTCCCTCGGTTCATTTTCCTACATGGTTTTTTTCCCTTATGTTGTCACCATAGCTCTCAACTGAGTATGTAATGTTCGGTTACACCCGAACTTAACCTTCCTTACTTGTTTTTGTTAAAATTTATTCAAAATTTATTTAAACAATTTTTCTGTTAATTTTTTTTTAATTTTCACAATTTTTCAATAGATTTTGCGCAGAAATATAAGATTTGTTTCTACTTAATTCAAAGTTTTCTGTATATAAAATGTTCATTGGAATTTTACCAATTTTGGCGCAATTTTCCTCGGATAATTTCCATTAAATCAGAGGTTATTAACTTTTTTGCTGGAATCCAAATACATATACATTTATATAATATTGTATAGATTTTAAAAACACATATACAATATATATGTATATAATACATATATAAATTTTGGAAAAACTTATACACCTGCATAATTCCTTTTAGTTTTTTAATCACACAACTTCCTTTTGAAATTATATACCAGGATTTCAAACTTCACTTAACACTGTACAACATTTTTCACAATTTTCTTAACTTTTTGCCCAATTTTCCGAAACAAATTTTTCTAAAATTTCTGTTTAAATTTCCACTTATTTGCCTTTTGAGCAAAGCCGGCCAAAAGCTGCACATTGTGCAATTTGAGTTCGTATTTTCACACCGACACTAACGATGTGTGATCACGATCGTTTGCTTTCGCTTGTCACTCACTAAAATCAACAGTGAATGCAAAAGGAAAAGTCCATGCTTCTTTTTGGGCACATAATAAAAACAATATGCTGCAATGTTAAAGTGACTTTTAATACGTTTAGTTAGTATTATTAAGTTCCTTTGAACATACATATTAATATTGACAATTTAAATATTAATTATTAATAATTAATAATAATTAATTAATCATTAATAAATATTGACAATTTAATATACATATACATATATATTTTATTAATTTTCGTAAATTTTTTTTTATTGAATAACTTTGTGTTTTGAAAATATATATTTCTATCTTTACATTTGCTTTGTTTTATAGTTATTTCTTAATGAAAAAGTGAATTTCTTTAAGTAAATTTTGCATTGAATAAACACAAAAGTTTTATCTGACTAGCTCGACCTCCGCGTTCTTAGTTATACGAATATAAGTAAATATAGTCAGGATTAGCTTGAAATCAAACCAAAGTCCTTTTTAATTTCAAACTTCACAGTCCACATTTTCTTTTAGCGCACTGTGGGGAGTTGTCACTCAATTTTTACACACACTTATGCAATTGTTTTACTATTTGTGTGGCCGGCTCTGCTTTTGAGCATAAACAACACACATTTTTCTCAATCTTCTTCATTTAAGCTCAAACGAACAACTTGTTTTTTCAGGAAATCTTATTTTTATGACAATATTTCACTTCACTTCACTTTTTTATAGGTTTTTACACAATTTAATCAACTTTTTACACAATTTTCATCACTTTTTTACTAATTTGCACACAATATTTACGTGTTTTTATTTCTTCACTTTGTATCCTTTGTTTTTTTTTTTACATTTTCATTTACACTGACATTTCACATTCTCACTCAATTTATGCTTTAAGCTCATACACAATACTTTTTGCACGATTTCTTAATTTTAAGCCAATATTTCACTTCACTTCACTTTTTTATATGCTTTTGCACAATTATATTAACTTTTTACACTATTTATTTACCTTTTTTATTCACTTTTTACACTAATTTAACACAAAAACACAATATTTACTTTTCACTCACTGAGTTTATTTTTCACTGTATTTTACCAAATCTTCGCGGACAGGCAGAAAAAGGAATGGCCGAGCCCAAGAATTTGTACATTGGCAATTTTCATACAAAACGCAGTCGAAATGGCGATATGACGCCTCTTATTATCTATCCTCTTTGCTTCAATCAATCTTTGCCATAGCGGAACGATACAAGGTGGCAGCATGGTGACATACCTACAAACATAAATAAAAATTGCATGTACTTTGTTTTTGTAAATTCGATGGACAAATGTCAAAATCGTACTGCGCCGTATTTTGATGTATCAAATCAAATAAAAAAAGCTTAAAACCAGCTGTCCCATGCTGCCACCTTGTATCGTTGCGCCATGATCTTTGCAAAGTGTTGGTTGACCGATGCATTTTTGTTTTGTGCGTGTCCGCTACTTCTCCAAATTATCCGTGTATATTAGGGTGACCCTATATTTAAAATATATGTGGGCGGAAATCTAAATATTTTGCTTGCGCGCAAAAGTGCACAAGTCTAATTTGTAATTAAATTCAATATACAACAGAATATATATATTTTGGCGTATAATTCATAATGATATATGTACATTTCGGGTACTTCATAGAAAATGTATAAGTAATAAATTCAAAGTTATAAATTCAAATATGAAGTATATGCATTATAAAATGTATGTATAACAAGTAAGGAAGGCTAAGCTCGGGTGTAACCGACCATTACACACTCAGCTGAGAGTTTCGGGACAAATGTTGACATAATTTACTTATATACTGCAGATATGTTCAATTTTTTGTTAAAATTTTACTTAAACATTTTTTTTTTTAAAGTGGGCGTGTTCGTCATCGGATTTTGCTAATTTTTATTTGGAACACATATAACGTTCCTGTCAAATTTCATCACGATATCTTCAACGACTGCCACATTACAACTTGCAAAACTTTTAAATTACCTTCTTTTAAAAGTAGGCGGTGCCATTCCCATTAATAATTTTCTATTCTGCGTCATATGGTCAACCCACCTACCAAGTTTCATCGCTTTATCCGTCTTTTGTAATGAATTATCAAACTTTTTCGGTTTTTCGATATCGAAAAAGTGGGCGTGGTTATAGTCCGATTTCGTTCATTTTAAATAGCGATCTGAGATGAGTGCCCAGGAACCATACAACATACCAAATTTCATTAAGATACCTCAAAATTTACTCAGGTTATCGTGTTTACGGACAGACGGGCGGATGGACGGACATGGCTAAATGAATTTCTTTTTTCGCCCATCATTTTGATATATATGTAGAAGTCTATATCTATCTCGATTAGTTTATGCCGTTACGGGGGTCGTTGGGGTCCTCACACTCCCCTCTCACCTGCCGCAATGAGATTCGCCGTGAACAGCTCAGTGCGCGTGATGCGTATGCGGTAGAGGTGGCCTTCAACAAAACACTTGAAGGACTGCTGTCGTCGTTGCTGTGGCTGCTGTTTTGGCTGGTGCAGGTGTCGCTCAACGTCCTTCCGAGCCCCTCTGGGGTTGGATGCTTTTCCCAAGTGTCTGGCGTGGTGGTTTGAGAGTCTTTCAGCGACCGCTCTATCTCGTCTACCACGCTACTGCCGTCTTCGTCTATGTTGTTGTTGTTGTTGCTGTCACCAATATTTTCATCACTCGCCATCAGGCTTAGCACGTGGCTGCTGCCATCTTCGGCTGTCGTTGCCTCGCATATTCCCAACTTGGCCTGCAGTTCGGTTTCGACATGCGCGTTATAGATGCGCATTCGGAGATTGACGCGCCGAGTGTACTCCACGAACCCTTGGCACTGAGTCTCCCCGTCTTCCTGCCTTATGGAGAGCTCACTCGTCCGTTTGTGTTGTTGTCCTTCTTCTTCGTCCTCCTCACTCTCCGAGGATATGGGGATCGGCGTAGGGTCCCATAACATGGCCAATTCCTCTGCCTCCGACTCCGTGAGATAGCCGGATTCTTAAGGGGCCTCGCTATCTTCCTACTCGGTCGTGACCGGTTCTCGTACCTCTACCGGCATTGTTCGCCTCAGTTTCATTCGTAGGGACCCAAAGTTGGCCTCTTCGGCGGCGTACTGCTCCTCGTGAGAGAGATATGGCGTATTCATTTTAGTAAAACTTTGACGGATTTACTCATTCCTAGGTTGCGGCCCGGTATATATCTGAATTTTCTGCGGGTCTTACTATGTTTTTCCCGGCGGCAAACACATCAAGCGTTTTTTCTTTTTCGGTTTGCTGTTTTTTTTTCGGCAGGACGCTGTTCACACGGGTTACTCATTTCCTTTGTTTTATCCTTACAATCGTTTGTGTACATTAGCGTTGCCTGGTAGCGCTATTGAAAAAAATATTGCGGTTTTTGGCTTTTGGTGTTGATATCGCGTTTCGTAAGATTTTCCGAATCATTATAGAAAAACGTTATATGAACGTAAGTATATGGTATCAATATAGAGAAAAGGTTATATTGTATGTAGGAAGGATATTAGCGTAATAATTTTTCTTTATTAAGTGGTATAGGTAGTTATGAGGTGGTATAGGTAATTTTGAGCGTTATTATATGAAACGTGGTATAACTGTGATGTTACTGGGGTTTATTGGTTTACATGGACTCTGGGTGATCCTCCGAATGATATCTCTTCGTAAATTATGTGATAATTCTCTGAGTTGTTGCGTTCATTACCAACTGTGTGATTCAGATTAAAGAGTAGTCTCACGTAGTAATCTGTGACTACCTGGTTGTGTCGGGTTGCGTGATAATTAAAAGTTTCCATAGCGAATTGTCTAGCCATATCCAAGCTAGCTCCATACCTTTGTCCTCTGGCGACCTGTACGTAGCTCTCTTGTGCGGCTTGTAATTGATCCTCTGTGATGCGTTGTATTTGGTTTTCTCGATCGGTCTGTAACTGACTCTCTCCAGCGTTTTGTGCCATGCTTACCTGAAATTAATTGATTGCGATTCTTTGCGACTGTTTGTATCTGGTCTGTATTTACCGTAAACATGTATCCTTCTAATTTATAACGCTTTATTACTGTTACCAACTAGGTCTCCAAGGTTGTGGAATAATTTGAGAATGATGGTGGATATCAACACGAGAATAATAGCGTTTTCTTTTCTGGCATAAGTGATACGCTTTTTTTACGCAGCGCAAGGGCTGTAAATATATTTTGTTCTATTTTAAAAACAGGTAACGCCTTTACGGGGTATTTCGTTCTTTTGTTAAAATTGTTGCATGCTCGCAACGCAAAAGCGTCACACTTTTACCCTGCATAAAATGGCGGTATAGCAGTGCAACTCTGCTAAGCCAGCTGTTCGTGACAATTTATTTACGTAACTTCACATATTTTTAGCGAAGAAAATTGAAATGAAGGAAATAATTGCTAATGAATTTTTATTATCATTGATAGCGCGTTTGTGAAAATCAGCTAATACACGGGGTAGCCATTTATGTTCTTTGCATGCACTATAAATGTTTAAAGTTTTCTTATTTCAAAAATGAAAACGCTATAAGATATGTATAATATATATTTCTTTAAGGGTGGAGAAATATTTATTTCATGTTTGTTGGGTAAAGAAAATCTAGCTGTTGCCGTATCTACAAATTATCTAGATAGTTAAAAAGCAATGTTGGCGTACAAAATAGCCTATCCCAAACACCACCTTAAACCGTGACTGAAAAACTGATCTGTGTTTCAACTGATATGTGCAAACTTTGTTTAAGCTGCAACAACCTACCAGGAGGGAGGTGATGATGAATGAGTAGGTAGCCGGTTCCTATGTGGTAACAATATGAAAGGATATACACCTATGGACAGTTGAAGGGTCGCGGCAGTCGGAATCCTCTGGTGCTTTAGCTCTTGCGGCGTGGGGGTGAGTTTTTGCCATACCTCAACTGCTTTACCATAAATTTTATTTAATAGAATTCCGAATGGAAAGTAACAGGGCATACTAACAGAATTGCAAAATTTCGACAGAAACAAATTGCTAAAAAGAAAAAGGAGAACACCCTAATGTACGTCATATTGATTGATCAGCGACGTCTAAATGTTAATTGACAATCGCTTTCTCTACCCTACCCAACCAAGATCTTCGCAATAAAAAGATTAAGCAGATGCCCATAGAAGACAACTTTACCTACCTCTCTATGCCACCGTATGCCGCCAGGAGAACTAAAGAATTTAACACATTTTTTATTAGTAACAACTCACATTAGATGTTTATTAAATTTTCAGAAACAACTTAACCAAAAAAAATTCAATTTGGTTTCTTCAAGATAGCTTTACATACTAATACCAATGTATAACCTATAGTTAATGTTACTTATTGATAACGATTCCAATACAAATTGACTATCATCAAATAGCTATGTTTATATACTTATTCACTTTGGATCATTATAACATTTTCTATTTACAAAAACTACTAATTATCGAAATTAGTAGGTCGTTGAATATCTCATTTCTATATATTTAATTCCCTAACCAAATTTTTGGGTGGTAATTTGGTGTGCTATATTACACTATATTGTTGTTTTTTTTCTTTTGTTAGGTAAACTATCTATTTATCCAAAACCTTAAGTAGGTAGGTGAAATGGTTGCGACCCTGGTCGCCCAAGTAGCTATTTAAAGCCGTTTTGATGCCATGTAACTCGTCTAAAACCTACGGAATGTTACGGACAATGTATTACAACCAGCCAGAGTTGTTGATAAAATTAAGAATATTCGGGATTGCTATCACAGATAACCCTTTGAGATCTTCTAGAAACGGGGTTCCAAGGAACCTTAGCCGGGCTTAGCTAGAGACGGGCATTTACACATAAAGTGTTCTACTGTCTCCCTGGCATCTTTTCCGCATGCGTACCTACTGCCCAATGACCGGTGCAGACTGTTATCAGTTTGCGTGTGTTAGCCCTGGATTTGTTCAGAAGACTTCTCGTCCTCTTTCCATCATAGTTTGGCCAAATGGATTTTGATATTCCACAGGTGATGTTATTCCACTTTGTTTGTGCTTTCTTCAAGTAGAATCTTTGGATATTCCCCTTGGCTACTGCTAGGGGTATGCCTACTTCGACACTGGTTATTTCCTCGTTCATCTCCGAGGAGCCCCTGCGTGATAGCTCGTCGGCCTTCCCGTTACCCTCTATCCCCCTATGACCCGGGACCCAGATAACGCTTAGTTCTACATTGGTGGATAACTGGGATATGAGTCGCTTACAAGCCCACACTAATTTTGAGTTCAATCCAAAATTTTACTCAACAATCAAATTTCTATCAGGCAATCATAAACCTTTATTTAGCAAATTTGATAAAGAATTGAAAGTTTTGCAAAGTTGCTAAGCACTCAAAACAGGTTTTCCGTTTTTATTAAACGGTTTTATTTAGCTTGACTTGACAGGCTGGTTGGTTGGATGGCTGATTGGCTGGCTGGCACGAATTTTGTAATTGAAATTTAAGTAACTTCCTGATAAGCTACAAGATTGAAACTTGGAATATAGTTCAGAACCCGATGACAATGCAATAATAAGAAAAAAAATCGGCGCTAGGTGGCGCAAGGATCGAGATATTTACAAAAATCGTATTTGCGATCCGATCTGGCTCATATTTGGAACACATAATACATACATGAATAGAAAGCGACCTATGATGTACGATTTGGCTCATATTTGGAACAAATATTACATACAGTCCGGTAGAAGTGACATCAAAATATTTTGGAGTTGGAGGAGGGACAAGCATAAGTGGCGCAGAGTCGAGTAAAGTCTTTGAAAAGATTATGTATTGAGGACTTATATTGTAACAAATTGTCAGGAAAGAGTCCTTGTAATAATGAGTCACTAAATGAACTAAATAGAATAAGAAATAATAGGCAATTATATAAAGACTAAAAGCTTGAAAATAAAATAATTAAAAAAAAAATTTTTAAGTTAAACGGTTTTATTGAAAACAATACTTACATGAAGTAATAATAATACTAAAAGCTAGAAAATTAGGTAGGTCCTAGCTACTAGTCATCGCATTCCTCATCAATCTAGTGCGTTGATCAGACAATTAAAAAAAGCGTTGGACGCGTCAAATTTCTATTGATAGTCATATACAAGACCAACTGAACTTTAATAAGCTTATGCTACGCCTCACATTTTTAGAAATTTCACGCGCCCAACGCCTTTATTTAATTGTCTGATCAATGCCCTAGATTGATGAGGAGTGCGATGACTAGTAGCTAGGGCCTACCAAATTATTTTCTAGCTTTTAGTATTATTATTACTTCATGTAAATATTGTTTTCAATAAAACCGTTTAACTAAATTTTTTTTTTAATTATTTTATTCTTATCTTCATTCATTGTTAATTTTGACAAAGGGTTTGAACCTTTTCGTTTATTGTTTTTTTTTTTGTGTTTTAAGCAGTCAAACCAACAAACGCACATAGTAATAGTTAGTTAAATACATAAACAAATGAGCCAAAATCCCGCATTCCGTAATTGTTGTATTTGTACTTTAATTTGAGAAAAAAGTTTGATGACGTAGCGCTTTTGAAATTTTTCGATTTATTACATTTCTCTATCAGTGTTCGGAGTATTTAAAACTATTACCTGAGTAAACGACTGTGCCGGAGTAAAAATTAAATTTTCGGAGTATAATTTTTCTTCCTTTTTGAAAGCGGGCTAACAACAAATATCAAATTGATTTGGTGGCTTGGCAAACCCTTCAATTGTGTTTTTGCCAAACATGGAAGCGAAGAGTTCGTATAAGATAAAGACGCAAAACAATGTGTCTTGCAGTAAATGTGGACAATACGAGGTATTTGCTCTCATCGTGGCCTTTGTAGCCACGTCATTGTTGACGGATATAAATTCGAGATTGTAAAGGATTTCGTCTGTTTGGGAAGCAGCATTAAAAGCAAAAACAATGTCGGCATAGAAATCTAATGGAGAATAACTCTTGCCGACAAGTGCTTTTTTAGGCAATTGAAAAGTAAAGTCCTCTCTCGACGAACAAAATTCTCGCTCTAGAAGTCGCTCATCATATCTGTACTGATGTATGGCTCCGAATCAGGGAAGGGGTAGAGATTTGATGAGCTGGCTCTTGGAGTATTCGAGAGAAAAGTTCTCCGGAAGATTCATAGCCCTATCCGTGATGTCGACGGCGGGTATCGAAGGAGGTATAATGATGAGCTTTTCGCAGATATTACGATAGTGCAGCGAATAAAAACAGAAAGCTTCGCTAGCTAGGTCACGTTATACGGATGAACGAATACGCTCCCGCAGTTTGTAAATAGAGGAAAGGGAAGACCTTGCGACTGTTATCGCAAAACAGAGTTAGCTGACCTCACTGACTCAATGTACTTCATTTTATATAAAACTTGAAGAAGTGCTGTATGTTGAATTTTGGCAGGATTTACAGATCGCGCCCGGACAAATTCTTTACATTTTACATTTTACTCTTTCTCTTCCTATTCCGTACGAAAAAAGTACAAAAACTGTGAGTAAAATGTGAACAAACATATCTGAAGATACGAGCAATGAATTCACGTCATTTCATCCAATCGTCACTTTTCATACATATACAATGAAAACTTCAACAAAAAGATATTAGGTAGTAATACTATTAAGTTTTCAACTCGTCCCAAATAAACCTTAGAGATAACAAATGTAGTAGGAGTTAAGAGCGGAGTAAAAAACTCCGATTGGAATAAAGTCTGAACACTGCGTGAGCAATGAAACATGTTTTCAAAAGCGTGACGTCACGCCGAGAAAATTTATTTCACAGCTAACTATGATTTTTTTCTCTCTCATTTTTTAATGCGAGACCTGTTTATTGGTTCATGAGTTAAATATGTACATGGATTTGTGCAAATAATTAGTATATGTACCGGCTCATTTACTTATGTACCAGCTTATGCACTGGGCTACCATATTTACATATGTATGTGCATGCGTAAGTTGCTCTGATTTGCTATGACATCAAAACCCACCAAAAAACTAGTTTGCATACAAACAGACAGACGGACAGACGGACATGGCTAAATCAACTCAGCTCTTCAACCTGATTATTTCGGTATACTTAATGGTGGGTCTATCTATTTTCCTTTAAGGACTTACAATTTTGGGTTTCATGACAAAATTAATATAACATTTAATTTTCACGAAAGGTATAAAAATAGGTAGGTACTTTGTGTGAGGATGCAAAGTTTCAGGTTTTTTGTGGTCTGCGTGTAAAAACTATGACTACGAATCACGTATTTCAAAAATATATGACATAAACGTAACTATTTGATGAATTTTGAAGCTTCTATCCGTAAAAAAGGGGCAAAAATTACAGTTTATATGAAGTATATAATATATATACCACCGATCTCAATGATTTTTTCAGACATCAATATATGCTATAAACGTAAGCATTTGGTGAAATTTGAAGCTTTTAGCTGTTAAAATGGGGCCGAAATCACAAAAAAAAAAAATATATATATATACTATATATACCATCATATATATATTATATATATCACCGATCTCTATGATTTTTTGACGCAACAATATATACTATATACGTAAGCAATCGGTGAAATTTGAAGCTTATAGCTGTTAAAATGGGGTAGAAATTACGAAAAGTTTCTTATCTGAACAATCGGTTGAATGAGATATATACTATATATACAACCGATCTCTATGATTTTTACAGACAACAATATATGCCATATACGTAAGCATTCGGTGAAACTTGAAGCTTCTATCTGTTAAAATGGGACTAAAATTGCGAAAATATATATATAATATATATATATATACTATATATACCACCATATATATACTATATATACCACCGATCTGGTAGGTAAGCACTGGTTGAAATTTGAAGCCTCTAGCTCTTAAAATAGGGCAGTAATTACGAAAAGTTTCTTATCTGAACAATCGCTTGCGGGGATATATACTATATATACGACCGATCTCATCAATTTTTTCAGTCAACAATATGTGCAATATACGAAAGTATATGGCGAAGTTTGAAGCTTCAATCTGTTAAATTGAGTAAGATATTACAAAAATCTCCTTTTTCTGAAAAATCGGTTGTATGGAGGATATATGCTATAGTGGTCCGATCCGGCCCGTTCCGACAAATGTCTAATCGGACACCCAAATACACCCGCTCACCAAATTTTATGAAGATATCTCAAAAATTGAGGGACTAGTTTGCATACAAACAGACAGACGGACAGACGGGCATGGCTAAATCAATTCAGCTCTTCAACCTGATTATTTCGGTATACTTAATGGTGGGTCTATCTATTTTCCCTTAAGGACTTACAATTTTGAGTTTCGTGACGAAATTAACATACCATTTCATTTTCATGAAAGGTATAAAAATAGGTAGGTACTTTGTGTGAGGATGCAAAGCTTCACGTTTTTTTTGGTCTGCATGTAAAAACTATGACTAAGAATCACGTATTTCAAAAATATATGACGTAAACGTAACTATTTGATGAAATTTGATGACTTTTGAAGCTTTTATCCGTAAAAAAGGGGCAAAAATGACAGTTTATATGAAGTATCTAATCTAATATCTAATATATATTATAAATGGGAAAGTTTGGATGTTAAGATGTTTGGATGTTTGGATGTTTGGATGTTTGGATGTTTGTCCAGACGTTTGTCTTTGTGACTCAATAACGCAAGAACGGCTGGACCGATTTGGATGAAATAGTCTAGAAGGATCTACTAGCTATATATTTTTCAAAAGGGGCGTGGTCCCCGCCCCCTAGGAACAGTTATAATTTAATTATTATATTTTTTCGTCTTTGCGACTGAATCACGCCAGAATGGCTACACGGATTTTGATGAAATTTGGGACACAGACAGTAGTCTACTAGCGAAATTTTTTTCGAACATGGAAAGAGGGGTGGGGGTCCCACGACCCTTTCGAGCAATTACTTTTTAATAATTTTTACACATTATAACTTTACGTATACTGGCCTTCACCAATATCACAGACTCAAGGGGTCAAATAAGTCGAGGGCTTACAAAGTAAGCAGTGAAACACTCCGCCGCCCCTCCCCCTTTATCACCCCCTCTGGTGTAAAATCTATAAATTGTTATAACTCAATATAAATTTTCTCCTACTTCAATAGTTTTTGGTATCTAGGACATACAGATCGAGATCTAGACAATTTTGGAGGAACGATCAGTAGTCCTCTCCTTCTACACCCGCCATCCGCCCTCCATCAATTGTTTTTATTAGCACGCTTTTATTAGTTTTACCTGTATGTTTCTATGTAACTTTTCATTCGCTCCAATGCGCCAGCTGCCTTATTAACATGGTTTTATAATTAGCTTCACCTTATTTGTAATCCCGTAAGGGTCATATCGAGGCCCTTCCGGGATCATTTCTGGATGGTTTTCGGGATCGGTCCGGGATCCCGCCGGGGTAATTTCGGGACTTTTTCGGGATCATTTTGGGACCCTTCCGGGATCATTTCTGTATAGTTTTCGGGATCCGTCCCGGATCCCGTCGGGGTTATTTTGAGACATTTTCGGGACTATTCCGGAATCATTTCGGAACTATTTCGCGATCATTTGGGGACCCTTCCGGCACCATTTCTGGATGGTTTTCGGGATCCGTCCGGGATCCCGTCGGGGTACTTTCGGGATCATTTGCGTACCTTCGAGAGATAAATTCTTGATGATTTCCGGGATCATTACGGGACTTTTTCGGGGATATTTGGAGTCCCTTTAGGCATCATTTCTGGATGGTCTTCGGGATTCGTCCGGCATCCCGTCGGGGTCATTTCGGGACTTTTTCGCGACTAATACGGGATCATTTGGGGACCCTTTCGGCATCATTTCTGGATGGTTTTCGGGATCCGTCCGGGATCTCGTCAGGGTAATTTGGGGCCTTTTTCGGGATCATTTGAGGGTTCTTCCGGCATCATTTCTGGATGGTTTTCGGGATCCGTTCGGGATCTCGTCGGGGTCATTTGGAGACTTTTTCGGGATCATTTGGGGGCTCTTCCGGCATCATTTCTGGATGGTTTTCGGGATCCGTCCGGGATCCCGTCGGGGTCATTTCGGGACTTTTTCGCGACTAATACGGGATCATTTGGGAACCCTTTCGGCATAAATTCTCGATGGTTTTCGGGATCCGTCCGGGATCCCGTCGGGGTCATTTCGGGACTTTTTCGCGCCTAATACGGGATCATTTGGGAACCCTTTCGGCATCATTTCTGGCTGGTTTTCGGAATCCGTCCGAGATCACGTCGGGGTCATTTCGGGACTTTTTCGCGACTAATACGGGATCATTTGGGAACCCTTTCGGCATCATTTCTGGATGGTTGTCGGGATCCGTCCGGGATCCCATCAGGGTAATTTCGGGACTATAAGGGGATCATTTGGGGACCTTTCCGGCATCATTTCTGGATAATTTTCGGGATCCGTCCGGGATGCCGATGAGGTCATTTCGGGACTATTTCGGGATCATTTGGGATACCTACCGGCATCATTTCTGGATGGTTATTGGGATTCGTCCGGGATCCCGTCGGGGTCATTTCGGGACTTTTTCTCGACTAATACGGGATCATTTGCGGACCTTTCGGCATCATTTTCGGCATCATTTCTAGATAGTTGTCGGGATCCGTTCGGGATCCCGTCAGGGTCTTTTCGGAACTATTAGGAGATCATTAGAGGACCTTTCCGGCATCTTTCTGGATAGTTTTCGGGATCCTTTCGGGGTCCCGTCAGGGTCATTTCGGGACTTTTTCGTGATCATTTATGGGTGGTTTTCAGGATTCGTCCGGGAACGGGTCAGGGTAATTTCCGGACTTTTCCGAGACTATTTCGGGATCATTTTGGGACCTTCCCAAGATCATTTCTGGATGGATTTCGGGATCAGTCCGGGATGCCGTCAGGGTCATTTTGGGACTATTAGGTGATCATTTGAGGACTTTTCCGGCATCACTTCTGGATGGTTTTCGGTATCCGTTCAGGATCCCGTCGGAATCATTGCGGGACTTTTTCGGAATCATTTGGGGTCCCTCCCAAGATCATTTCTGGATGGATTTCGGCATCTGTCCGGGATCCCGTCATGGTCATTTAGGGATGCGTTCGAGATCCCGTTAGGGTCATTTCCGGACTTCTTCGGGACTATATCGGGATCATTTCTGGATGGTTTACGGGATCCGTCTAGGATCCCTTAAGGGTCATTTCGGGACTATTAGGTGATCATTTGAGGACTTTTCCGGCATCACTTCTGGATGATTTTCGGTATCCGTTCAGGATCCCGTCGGAATCATTGCGGGACTTTTTCGGAATCATTTGGGATCCTTCCGGCATCCTTCTTGGGTGGTTTTCGGGATTTGTCCGGGATCCCGTCGGGGTTATTTCGGAACCTTTTCTGGGCTAATACGGGATCATTTGGTGATCCTCTAGGGGTCGTTTCGTGACTTTTTCTGTATTATTTCGGGATCATTTGGGGACCCCTCCGGCATAATTTCTTGATGGTTTGCCGGATCCATCAGGGTCATTTCGGAACCATTTTGGGATCATTTGGGGACCCTTCCGAGACCATTTCTGGATCCGTCCGGGATGCCGTAGGAGCTATTTCGGGATTTTTTGTTAATTTTTCGGGATAGTTTTTGGACCCTTCCGGGATCATTTCCGGATCTGTGCTGGATCCCATCTGGGTCATTTCCGGACTATTTCCGGATCATTTTGGGATCCTTCCGGAATCATTTTTGTATGGTTTTCGCGATCCGTCGTGGAGCAATTTCGGAACTTTCTCTGGAGTATGTCGGGGTCATCTGAGGACTTTTTCGGGATCATTTGGGTGCTCTTCCGGCATAATTTCTGGATGGTTTTCGGGATCCGCCCGGGATCCTGTCGCGGTCATTCCGGGACTTTTTCTCGACTAATACGGGATCATTTAGGGACCCTTTTGGCATCATTTCTGGATAGTTTTCGGGATCCGGGCGGGGTCATTTCGGGACTATTTCGGGATCATTTGGGGTACCTACCGGCATCATTTCTGGATGGTTTTCGGTATCCGTCCGGGATCTCGTCGGGGTCATTTGGGGACCTTTTCGGGATCATTTGGGGGCTCTTCCGGCATAATTTCTAGATGGTTTTCGGGATCCGTTCGGGATCCCGTCGGGGTCATTCCGGGAATTTTTCTCGACTAATACGGGATCATTTGGGGACCCTTTCGCCATCATTTCTGGATAGTTTTCGGGATCCGTCCGGGATCCGGACGGGGTCATTTCGGGACTATTTCGGGATCATTTGGGGTACCTACCGGCATCATTTCTGGATGGTTTTCGAGATTCGTCCGGGATCACGTCGAGGTCATTTCAGGACTTTTTCGCCACTAATACGATATCATTTGGGGACCCTTTCGCCTTCATTTCTGGATGGTTTTCGGGATCCGTCCGGGATCCCGTCAGGGTCATTTCGGCACTATTTGGTGATCATTTGGGAACCTTTCCGGCGTCATTTCTGGATAGTTTCCCGGATCCGTCGAGGATGCCTTCAGGGTGATTTCGGGACAATTAAGGGATCATTTGAGGACCTTTCCGGTATCATTTCTGGATAATTTTCGGGATCCCGTCGGGGTCATTTCGAGACTATTTCGGGATCATTTGGTGGTCCTTTCGGCATCATTTCTGGATGGTTTTCGGGATCCGTAAGGGACCTCGTCGGGGTCATTTCGAGACTTTTTCTCGACTAATACGGGATCATTTGAGGACCTTTCCGGCATCAGTTTTGAATAGTTTCGGGGATCCCGACGGGGTCATTTCGGAACTATTTCGGGATCATTTGGGGTACCTACCGACATCATTTCTGGATGGTTTTGGGGATCCGTACGGGATCCCGTCAGGGTCATTTCAGGACTCTTTCGGGATCATTTGGGTCCCTTCCGGCATCATTTCTGCTTGGTTTTCGGGATCCGTAAGGGATCCCGTCGGGATCATTTCGGGATCATTTGGTGTACCTTTCGGCATCATTTTCTGGATGGTTTTAGGGATCCGTCCGGAATCCGGTCGGGGTTATTCCAGGACTTTTTCGGAATCATTTTGGGTACCTTCCTTCATCATTTCTAGATAGTTTTGGGGATCCGTAAGAGATCCCGTCGGGGTCAGTTCGGGACTTTTTCGGGATCATTTAAGCATGGTTTTTAGGATTCGTCCGGGATTCCCTCAGTGTAATTTGTGGACTTTTCCGAAACTATTTCGGAATCATTTTGGGCCAAAATGATTCCTGGATGAATTTCGGGATCTGTCCGGGATCCCGGCGGGGTCAGTTAGGGGGCCGTTTTAGATCCCGTCAGGGACATTTCGGGACTTCTTCGGGACTATTTCGCGATCATTTCTGGATGGTTTTCGGGATCCGTCCGCAATTCCGTCGGGGTTATTTCACGACTTTTTCGGAATCATTTTGGGTACCTTCCTTCATTATTTCTAGATAGTTTTGGGGATCCGTCCGGGATCCCGTCGGGGTCATTTAGGGACTTTTTCGGGGACAATACGGGATCATTTTTGGACCCTTCCGGCATCACTTCTGGATGGATTTCGGGATCTGTACGGGAACCCATCAGGGTAATTTCGGGACTTTTTAGTGACTATTTCGGGATCATTTGGGGACCACTTAGGGGTCATTCCATGACTTTACCTGTATTATTTCGGGATCATTTGAAGACCCTTCCGGCATCAATTCTTGATCGTTTGCCGGATCCATCAGGGTCATTTCGGGACCATGTTGGGATCATTTCTGGATCCGTCCAGGATGCCGTAAGATTCATTTTGAGTTTTTTTTTATACTTTTTCGGGATAGTTTTGAAACCCTTCCGGGATCACATTTGGATCCGTGCGGGATTCCGTCGGGGTCATTTTCGGCGTATTTCGGAATCATTTTGGGACACTTCCGGAATCATTTCTTTATGGTTTTCGCTATACGTTGTGGATCCCTCGGGGTCATTTCGGAACTTTTTCGGAGCTTTTTCTGGACTATGTCGGGATAATTTAGGAACCCTTCCTGGATGGTTTTTGAGATCCGTCCGGGAGCCCGTCAGGGTAATTTCGGAACTTTTTCGGGACTATTTCGGGATCAATTTGGTACCCTTCAGGCATCATTTCTGTGTGGTTCTCTGGATAAGTCTAGAAACGTGTCGTTGTCATTTCGGGTTTTTTTGGGACTACTTCGGGAACTTTTGGAAACACTTCCGGGGCGTTTCTGGATGGCTTTCGGGATCCGTCCGCGATAGCGTCGGGGTCATTTCGTGGCCTTTTCTGGATAATTTCGTTATCATTTTGGGATCCTATCAGGTTATCAGCTCATAAAGTCCTTTTTTTTACTCAATTACAAAAATAAAATGCATTAGACAGAAAAAAAATTTTAAACAGATAACTTTATAAACAGGCTAACGTGAATAGCCCACATATTTCATTTTCTCCTTGCGGACGGGGCCGCGGGTAAAGGCTAGTTATATTATAAATGGCAAAGTTTGGATGTGAAGATGTTTGGATGTTTGGATGTTTGTCCAGACGTTTGTCTTTGTGACTCAATCACGCAAGAACGGCTGGACGGATTTGGATGAAATTTGGCACACATATAGCCAATAGTCCAGAAGGATCTACTAGCTATATATTTTTCAAAAGGGGGGAGGTCCCTGCCCCCCACGAACAGTTATAATTTAATTATTATAATTTTTAGTCTTTGCGACTGAATCACGCCAGAACGGCTACACGGATTTTGATGAAATTTGGGACACAGACAGTAGTCTACTAGCGAAATTTTTTTCGAACATGGAAAGAGGGGTGGGGGTCCCACGACCCCTTCGAGCAATTACTTTTTAATAATTTTTACACATTATAACTTTACGTATACTGTCCTTCACCAATATCACAGACTCAAGGGGTCAAATAAGTCGAGGGCTTACAAAGTAAGCAGTGACACCCTCCGGCCCCCCTTTAAAAAATCTATAAATTGTTATAACTCAGTATACATTTTCTCCTAAATCAATAGTTTTTGGTATCTGGCACATACAGTTTATAATTAGCTTCACCTTATTTGTAATCCCGTAAGGGTCATATCGAGACCCTTCCGGGATCATTTCTGGATGGTTTTCGGGATCGGTTCGGGATCCCGCCGGGGTAATTTCGGGACTATTTCGGGATCATTTTGGGACCCTTCCGGGATCATTTCTATATAGTTTTCGTGATCCGACGGGGATCCCGTCGGGGTTATTTTGGGACATTTTCGGGACTATTCCGGAATCATTTCGGGACTATTTCGCGATCATTTGGGGACCCTTCCGGAATCATTTCTGGATGATTTTCGGGATCCGTCCGGGATCCCGTCGGGGTAATTTCGGGATCATTTGCGTACTTTCGAGAGATAAATTCTTGATGATTCCCGGGATCATTACGGGACTTTTTCGGGGTTATTTTGGGACCCTTTAGGCATCATTTCTGGATGGTCTTCGGGATTCGTCCGGCATCCCGTCGGGGTCATTTCGGGACTTTTTCGCGACTAATACAGGATCATTTGTGGACCCTTTCGGCATAATTTCTGGATGGTTTTCGGGATCCGTCCGGGATCTCGTCGGGGTAATCGGGGACCTTTTCGGGATCATTTGGGGGCTCTTCCGGCATCATATCTGGATGGTTTTCGGGATCCGTCCGGGATCTCGACGGGGTCATTTGGGGACTTTTTCGGGATCATTTGGGGGCTCTTCCGGCATAATTTCTGAATGGTGTTCGGGATCCGTCCGGGATCCCGTCTGGGTCATTTCGGGACTTTTTCGCGACTAATACGGGATATTTGGGAACCCTTTCGACATCATTTCTGGATGGTTTTGGGGATCCGTCCGGGATCTCGTCGGGGTCATTTGGGGACTTTTTCGGGATCATTTGGGGGCTCTTCCGGCATCATATCTGGATGGTTTTCGGGATCCGTCCGGGATGCCGACGAGGTCATTTCGGGACTATTTCGGGATTATTTGGTTTACCTATCGGAATCATTTCTGGATAGTTTTTGGGATTCGTCCGGGATCCCGTCGGGGTCATTTCGGGACTTTTTCTCGACTAATACGGGATCATTTGCGAACCCTTTCGGCATCATTTCTGGATAGTTGTCGGGATCCCGTCACGGTCATTTCGGGACTATTAGGGGATCATTTGAGGACCTTTCCGGCATCATTTCTGGATAGTTTTCGGAATCCTTTCGGGATACCGTCAGGGTCATTTCGGGATCATTTAAGGATGGCTTTCAGGATTCGTCCGGGAACCCGTCAGGGTAATTTCTGGACTTTTCCGAGACTATTTCGGGATCATCTTGGGACCTTCCTAAGATCATTTCTGGATGGATTTCGGGATCTGTCCGGTATCCCCTCAGGGTCATTTTGGTACTATTAGGTGATCATTTGAGGACCTTTCCGGCATCACTTCTGAATGGTTTTCGGTATCCGTTCAGGATCCCATCGGAATAATTGCGGGACTTTTTCGGAATCATTTGGGGTCCCTTCCGGCATCATTTCTGGATGGTTTTTGGGAATCGTCCGGCATCCCGTCGGGGTCATTTCGGGACTTTTTCTCGACTAATACGGGATAATTTGCGGGCCCTTTCGGTACTATTTCTGGATAGTTTTCGGGATCCGTTCGAGATCCCGTCAGGGTCTTTTCGGAACTATTAGGAGATCATTTGAGGACCTTTCCGGCATCATTTCTGGATAGTTGTCGGGATCCTTTCGGGGTCCCGTCACGGTCATTTCGGGACTTTTTCGGGATCATTTAAGGATGGCTTTCAGGATTCGTCCGGGAACCCGTCGGGGTAATTTCTGGACTTTTCCGAGACTATTTCGGGATCATTTTGGGACCTTCCCAAGATCATTTCTGGATGGATTTCGGGATCAATCAGGGATGCCGTCAGGGTCATTTTGGGACTATTAGGTGATCATTTGAGGACCTTTCCGGCATCACTTCTGGATGGTTTTCGGCATCCGTTCAGGATCCCGTCGGAATCATTGCGGGAGTTTTTCGGGATCAATTGGGGTCCCTCCCAAGATCATTTCTGGATGGATTTCGGGATCTGTCCGGGATCCCGTCAGGGTCATTTAGGGATGCGTTCGAGATCCCGTCAGGGTCATTTCGGGACTTCTTCGGGACTATATTGGGATCTTTTCTGGATGGTTTACGGGATCCGTCCAGGATCCCTTAAGGGTCATTTTGGGATTATTAGGTGATCATTTGAGGACCTTTCCGGCATCACTTCTGGATGATTTTCGGTATCCGTTCGGGATCCCGTCGAATCATTGCGGGACTTTTTCGGAATCATTTGGAATCCCTTCCGGCATCATTTCTGGATGGTTGTCGGGATTTGTCCGGGATCCCGTCGGGGTTATTTCGGGACCTTTTCGGGGCTAATACGGGATCACTTGGGGATCCTCTAGGGGTCGTTTCGTGACTTTTTCTGTTTTATTTCGGGATCATTTGGGGACCCTTCCGGCATAATTTCTTGATGGTTTGCCGGATCCATCAGGGTCATTTCGGGTCTATTTAGGGATCATTTGGGGACCCTTCCGAGACCATTTCTGGATCCGTCCGGGATGCCGTAGGAGCCATTTCGGGATTTTTTGTTACTTTTCCGGGATAGTTTTTGGACCCTTCCGGGATCATTTCTGGATCTGTGCGGGATCCCATCTGGGTCATTTCCGGACTATTTCGGAATCATTTTGGGATCCTTCGGAATCATTTCTGTATGGTTTTCGCGATCTGTCGTGGATCCCCTCGGGGCCATTTCGGAACTTTTTCTGGAGTATGTGGGGATAATTTAGGGACCCTTCCTGGATATTTTCTGGATGGTTTTTTAGATCCGCCCGGGAGCCCGTAAGGGTCATTTCGGAACCTTTTCGGGATCATTTTGGAACACCTTCAGGGATCATTTCTGTGTGGTTCTCTGGATACGTCTAGGATCGTGTCGTTGTCATTTCGGGTTTTTTTGGGACTATTCCGGGAACTTTTGGAGACCCTTTCGGGGCATTTCTGGATGGTTTTCGGGATCCGTCCGCGATAGCGTTGGGGTCATTTCGTAACTTTTTCTGGATAATTTCGGGATCATTTGGGATCCTATCAGGTTATCAGCCCATTTAGTTCTTTTTTTTTACTCAATTACAAAAATAAAATGCATTAGACAGAAAACAAAATTTTAAACAGATAACTTGTAAGCAGGCTAACGCGAATAACCCATATATTTTAATTTCTCCTTGCGGACGGGGCCGTGGGTAAAGGCTAGTATAATATATATACCACCGACCTCTATGATTTTTTCAGACAACAATATATGCTATACGCGTAAGCATTTGGTGAAATTTGAAGCTTCTAGCTGTTAAAATGGGGCCGAAATCGCTAAAACAAATATATATAAATACTATATATATATATATACTATATATACCATCATATATATATTATATATATCACCGATCTCTGTGATTTTTTGTCACAACAATATATACAATATAAGTAAGCAATCGGTGAAATTTGAAGCTTATAGCTGTTAAAATGGGGTAGAAATTGCGAAAAGTTTCTTATCTGAACAATCGGTTGTATGAGATATGTACTATATATACAACCGATCTCTATGATTTTTACAGACAACAATATATGACATATACGTAAGCATTCGGTGAAATTTGAAGCTTCTAGCTGTTAAAATGGGGCTAAAATTGCGAAAATATATATATACTATATACCACCATATATATACTATATATACCACCGATCTGTATGATTTTTTCAGACTTTTCTGCATGCCGGGTATGTCTACGCCTTTATGTCTACAATAAGGTGCCTCGTGGTCCTTGCTGCCTCTAAAGTTCGAGTGCAGATGCTGATACAGAGTGTTTCCAAGATGGGCTCTATTCTTCCGGTTATAATCGGCAGAATTATGGACACATCGTCCATCTAATGATGGCACGTATAGTAGGTTACTTGAATAACTCTTCGACACCCTCACCAAGCCGTGATGGGGGTGGCGAAAGACGGCCATTTTTTTTTGTTTTTTTTGTAAACTGCGCTTGAATCTTGGTGTTAGGTGTAGTGGTTTTCCGCTTGCACGAGATTGGTAACCCGCAGATGGGTAGATTATCTGTTGGTTATAGCAAAGGGGTTGAAAACTGCATGATTTGAGCCTATAGTATTTACCAACATACCTTTTCTGTTAATCAGCACGTGGGTGTGCAAAATTCCAAGTCGATCTATACTTTTGTATGTCACTTGATGGAAATAAGTAAAAGTGGCTGACTGTTGCGTCGAGCGGCCTTTTATACCCTCGAAAGACAAGACATTTGGCCCCAGCGGGTTAGGGGGTCAAAATATACCCGCGGTAGGTATGCCTTTCGTAAGAGGCGACTAAAATACCAGATTCAAGGGGCTGTGTTGTGCAACCCTTCAGGTTGCCAGCGCAATATACAGCTTCTCCAAACCCAATTGTCAACCTCACCTATCCGCGGCGATTCTTGTTTCACTAACAGGCGAGGCTTTGGCGACCCCAACCTCCTCATGGAACTTGGGGGTGTGGAGGGATGGATGGCCTGAAGGTTTAATGTGGCCATATAAATAGTTCCTCAGATGGTCGGGCTAGCACCTTAATGGTGCTGTGTTACGGGAGCGTACCGGATCTGTATCCGGCAAAGGACCATCATATCGATAACACTCCCCAAAGACCTTGGGGAGCAACCTTATCGCTACAACAACAACAACAAGACATTTGGCTTCAGTTTCTGACATTTTACGTGTCCATTTTTGCAAAGTTTAGTAGCTTTAAAATTTTGAGCGTTTGTACACCCGCGTTACTAACGTACAGAGTGACAAACACACGTTTCTTGAATTTTATCGAATGCGACAAATTTTGATGTGCAAAGGAAGGTAACAAACGCAAAAATATAAATTTTCTTTGATCGACCATTACAAAGCTTAGCTTAAATAACTTTCTCAGGGGCTTAAACAGTTTTCAATGTAGTGAAGGCAGTTCTATACAAGATGATGGCAAAGCGAATTCAACCCAATGTGCCGTGCAGAAGAACGTTAAGTCAAAAGAAAATTGATTTCGGTTAACTGACATCTTTCTGAACCAAAGCGTTCCATGGAAATTATCAAGAAGAAGCAATCAGCTGATAGGATAACACCACCTTGTACTGAACTCGCCTTGGATGTAGTTTTTATAAATTTCGAAAACATAGTTTTTTAATCACTTTAATCAAGGCGAATTCAGACCAGGTTATGTTATCCCAACATCATCCCATCTTCTTGATTATTTTCTAAACAACGCCTTGGACAACAAGACGTCAGCTAATTGAAATCAACACACATTTTATTTTGACATCTTTCTGCACAGCGAATTGGTTTGAATTGTATGGATTCGCCTTAACTTTAATGTACCTACATATGTACATACAAATAAATTTAAGTAAGGGGCCCATTACTGATACTTAGCATAGACTTGACTTGACTTGGCGTAAACTTGGCAACTTAGCCACGATTATACTCCACTTAGCCCATAAAATCTGGCATCATAATCAATAAATGTCAATTTGTATGAGAAAATGTCAAAATGAAATGGAAACAAACAAATTTCATCTCAAAATGTAAACGTCATTTAGAACTTACATAGAAAATCAAAATTCAACAGACATCTAAGTAAAGTTAAGTGTTGCTAAGTTTTGAGTAATCAGTAACATGCAATGTACATTTAACAGAACCGACTTCTCAAGTAAAGTCAAGTCTATGCTAAGTATCAGTAATGGGCCCTTAAGAAGGCACGGGTTTTCGCTTTATAATGTGGTAAACCATTCAATGAAGGCACTGATGGGGAAGTGAACATTGGCAAAAGATAAAAAAAACTTGAAACTTTATTGCAAATTGTCTCAACTAAATCGTGTGATGCCAGTGTCAAAAATTATTTATTGCATACAATAGCGTACTTAGTATGAACTACCGTTAAGCATGACGGAAAAGTGTATGCATAGCAAGTGTCGCGGTGTAAAGACGCATTGAGGAAATTTGCCGACGTTAGCAAAAACTAGAAACTTTTCTACACATTCGGTTCGATTTTGCGATAGCATTGCCACACATATGCCAGCTGTGTAAGCGTTCTAAGTAAACATATTATGAGTACATATATGCCGTCATCCAGTGAGTTTTACAGCTCCGCCTCACGCTCAATTCTCACTGGAATGCTCTGGATCATTGAGAGACTTGAGAAGCAGATGTCGTGATATTTTCGCACACGTGAAATGTGACAGGCAGATGTCGCCGCTGTTTTTCATTTAACTCATACGGCGAAAGGCTAAGCAGCGACATCTATTTTTGAAAAAGTAGGTTTATTAAAGGAAGCGTTGCCAAACAAAAGACAAGTAATTAACAAATTATATGGCTGACAAATTGAACCGGACTTCTATCTGGATTTATCTGATTCAAATCGTTATTGTTGCATTTACATGCAAAATTATTTATCTGGCTCAGGATATTGCCACCGGATGATGGCTATAGATACATATGTACATATATATGTATATGTGTATAGACAGATATCTTTTGAAATCGATAGACGGGACTACATATTTTATTTAAGCGCCAAATACACGACACGAACATTCCCGTTATGTCATGTTTCTGCGACCTTTTCTGTCGTGTATGGTGGTGTTTGCCAGTTCGCGCAAATGTTCGCCAAAAATCAAAATATTTTAATTTTTGGCGAACATTTGCGCGAACTGTTCGTGCGTGTATGGCGAAATAGCTCATAATCGTAGTAATTTCTGAACGGAACAGACGTGCGCGGAAAAGTAAAATGGACAATAAAAAATTTCGTATGTTCGGCCAAAAGTTCGTATGGTGTATGGCCAAAGCTGCGAACAAGATTGCGGAATGTTCGCGGAAATGTTCGTGTCGTGTATTTGGCGCTTTACATGGAAACTTTTCGCTTATGGCCGAGACACAACGAAGTTTTTCATATACATAGGTATATAGATAGTACGTTCAACGCAATCTGATGCAGTAACATCGCTTCAGACTTCCCCATAAAGGAAAAATACTTGCTAACATATTTTGCGTTCTACTCATTTGCTATATTGCAGTTATTAACTGTGAAAAATGTTAAAAAAGCTGCCAACGAGTGGGAAAAATATTTTTCACTTGCAAAGTGTGAAAGCACCCTTTGCCAAAGCAAATGTCAAATTCTTCTTTTTATGCTTTGCTTGCTACCAAAGTTGGGAGTTGGCTACTTTTTCATGTCACATGGCGCCAGTATCGCTCAATCTGCCGTTCTCCAGAAAAATACGTGCAGTGTACTCTGTACTCTACTTTGTAAACTCCGTTTTCTAAAAATTAAAAACAACCCTAATATTAAATTTTTACAAAAAAAACTTATGGAAATTTTTGCAAAGCAAATTAAAAATTAGGCGGCTACCGTGGTGTGATAGTAATGTGCTTCGCCTACCACATCGAGGATCCTGGGTTCACGCCACGGGCAAAATAACATCAAAATTTTAGAAACAAGATTATTCAATTGGAAGAACATTTTTCTAAGCGGGGTCGCCCCTGGGCAGTGTTTGGCTAGGACTTCGAGTGTATTTCTGCCATGAGAAGTTTCTCAGTGAAAACTCAGCTGACTTGCAGATGCCGTTCGGAGTCGGTATAAAACAAGTAGATCCTGTCCCATAAATTTGTAAGAAAAATTAAAAGGAGCTCGACGCAAATTGTAGAAAAGCTCGGCCTTAAATCTCTTCGGAGGTTATCGCGCCTTTCGTAAAAAAATAAACAAATAAATTAAAATTTCTTAAGGTCCAAACCGATTCGGCTTTCGCGTCGTTTTGGCGCTTACGCTGCGTCAACAGCTGGCTTTGAACATACAAGTCTTCCTGGCTATGTACTCAATCCACAAACAACGCAACGGAAACACCAAAGTATCGCAAAAGGAATTCAGAAACTGACGATTTGCTGGCTTTTTCAGTCATTTTTCTTGAAGTCTTCTTATTTTTCCCGATTTCGTTTTAAAAATATTTTCTTTTCTTTAAACTAAAGAATGTCATTTAATTTCTTAAATAATTAAAATTGCTTAAATCGTGAGAAAGAGCAGCTGCTTCTTGGTGTCTAAACATCTTTGCTACCGGAATGGGGAAATCCTAATTGTTAGCGTAAGGCGTTAAGTATAAGTGTAAAGGTAGCTTTTGTAAGTGGTATGCCATATGGGGGATATACACATATATGTAGAATGCAAATTCAGGGGTAGCATAAGTTTAAGGGTAGTCTGTGAGAAATCAAGGCAAGGCAAGGAAAGGAATCGAACCGGAATATTGTTGTTGTTGTTGTATTAACGACACTCCCCGAAAGTTTCGTGGATTGTTATCAATGTTGATGTACCTTTGGCGGATATAGATCCAGTACGTTCCGTTAACAAGCACCACTAAGGTACTAGCCCAATCATCTCAGGAACGAACAATATGATCGCATTAAACCTTTTAGGCTGTACCACCACCTAGTTCCATGAGGAACTTGGGGTCATCAGAACCTCGAGCTAGGAACCAGTACTGACAACGGAAATGAATTCGGAAGACGTGTTATCAGTTTTGTATATGAATGTTAACGGTTTGGTACCGACGAGTAATAAGTTTGTTATCGACGGGTTATGGGCCTGTTCCACATTTCTTATCGGTGCCTTATATATTTCTTTTACATAGGTGCGTTATCGACGAGTTATAGACCAGCTATATGGATGAGGGACCAAGAAAGCACAACATCAGCGGCGGTGGCCCACAGGGATGTGTTCTATAGTTAACGCTATGGAATGGGATGTATGGCAGTGTGCTACAAATCGACCTTCCCGGAGGCACGCAAATTGTCGGCTATGCAGATGATATTGTCGTTGTAGCAGCGGCCAAGAAATTGGACGTGCTCAAAGCATTATGGCTTCCGAATATATGGCTGGAGATGGATAGCAATAAGTTCTTTTGGTGAGCTCAAAGCTTACTGTGTTTGAATGAGTTTTTACTAACCATAGGAGATTATCAAATAAATTCAGAGCACACTTGAAATATTTAGGAGAAAACCTTGACTCAAAATTAAGGAACACTTCAGGGCAGTAGGAGAGAAAATTTGTACAGTTAGTGAGCCCAAACGCGAAGCGGCCCAAGCGAAGCTACCCGCCAGCTATTATTCAACGTAACCATCTCGATAATATTATATGCAGCACCACAATGGCACAGCCATAAAATAAGCCACCAAAAGGATATACTAGGTGTCCACCATATTATTGCTATACGAGAAGCAAGTGCTTATCGAACGGTATTCGACGACGCGATCCTTGTTTTAGCTCGAAAAATCCTAGTAGATCTACGGTCAAGTGGAATGGCCGATCTCTATGACATCGGAATAGGCCGACCATCTGAAGATGCCAAGAAAAGTGAAAGTTCAGAAGATTTTCACGGGACACACCGAAATATGTATATAAACAAGGAAAACGTAACACAAATGTAATAATTTTTTCATAAACAATTTTTTTCACCTTTTGTCGGGTTTTATCAACTTTGGTGTAATCTGTAAACACTATTTTATAAGAACATTATAACAACACTTAATTGCATCAAAACTATTAATTAATTATTATATAAATTTTCTTATATACATATGTTGAAAAATGAGTGAATTATTAAAATTTGCTTGAAAGAAAAATATGAAAATAAAATAATAAAAAAATATTTTTAAGTTAAACTTCCCAAGTTTTTATTTAATTGTCTGATCAACGCCCTAGATTGATGAGGGGTGCGATGACTAGTAGCTAGGACCTACCTAATTATTTTCTAGCTTTTAGTATTATTATTAGTTCATGTAAGTATTGTTTTCAATAAAACCGTTTAACTTAAAAATTTTTTTTTAATTATTTTATTTTCAAGTTTTTAGTCTTTGTATAATTGCCTATTATTTCTTATTCTATTTAGTTCATTTAGTGACTGGTTATTACAAGGACTCTTTCCTGACAATTTGTTACAATATAAGTCCTCAATACATAATCTTTCCAAAGACTTTACTCGACTCTGCGCCACGTATGCTTGTCCCTCCTCCAACTTCAAAATATTTTGATGTCACTTCTACCGGACTGTATATAATATTTGTTCCAAATATGAGCCAAATCGGACATCATAGGCCGCTTTCTATTCATGTATCTATTATGTGTTCCAAATATGGACCAATTCGGACCACAAATACGATTTTTTTGAATATCTCGATCCTTGCGCCACCTAGCGGCGATTTTTTCATAGGTCCCTTTCTTATCATGTATGTATTATGTGTTCCAAATATGTACCAAATCGGACCACAAATATGATTTTTTGAAATATAATTTCGATCCATGCGCCACCTATCGGAGTTTTTTTTTCTTATTATTGCATTGTCATTGGGTTCTGAATTATATTCCTAGTTTCAAGCTTATCGGGAAGTTACTTAAATTTCAATTACAAAAGTTTAAAAAACTGTAAAATATTATCAAAGCGACTCAGAAACGAATGTTTATTCGGCCCATTGTTGTATACGTTTGGAATCGCTCTTTTCAGACTAACATGTCTGTAACTTTTACATATCTCAATCGATTTTAAGCTTTTTATCAGTTTTGATAGACAAAACTTTATTCTTTACAACGACATACACACTTTAAAGGATTTATGGTTTCCAACATTTCATCCAACCAACCAAATTTTTTCATTGTTTTTTTTTTCGCTTTATTACCCGTAGCTTACGGTTTCGGAGGTGTTCGAGGAAAAGTTTGTAATAATAACAAGATTTGAAGACAAATGTAGACCCAGAAATCAGTCTATACTTTTTTAAAGGCCTTCAGTACGTTGAATCGGAATCCGGTGTCAGAGTTGTTTGTTGTTCGTCACGAAACCATATTTTTATAACAAATTTAATTTTTTTTTGATTTAAGACATTGTTTTTTAAACTGTAGTTTGACACCGGATCTACCTCCGTCCAACAAAATTTTACAGTAGAACGAAAAAACTTAATGGAATGAAAACGTTAAATTTTAAAATGTATTGAAAACATTTATTTCGTATTAAATGCCGACATGATTTTCATATCTTATGTAAGCATATCTCGAAAACAAGAGCCGAAATGGAAAATCTGATTCGATATTCAGATTTAGCAAACCGTAGAACTTACGAAATGTATGAGCTCATTTCAGCGGTTGAAGTCGTCAATTTTAAACGGTTTTATTTAGCTTGACTTGACAGGCTGGTTGGTTGGATGGCTGGCTGGCACGAATTTTGTAATTGAAATTTAAGTAACTTTCCGATAAGCTACACGGTTGAAACTTGGAATATATTTCAGAACCCGATGACAATACAAAAATAAGAAAAAAATCGCCGCTAGGTGGCGCATTGATCGAGATATTCACAAAAATCGTATTTGTAGTCCGATTTGGCTCACATTAGTAACACATAATACATACAGGAATAGAAAGCGACCTATGAAAAAAATCGCCGCTAGGCGGCGCAAGGATCGAGATACTCACAAAAATCGTATTTGTTGTCTGATTTGGCTCATATTTGGCATACAAGAATAAAAAGCGACCTATGAAAAAAAATCGCCGCTAGGTGGCGAAAAGATCGAGATATTCAAAAAAATCGTATTTGTGGTCCGATTTGGTCCATATGTGGAACAAATATGACATACAGTCCGGTAGAAGTGACATCAAAATATTTTGAAGTTGGAGGAGGGACAAGCATACGTGGTGCAGAGTCGAGTAAAGTCTTTGGAAAGGTTATGTATTGAGGACTTATATTGTAACAAATTGTCAGGAAAGAGTCCTTGTAATAATGATTCACTAAATGAACTAAATAGAATAAGAAATAATAGGCAATTAAATAAAGACTAAAAACTTGAAAATAAAATAATTAAAAAAAAAAAATGTTTAAGTTAAACGGTTTTATTGAAAACAATACCTACATGAAGTAATAATAATACTAAAAGCTAGAAAATAATTAGGTAGGTCCTAGCTACTAGTTATCGCACTCCTCATCAATCTAGGGCGTTGATCAGACAATTAAAAAAAGCGTTGGACGCGTCAAATTTCTATTAATAGTCATATGTAAGATGAACTGAACTTTAATCAGGTTATGCTACGTCTCACATTTTTAGAAATTTCACGCGCCCAATACTTTTATTTAATTGTCTGATCAACGCCATAGATTCATGAGGAGTGTGATGACTAGTACCTACTTAATTATTTTCTAGCTTTTAGTATTATTATTACTTCATGTAAGTACTGTTTTGAATAAAACCGTTTAGCTTAACAATTTTTAATTAAATTATTTTATTTTCTATTGAAACCAAGGCAGTCTAATGTACTTAATATTTTCAACAGTTAAGGAACAACCAAGTTTTAACGCTGTTAAACTCCGCGTATTTTACACCTTCTGCAAACGTTTGAATCGCTAAACTGTTGAATAAATAACACCAATATTCAATAATGCAAAATGGTCTTTATTATACTACTTTAAAAGTACTTCACAATAACACATAATTCATAACCAATAGCGTGCCTAAATCAAATCTGAACACGTTCACCCATTTCTCCTAAGGTCTAGTAACTTCGCGAACTTCATGCTTGGTTACCAGCCATATATGTACATGTATATTTGTAGTTTATAGTCTCTCGCATAGTCATATGCGTGTGCATATGTGAGTACTACTTCGAGCCGAAATGAAGAGTGCATGTTATTATAATGAATGAGGAAGTAGGTATAAAGTGAAAAAGTTGATTTTCAATTACTCTTAAATATTTCCCTGAAATCAATTAAGTTTAATATTACAAACATAACCAATATAAAGTAAAATTCACCTTGAATAGCTAAATATGGAAAAAGTTAAGCTAATTTT
Organism: Eurosta solidaginis; assembly: GCF_040869045.1. Taxonomy (NCBI): domain Eukaryota; kingdom Metazoa; phylum Arthropoda; class Insecta; order Diptera; family Tephritidae; genus Eurosta; species Eurosta solidaginis. Next base: position 83,522,830 of record NC_090321.1, on the reverse strand, counting down.
AGATTCTCTAGCTTGGTGAGAAGTTACTTAACAAATTAATTTAGATGACCAATAGGAAGGCAACCTAGAATAAAATTATGTAACTAACAATATTGACGAAATTCTGCAACTTCTTAGTGCAAATATTTGAGTCGATATCGCTATTCACGGCCTTATTCTGAGCGTAACCGGTAACATTGCAAAAAGTCCCGCAATTGAAATAAAATGAAAATGTGAATAAAACTGCCTTAAGCTTGATGGTCAAAATTCTATAGTTGCGTTTCACTGAAGCTTGAAGCAGATCGGAATGTTCTTGCCTGAAAATACGAAAAACGTGTTTTTCGGCTGCATTCATCGATTATACAAATGGTGTTTTCTTTTCTGAAAATAATGTCGCGCCATTGGTTTTTCACAGCTCTTTGGAAATTTTATGCGTTTCTGTCAAAAAATATTTTCCACTAATTAGGAAAAGGGGCATCCTTACCTAAAAATACAGCCATTTTGCAAAGTTCTGGGTGACCTAGTTCAAAAGTTAGAATTTAAGAGTGCAACATAAGGGTAAAATTTTTTTCAGAAAAGAAAGCGCCAAAAAATTTCATTTCATTAAAAAAAAACCATATCAGTGAAAACATTCTCCTTTAATATATACTAGTATCGCCTGTGGTCGAAATTCGACCAACGTGTATTTTTTTCAACTCAGTCTATGCATCAAGTGTTGGAAATATAGCAAACTGGTCTAACTTACTTAACTTTTTCTTTAAAATTTTGAATTTGATCTAAGACTTTGTACTTTTACAATATTTTCTTAAATTTTCTACAAACTTTTCACATGTAATTATAACGTTTTGGTATGGAGCTCCTTAAACAAAAATATAAAAATTATGTAAAATCAAACGAAATCGACATAGAATTATGGTGAAATTACTTGAAATTGAATTGAATTTTCCACACCACCCGGAAGGTCCCCGTTGGCGTGCTACAGAAGTTAGTTTTGGCAGCTCGGTTCCCCAGTAGGCCTATATCACCCATTTACGTCAATAGTGTCATAATTCAAAAAACACGTACTTTTAGTTAAAAACGAAGAAATTTGCTAAAGGAATTTAGCCTATTTCATGCCACCCGTTTAATTTTGTATAAATACATATCTAATATGTAAGTGTGACACAAAACAAAAATTTCGAGTAGAATAGAGGATACCTTCATAAAAAATAAAATAAAAATAGACAAAAATTATGTAATGAGAAAGAAGGCAGAGTTTACTAAACAAATGTTTAATTAAAAAAAAAAAAAATAAATAAAGTGAACAAACAGTTCCATATAAAAACGCAATAAGTGCACTTAGACTTTTTTCCGGGTTTTAATGTGATCATTGTGGAAATATGAAGATTCTAATGTTCGGATATTTAATGTTGGGATTCCCATTGAGATCTATATACGTAATTTATTTGTATTAAATTTGTAAACACTCCATTTCATGAATATATATGACCATATCTACCATAAAATATCGTCCGTGCACAATATAATACTAAGATATAACAAAACAGAATAAATTAGAAGGAAAAGAAAAACAAACAAAAACATTGAAATTATTCACGCAAACATATTTACTAAAATAAAATTGATTTCATATCTTTAAGCGACATAAGCAAATTAGGGTTATGGGATCTAAGCATCCGATTAATGGATATATAATCCAACAAAGTTAGCCTAATAATATAGTGGATAATATACTACCTATGCAATACGGCCGCCATGATGCCGCCCTGCACAAATCGTTGGATCATGTGGTCCACTTGAGTACTTACCATTATACTCCACTGTAAAGCTGCAATGGACCAACTCATGTTTCTACCCTGCAAAAATCGTTGGATTATGTGGTCCAGTGGAGTACTTACCATTATACTCCACTGTAATGCAGCAATGGACCAACTCATGTTTCTACACGAACATATTGTAAGCCGATCATTGCTCGTTTTTAACAATTGTAATCACTACACGATGTTTATTGGACTGTGGGTACTCCATGGATGTTAATTGGACCATATTTTTTGTATGAATTGTGGTTAATTTTGGAGCACTCGGTTGGTCCATAGCGAGTACTCCATATATGCATGCATGGAGTACTCGCGATTTTTGCAGGGCGGTTGCCGTTTTCACCTAAAATCAAGGAACGTTTTTTTTTTCGTTTAATATACCACGTGAAATTTTCCGATTCAGTCAAGTTGCATTTAAATAATAATAAACTAAGTTGAAATAAAAGAATATATAATAAAGTATAATAAGAAATAAAATAAATTAGCAAAAAAACAATATAAAGAATTTAATTTTATATTTTTGTAACTTTTTTGTTTTTTGTTCAGTATAAGACGTACTTTATCGAAAATGAGGATTAAATCTGCAAATGCAAAAACATTTTCGGGCAAATTTGCCATTAATTTTTATACTCAGTTGAGCAGAGCTCACAGAGTATATTAAGTTTGATTGGATAACGGTTGGTTGTACATATATAAAGGAATCGAGATAGATATAGACTTCCATATATCAAAATAATTAGGATCGAAAAAAAATTTAATTGAGCCATGTCCGTCCGTCCGTTAACACGATAACTTGAGTAACTTTTGAGGTATCTTGATGAAATTTGGTATGTAGGTTCCTGAGCACTCATCTCAGATCGCTATTTAAAATGAACGATATCGGACTATAACCACGCCCACTTTTTCGATATCGAAAATTTCGAAAAACAGAAAAAGTGCGATAATTCATTACAAAAGACAGATAAAGCGACGAAACTTGGTAGTTGAGTTGAACTTATGACGCAGAATAGAAAATTAGTAAAATTTTGGACAATGGACGTGGTACCGCCCACTTTTAAAAGAAGGTAATTTAAAAGTTTTTTAAGCTGTAATTTCGCAGTCGTTGAAGATATCATGATGAAATTTGGCAGGAACGTTACTCCTATTACCATATGTACGCTTAATAAAAATTAGCAAAATCGGAGAAGGACCACGCCCACTTTAAAAAAAAAATTTTAAAGTAAAATTTTAACAAAAAATTTTATATCTTTACAGTATATAAGTAAATTATGTCAACATTCAACTCCAGTAATGATATGGTGCAACAAAATACAAAAATAAAAGAAAATTTCAAAATGGGCGTGGCTCCGCCCTTTGTCATTTAATTTGTCTAGGATACTTTTAACGCCATAAGTCGAACAAAAATTAACCAATCCTTTTGAAATTTGGCAGGGGCATAGATTTTTTGACGTTTACTGTTTTCTGTGAAAATGGGCGGAATCGGTTGATGCTACGCCCAGTTTTTATACACAGTCGTCCTTCTGTCCTTCCGCATGGCCGTTAACACGATAACTTGAGCAAAAATCGACATATCTTTAATGAACTTAGTTCACGTGCTTACTTGAACTCACTTTATCTAGGTATGAAAAATGAACGAAATCCGACTATGACCACGCCCACTTTTTCGATATCGAAAATTACGAAAAATGAAAAAAATGCCATAATTCTATACCAAATACGAAAAAAGGGATGAAACATGGTAAGGTAATTGGATTGTTTTATTGACGCGAAATATAACTTTAGAAAAAACTTTATAAAATGATTGTGACACCTACCATATTAAGTAAAAGAAAATGAAAAAGTTCTGCAGGGCGAAATAAAAAACCCTTAAAATCTTGGCAGGTATTACAAATATAAATAAATTAGCGGTATCCAACAGATAATGTTCTGGGTCACCCTGGTCCACATTTTGGTCGATATGTGGAAAACGCCACCTGTAGAACTAAGCCCCACGCCCTTTTAAAATACTCATTAACACCTTTCATTTGATACCCATATCGCACAAACAAAGTCTAGAGTCACCCCTGGTCCACCCTTATTGCGATACCTCGAAAAGGCGTCCACCTATAGAACGAAGGCCCACTCCCTTTTAAAATACTCATTAACTCCTGTCGTTTGATACCCATATTGCACAAACGAATTCTAGAGTCACCCCTGGCCCACCTTTATGGCGATATCTCGAAACGGCGTCCACCTATGGAACTAAGGATTACTCCCTTTTAAAAAACTCATTAACACCTTTCTTTTGATACCCATATTGTACAAACAAATTCTAGGGTCACCCCTGCTCCACCTTTATGGCGATATCTCGAAACGGCGTCCACCTATGGAACTAAGGATTACTCCCTTTTAAAATACTCATTAACACCTTTCTTTTGATACCCATATTGTACAAACAAATTCTAGTGTCACCCCTGGTCCACCTTTGTGGCGATATTTCGAAACGGCGTCCACCTATAGAACTAAGGCCCACTCCCTTTTTAAATACTCATTAACACCTTTCGTTTGATGGCCATATTGTACAAACAAATTCTAGGGTCACTCCTGGTCCACCTTTATGGCGATATCTCGAAACGGCGTCCAGCTATGGAACTAAGGATTACTCCTTTTAAAATACTCATTAACACCTTTCTTTTGATACCCATATTGTACAAACAAATTCTAGTGTCACCCCTGGTCCACCTTTATGGCGCTATCTCGAAACGGCGTCCACCTATGGAACTAAGGATTACTCCCTTTTAAAATACTCATTAACACCTTTCATTTGATACCCATATCGTACAAACGCATTCTAGAGTCACCCCTGGTCCACCTTTATGGCAATATCTCGAAAAGGCGACCACCTATACAACAACCACCACTCCCTTTTAAAACCCTCATTAATACCTTTAATTTGATACCCATATCGTACAAACACATTATAGAGTCACCCCTGGTCCACCTTTATGGCGATATTTCGAAACGGCATCCACCTATAGAACTAAGGCCCACTCCCTTTTAAAATACTCATTAACACCATTCGTTTGATGCCCATATTGTACAAACAAATTCTAGGGTCACCCCTGGTCCACCTTTGTGGCGATATCTTGAAACGGCGTCCACCTATGGAACTAAGGATTACTCCCTTTTAAAATACTCATTAACACCTTTCATTTGATACCCATATCGTACAAACGCATTCTAGAGTCAACCCTGATCCACCTTTATGGCTATATCCCTAAATGGTGTCCACCTATAGAACTATGGCCCACTCCCTCATAAAATACTCTTTAATGCCTTTCATTTGATACACATTCCAGGGTTTCCCTCGGTTCATTTTCCTACATGGTTATTTTCCCTTATGTTGTCACCATAGCTCTCAATTGAGTATGTAATGTTCGGTTACACCCGAACTTAACCTTCCTTACTTCTTAACTATGTGGACAACAAAAAGTTAAGTTCAACTGTGTGATGCATGGGTAGTAGATTTGTATGGACTGGTAAATTCAGTGGTTCAGTGCTAATAATTTCTACTGCAGGGTAAGTACCAACAATGCAAAAAGTGCTATCGGTGTAGGATGATTCCGGTATGAGTCCCAAGAAAGTATGCGACTATAGTCATTGTTGACATCTTTATATGAGTTAAGGGATACCGTTTGGTTTTACTCTCCTTAGTGCCCTTACAGGTACTGTTGAACATTGTATTTCTTCATGTATTATAGAAAAATCCTCTTCGTACCCCAACGGGAATTCCTAGCGATTTTATAGTTTTTTAAACCCGAATACGGTATTTATAACTTTCATGAAAATGAAATGGTATATTAATTTCCTCACGAATCCGAAAATTGTAAGTCCTTAAAGGAAAATAGATAGACCCACCATTAAATATACCGAAACAATCAGGATGAAGAGCTGAGTTGATTTAGCCATGTCCGTCTGTCCGTCTGTCTGTTTGTATGCAAACTAGTCCCCCAACTTTTGAGATATCTTGATAAAATTTGGTGAGCGTGTTTATTTGGGTGTCCGATTAGACATTTTTCGGAAACGACCGGATCGACCACTATAGCATATATCCTCCATACAACCGATTTTTCAGAAAAAGAGGATTTTTGTCACATCTTCCTCAATTTATGAGATTGAAGCTTCAAACTTCACCATATACTTTCGTATATTGCACATATTGTTGTCTGAAAAAATTGATGAGATCGGTAGTATATATAGTATATATCCCCACAACCGATTGTTCAGATAAGAAACTTTTTGTAATTACTGCCCTATTTTAAGAGCTAGAGGCTTCAAATTTCAACGAATGCTTACGTATATAGCAGATGTTGTTGTCTGAAAAAACTATAAAGATCGGTTTTATATATAGTATATATATGATGGTATATATAGTATATATATAGTATATATATATATTTTCGCAATTTCAGCCCCATTTTAACAGCTAGAAGCTTCAAATTTCACCAAATGCTTACGTATGTAGCATACACTGTTGTCAGAAAAAATCATAGAGATCGGTGGTATATTTTCTTCTTCTTTATATATATAAAAAGAAGTGTACATTTTGATTGTCACTCCATAACTCGAGAACGGAGAGAAAGATTGCCATGAAATTTTTAGGAAAGATGAAGGAAGGAGAGATGATGATTTTGAAATCCCAAATCGGTTTAGCCATTCTTGAGTTATGATTTTTTTTTAGAAAAAATTCAAAATTTGAAAATTTGGTATATAAATTTGCCTATATTAGTATTTACGATCCTTTTTTCCGGGAAGTTAACCAGTGACGGACTGGGACTGGGATTAGAACTAGGGCCGGGACTGAGACTCGGAGTGGGACTGGGACTGGGACTGGAACAAAATACATACCACCCTCTGGGACAGGCAATAAGGGATGAAGAAGAATGAGAAGAAGGTGAGAGAAGAGAAAAGAGAGAAGTAGAAGGATACTGAGAAAGAAATAGAATGAGACGAATATGGAGATAGATGAAGTGAAAAAGACGGAAGGAGGAGTGAATAAAAGGATCAGGAAAAAGTGAAGAGGGGTGGGGGAGGGCAGAGTTAGACGGAAAAAGTTTATTAAAAAATGCAGATAGGCCAAATTTAGGGCAGAGCAACGTCTGCCAGGTCTGCTAGTTAATATATAGATTTACATTGATATATGGATGTATATATATATGCTTTTGTACTTTGCGTTCTTTGTGGTTGCGATGGTAGGCTACATTCGTAGCACACTTTTAGGCGAAATTTTGCTTATTAAATCTGTAGTTGTGCAAAAGCAGAGATATATCTCTTATAAGTAAGTCTGCATTATTTCTTTTCATTTATATGTAGACTTTATTAATTTACTACAATTTTACTTGGAAGATGCAATTTTTGGTGACTACATTCTTCATACAGTTATTTTGACTATAAATGCCTAAAAGTATACATAAAATTTGTTAATTACTTAGGTGTAAAGAAAATAAACCAATATAAGAGCTTTTATCGGCAAAAGTTGCACTTTCAAATAATGTTTGTATATTCTTTCGTATCCAAAGTAAGTTTTCTTGCACTACCCCACATAAAGGCGATGATACCACTTTCGGGGTTAGCGTACCGAAAATATGTTTAAAGGTATATACTCATATCGGAGTTTAAAATTTGTTGGGCCGTTATATCCACATCTAAGTTGGCTAGCTGACTACACCTATCGGACCACTGAATCATATTAGAAGTGTGATAAAAAGGGGCGCCGGCTGCCGTGGTGTGGTGGTAGCGTGCTCCGCCCAATAGTCCTAGTGTATTTCTGCCATGAAATGCTTCTCAGTGAAAACTCACCTGCCTTGCAGATGCCGTTCGAAATCATTGTGAAACATGTAGGGCAAGTCCCGCAAATTTATTGGAAAAATTAAAATGAGCGAAACTCAAAATGTAAAGAAAGCTCGGCCTAAAATTCATTTCGGAGGCATATCATTTCTTGCATTTATTTTTATTGATATTGTTTACAAGTAAGATATGTATCAGCTGTTCGTTCTCAGCTACGGTCTCCTGATCAGAATGCCTGCTCTTGTTAGTTTTTTGTAGAGGTTATTCGACAGCTGTGTACTTTTAAGGTAAAAAAAATAAAGCAGTAGCTGCAGTGTAGTAATTTTTGTAAGTAGTAAGTGTAGTACTGTTTTTCGCGTATAACTATTGAACGGTGGAAAGACTTTACTGCCGTGTTTAGATTCTTGACATTAATATAACTACCATTCTTTGGATATTTCATTCGACAAATTTTGTAAAATTTTCGAAAGGTCTCATATAACGCACTATACATTCTCATACTAAATTTTTCCAAAAAAATTACCATCACAGCAACCCATATCTGAAATTCCGCTCCCTGTTTCGTTAGCTTTTGCATCCCTGCGTTGATCCCAATAGCTGCAGCCCCAGCAATTTTGCACTTCGTTTAGTGTCAAACGTTCGTTCTACACCTGTTTGGCACTCCGGTCACTGTAAGACGGCTGTATATTAGAGAAGAAAACAAACTTATCTTATTTGTAAACCTTTACACTTGAAATAGTACACTTAAGTATATTGAACTTGGCTTCGTCCCTTCTAAACTATTCCACGGTATTTCAGCAAGAGGTTATTCACGTAGAATATGAACTTTTCCGTCAAAGTTGAATGAGCGCATTTTTGGGAAAAATTGTCCTGATATTCCCGCCTCATTCGCATGTACCGTATTATACTTTCATTTCAATAATTATGGGAACTAAAATTTGGTACAGTTATGTAAAGATACGCTATTCGGCAGTGATGGAGAGACCCGGTGTGTGTATCTCTGCCTAAAAAGCTTCTAACGAAAACTCATCTTAACAGATGCCTTCAGTAGTCGTCAAAATATTTTAGATCACGCCAATTCGGAGGTGAAGTTCGGACAAAACCTACTCAAAGATTGTTGTTGTAAGTTTTTAGCGAGATTGAATCCAATCGAATCTAAATATGACCGTGGGCCGCCCATTTATGAATTAAGTTTTTCGTCATTTTCAAATAAAATAATTTAAAAAAATTTTTTAAGTTAAACGGTTTTATTGAAAACAATACTGACATGAAGTAATAATAATACTAAAAGCTAAAAAATAATTAGGTAGGTCCTAGATACTAGTCATCACACTCCTCAACAATCTTGGGCGTTGATCAGACAATTAAATAAAAGCGTTGGACGCGTGAAATTTCTAAAAATTTGATTAGGGTTCAGTTGGTCTTATATATGACTATCAATAGAAATTTATGCGTCCAACGCTTTTATTTAACTGTCTGATCAACGCCCTAGATTGATAAGGAGTGTGATGACTAGTAGCTAGGACCTACCTAATTATTTTCTAGCTTTTAGTATTATTATTACTTCATGTAAGTATCGTTTTCAATAAATCCGTTTAGCTTACAATTTTTTTTTTAATTATTTTATTTTCAAGTTTTTAGTCTTTATTTAATTGCCTATTATTTCTCCATCTATTTAGTTCACTTAGTGACTCATTACTGCAAGGACTTTTTTGACAATTTGTTACAATCAAATTTACTCGACTCTGCGCCACGTATGCTTGTCCCTCCTCCAACTCCAAGATATATTGATGTCATTTCTACCGGACTGTATGTAATATTTGTTCCAAATATGAGCCAAATCGGACATCATAGGTCGCTTTCTATTCATGTATGTATTATGTGTTCCAAATATGGACCAAATCGGACCACAAATACGACTTTTTGAATATCTCAATCTTTGCGCCACTTAGCACGGATTTTTTTCCTAGGTCGCTTTCTATTCTCGTATGTATTATGTGTTCCAAATATGAGCTAAATCGGCCAACAAATACGATTTTTGTGAATATCTCGATACTTGCACCACCTATCGGCGATTTTGTCCATAGGTCGCTTTCTATTCTTGTATGTATTATGTGTTCCAAATATGAGCCAAATCGGACCACAAACACGATTTTTGTGAATATCTCGATCCTTGCGCCACCTAGCGGCGATTTTTTTCATAGGTCGCTTTCTATTCTTGTGTGTATTATGCGTTCCAAATATGAGCCAAATCGGACCACAAATACGATTTTTGTGAATAACTCGATCCTTGCGGCACCTAGCGGCAATTTTTTTTCTTATTATTGCATTGTCATCGGGTTCTGAACTATATTCCAAGTTTCAAGCTTGTAGCTTATCGGAAAGTTACTTAAATTTCAATTACAAAATTCGTGCCAGCCATCCAACCAGCCAGCCCCTCAAGTCAACCTAAATAAAACCGTTTAAAAAGCATGAGCCGAAAACGGTTCCCTCATACATATCGCACATCTAGATCAGTTGGAAGCTAACTCAAAAGTGTAAAATTTCGAAGCTATGATTATCTCCGAACTTTCCAGTTCAATACCTACTGAACTGCATAATCCACTAATTAACGAGAAAAAGACTGTAAAAATTTAAAATTGCATTGGCGCATATGGGGGAGGCAGTCAGTTTATCGACTTATCTGAACATTGAGATTTTTCGAGTTTACCGCTGTTTTGATCTAGGTTTGCGATATGGATTTCCCAATAAAATTGTCAAAACCGCATATAAAATATAAATACCCAAAATATGAATAATGGATACAAAAAGCTTGATATCTAGTGCCCTTAGCAAAGAACCCAAAATTTCAAGGAAGGGCAACTCTTCTTCAGTTAGTCTCTTAGTCACAATTTCGTTTTCCTCACTCTAATAACGCATTGGCCATGAGTTAAGTGTAAGGAAAAAGTGCAAACAAAAGTGAGCTGTTTTGTTGGTTTTCACTTATTCGAAATCGATTTTTGGGATTTCTACTACAAAATATTCACAATTACCGATTTAACTGAGAGTGGGTCACTCTGTGTTAGGGAAAAGAAACCTGTAAAATGAAACTCTCGGAATGATTGTTATAGTCCAGATAAATTTTAACTTAACTAGGTTTGTTAAAAACGGCTCACTTTTAATTTTAAGCTGCAGACATTGGTGCTTTATCGGTACCCGTATCGGTAACCTTGTAACAGCTGATTCGACCAACCTTATGAGAACCAATGCAATCGATTATTGGTGCCGCTAAAGCGCCAAATACACGACACGAACATTTCCGCGAACATTCCGCAATCTTGTTCGCAGCTTTGGCCATACACCATACGAACTTTTGGCCGAACATTAGTTCTCTTTCAGACAGCGATGAATACGGACAACAATTGTGCTGCAGCAATATTGCTCGCTGTGGCAATTAAGCTTAAAAAAAAGAAAGAAGATCGCAAAAAAAGAATTTGGTGCAAAGAATGGTTTAAAAAACGAGCAGTTCTTGGACAAAGTGAGCTTATTAAAGAACTGGAATTCACGTCACAAAATGATTTTAAAAATTACGTTCGTATGAGCAAGGCAACATTTGACCAACTTTTACAAAAAATTTTGCCACTCATAACGAAACGGGATACAATAATGAGAGACTACTTATTTTTGTATAACTCTATCCTTTGTGGCATCAGGATCTACTTCTTTTAATTTTTCGATTAAAGTCGCATAATCATTATTCTTTTTAATTCTATTACAATAATCTTTGCTTTTTACTTGCCACAATGATGGCAAAGATTTATACATTTCAATAAATTCACTCAGAATTTTTTATTGTCCATTTTACTTTTCCGCGCACGTCTGTTCCGTTCCGAAATTGCTACGATTATGAGCTATTTCGCCATACACGCACGAACATTTGCGAGAACTGGCAAACACCACCATACACGACAGAAAAGATCGCAGAAACATGACATAATGGGAATGTTCGCGGAAATGTTCGTGTCGTGTATTTGGCGCTTAAGGTCGTAACCGTATCGTAGCCAACAAATTGGTTTTTGGTTTACCGTCGTAACGATAAACAGCTGATTACGTTAGAGATACGACTACAGCGATACGACAAACGGCACCAATGAATACAGCTTAACGCTAAGGTCGTAACCGTAACGTATCGTAGCCAACCAATTAGCGTTGCCAAATGTCCCGTATTGGTCGGGACATCCCGTATTTTTCACAAATTTTAAAGTGTCCCGACATTTTCACAATATCAAAATTAATAACTAATAATCTGCTACGAAACATGGCCATATTTGCGGCTTCGATTGTATTCAGGTCATTAGCATATTGCATGCAACTCTGTAATACGCCAATTACACGGCTCAAGTATCCTTGTGCCAATTACCAATTTGCAGAAGGATTTGCCCGGTGTGTGCACTGGTTGCGCTATTTGCGCAGAGAACTGCGCTAAAATCAAAACGATTTTGATATTTACGCATGTCTGCAAATATTGCACATGTTTTTTTCTTCGTGTGTGGTGAATCTTACACAGTTAACCTGTGGTTCCTGATAATATAACATCAGTAATTATTGCTTAAAAATGTTAATATCGAAGGCGCAAGGGCCATCTCTAGCTTGTAACAGGAATTCTCATAAATTCAATAATAAATAATAATTTTTTATACAATTAGAACACATGTTTCATTTGTTGCGCTAGTTGAAAAATGAATATTGCGCAGTGCTGCAATGAGTTGAGCAGGTCTTGCAATTAAAATATATATTTTATAAATACAATGGAAAATAAACGTTTCTGTGCGCGTGAATTACCAGCACTGTGGAAAATAGTGATTTTTTATACAATTAGTGCCTTTTTTATACAATTAAAATACATGTTTCATTTGTTGCGCTACTTTAAAAATGAATATTGCGCAGTGTTTTTGAGCCGTGTATGTCAAAATTTTCATTTGCACAAATTTCGTCGTTTTATATTTGCGCATGGTTTTTGTGTCATGTATGGGCCGTATAAAGAAGAAAAATTCATTCCTACTGTGGTTCTGAATATTATCAATGTTTAACATTTCGCAGACCTAAATATTCATTTTGCATGGCGAAGTGTTGTGTTTTCAAATAACGTTAGCAAAATAAATCCATAGAATATTGAATTCGCATTAAACACAGTAAACGTATTAATTATTAGCCTGTTTCATAAAAATATTTGTTATAAATAAATGAGCTTAAAAAGTTTAATTCTATCTAAAAATTATTTCGGCGAAATAAGTAACCCATACAAATATATAGGTGTTTCTTATTTTTCAAATGTCCCGGGAAATTTAAAAATCTCGGGAATTTGGTTCAAATTTGAGGTTTGTCCCGGGAACCCGAAATAAAAATCTGGCAACCCTACAACCATTTGTTTTTTTGGTTTTTCGCCATATCCATAACCTAAAAATATTTGAGTTGGTGAATTTAATAACTTTTTGTAAATTTTATTCATTGTTTTGGATACGTTATGACTAAGAGACTTATGTTTTGTGGAATATGTTTGCGTTTTCTTCATATTTATGAAATTTGAACGATTTTTAGGTTAAGGCACCATTCATCGATCACAATGTACCGTATAGGGTTACGTTAGGGATACGACTACAGCGATACTACAAACGGCACCAATGACTCCGCTTTTAAGAAGACGGATGTACCATACACCGGAGCAGAGTATAGTTAGCTCCCTTATTCCCAAAAAGTTATCAGGGTTGCTCTGCGCGATTCCTTATACATTTGGAGATACACATCACAAGTATGCAAATATGTATGTATGTATGTAGTAGAGATATACGCCGCCGACAAACGCCGCCGCCGCCGCCGATTTTGGTAGTTTTTCGCAAGCCGCCGCCGAATGTCAAAAATATCGGCGCGGCGGCGGCGTCCGGCGCGTTACTATATTTTCTACTCGTTTAAGACTGTTTAGGCCATTTATTGTTCATGCCGAAAATTGGTCGGACATGGTCAAAAGTGGTATCAACGGATGCGCATGTTGTTGTTGTTTTAGCGATAAGGACACTCCCCGAAGGCCTTGGGGAGTGTTATCGATGTTGATAGTCCTTGCCGGATGCAGATCCGGCCCGTTCCGGTACCAAGCCCGACCATCTCGGGAATGATTTGTTATATAACCAAATGCGACCTTCTTGGCCATCCCGCCCTGCCTACCCCTACATCCATGAGGAGTTCGGGGTTGCCAGAGCCTCGGCTGTTAATGAAACAGGATTCGCCACTGATACGTGAGGTTGACAATAGGGTTTGGAGAAGCTATATATTGCGCTGGCAACCTGAAAGGGTTGCGCTACACAACCCCTTGAATCTGGTATTTTAGTCCCTTCTTACGACAGGCATACCCACCGCGGGTATATTCTGACCCCCTAACCCGCTGGGGGATGCGCATCACTGCCAGTTATAAGAAACTAATTGCGAAAATTAGCTCTTTCTAACTGTTCAAAAGTTATGTAAAAAAACCGGCGCTTTCGATGTCAGCATAACCCGGACTTTGCATCACCCAAATCACCAAGTTATTAAAACAAAACACTAAAAGAAAAGTTTTATAATAAATTTATATGCTCACTTTGCATATATTTTTTTAAATTAATAATGATTAATGAATTCAAATAAAATTACCCAAGGAGAACATGTTCTCAAATTGCCCTCAAGTTGATAAAAAAAAGCAAATTATCCAAAAAAGTGCCGATTTAAAAAAAATGTAAATTGCCATTGGCTGAAAGAATAGCGAAATCAGTGATGCCAAATCCTTTAGTAGGTTCTAGGGGCATAAACAGTCCTTCTTTAAATGATTCTTACATCATACTCAAGTTGAAGATATATGATAAGGCTTTGAAAAATCACTTGGGCTTACATTCAAAGATCTGTTGTTTATTTGCGAAACTGCAATAGCGTCTGAAATGTTAATTTTGATTTTCACACTTAATCCTTCAACACCCAAGTATCCCGGTTTGACATTTCCTAAAGTTGGCGGCCCTATCCCCAACCAGTCCCTTGGAGTGACTCACATTGATTATAGTCTATCAACCAAGTTTAAATATCACCTACACGTTACGGCCCCTTTTACAAATGTGAATACGTAAGCACATATATTTACCAAGTGAGGCTCTGTCCTTCGCAAGAACACTTAAAGTGGCGAAGCAAAAGCTTTACCAAGATAGTCAAACTAATTACCGTGTGTGCTACTATCCTAACGTAGTGAACAGTCGAACTAGTCTGAAAACTGAAGCTATGCGATCACCCATAATGAGCTCTTATATCATAAGGCCGGAAAACAGCAGTTAACATCTTTCAACTTAAAATCCTTCGATTTTCATTCTAAAATATCGTTTAAATCAATGTTGTGAACACAAACATCTTCAAACTTTGGTCTACATTTTAAAAATTTTATCCAGGGTCCTTGTAAAATTTTAATTATGTAAATGCGCCGAGGATTATACGATTTTCACCCATGAGTTACGCAATGACATCCGAATAGTCACTCCCTAACGTTTCAAGGTCTTTCTCTGGTGTAGCTCGGCAGCATAGCGCGACAAAAACATCCGTTAGAAAGTGTTCGGAGCTACACCTAGAGCTTCTAGGACAGTAACATCGACGAAGGTACATATGAGTTCGAAGTCGCTGTCCTATAGCTTCTGTGCTGGCATATGGTGTGAGGGTCAGGAGGCGTGGTAGCGTTCTGGTGGTCGGGATTGCTACTGTTCGCACATCGGGAATTGTAGGTGGACAAAACCTTTCCTAAATATTATTTTTTTAAATAGAAAAATCAAGCTTTTTAAAGTAAGAATACCGGCGTACGCCGGCGCGCCACTCACGCCGCCGCCGCCGATAAAGTGATCGGCGTAAACCTCTAGTATGTAGATATGCTTAGCCGTATATAAATACAATTTTAAACTTTTCGTTATATTTTTCCTTTGCAACTTCTTTCAGACTAATCTTAAGGCTCTTAATTGTGCTCTTGCTAAAGTTTCATTTTTCTTTTTAAATAAAATTTAACTTCTTTGTGCTATGAACAAAAAACTCCACATTGTATTCAAATTAAAATTTTACCGCAGCAATTTCTGTGGCAATAAAGTAAATTATTATTGGGTTGTAATTAAATTTTTTTTTTAACACTAACACATCGTTATAACACCACAAGCTAAAGGCTATACGAACATATACAGACCAATTCTAAATATTCTCGCGGAATTTTGTTCTCGCGGATTTTTTTATTCCCGCGGAAAAATCCCTCCAATTCTTTTTTCCTAGGGAGAAGAATAATTGGGGAATAGGAATTTCGAATTTTCGAAGTCAGCTGTTTTGTCAATTGAAATTTCGTTGCGCATTTCTTATTTTTTTTTTTAATTTGAAAAGTTTAATTATTGTTGCCAATTGGTTTGAAATTAAGAAATCAGGTATAAACAATGCACATTATTGCATTTCATGTGGTATTCACTGAAATGAGTAATGAATTAGTGCCACAGCAACATCAACAGAGGAGCATAGGAAGAAGACCGGCGGGATAACACAAATCCGCCGGAGTTGCCTGCATTCATTCTGCAAAGCAATTTTCTGGCGGCCAAGTCGAGTTAAGTTCGCCTTTCGTCATATGCCAAAATTTATTTAAGCTTCCTTAAACATCCTTGCGCAATTTCTGTACGGGTGCATCAAATATGCGAAGAGCTCTTCCGTTGCTTATGATATACTTTTCGACTTAAAATAAAGAATATTGTGGTTGTTGTTGTTGTTGTTGTATTAACAGTGAGAATATTGTGGTAGAATGTAAATACATATTTTATCACAAATTTGTACAAATAAGTGTTCTTTCTTGAAATAACCAATTTCCTTTAACTATATTGATGCATTGCCTTTAATTTAACAAGTGAAAAAACTCCTATGAAATGGCAGAGAAATCTCCCTCTCCCTCACATTCATAATACCTACTTTTCTGCCTTTATCGGTTTCCGCTTTTTCGAACATTGTTCAGAATAGGAGGAAAGGGGGAAGTGAAAAAACTCACAAGGAATTTTTATTTAGAATACGAGGAATGGGAGAAGGGAAAAAACTCGCACGGAATTTTCGTTTAGAATTGGGCTGATATACATGTAACAACAGAAACGGAAACAAAAGGAAAACGCCAACAGTTAAGCAGCGTCGTAAAAAAAGTGAAGGAAACGAAAATAAAATTACTACACTGCACTTAAAATTATGTTGTGGAAATTTCATAAAATTATTTAGTAAATAAGTGGGAAATTTTGTATATTGGACAGCAAAGACAAGCAGTCACTCAAACTTACAAACAAACGCATTTTTACACAACAAGTACATATGTAGATATGTATGCATTAGTGGGACTCATGAAAGCATATAAACTTATAAGGTGTAAAATTATAGCCATTTACACACGCTGTTATATGAACGCACCTAGTAATACTCTTGATAAACTTGATTGTTTATCAGCTGTATTATTGCCGAACAACATTTTTTTGATTGTTATACAAATTAAAAAATGCCAAGACTAAGTGAAAAATCGAAACTAAAATGCATTTACTTGCTGATGTTGGAGATTTCTGATGAAAATGTCTGCTGTAATGTCTGCAAGGTTGCATTCCTTTGAGTTTACGGCGTTTACACAATGAAATATGCGCGTAAATTTATACAAATTGTGTAAATGATTTTTCATACAAAATTTGACAGCTCGTTTACGCGCTAGATAAATTTATACGTTTACACACTTTATAAGGCATTTATACGGTTACATGAGTCCCCCTATTAACTTATTTATGTATATGAAGGTGCATCATAATTGCATGAAAAGTTTTTGTGTGCGATACAAAAATTCCTTAGGTTATAAGACCGTAAAATCGGATAATGACAATGTATATTTACCGCAAATGCTCTGCATTGTTTCTTGTCCTTATATATACTTTTTACAGCAAATCCATGGCCATAAAAGCTCATAATTTAAAAGATTTCGAAGAGTCCTTACATGATCCTGGAAGGGTCCCAAAATGATATCAAAATAGTCCCGAAATGATTCCGACGGGACAAATCCCGAATACTATCCAGAAATTATGCCGGAAGGGCCCCAAAATCATCCCGAAATAGTCCCGGAAGAGTCCAGAAGAAATTACCCTAACGGGATCCCGAAAACCATCCACAAATTATACCAGAAGAGTTCCCAAATGATACCGAAATAAACCCGACGCGATCCCGAAAACCATCCATAAATGATCCCTGAATACTCCCGAAATAATACTCACGGAATCCCGGACGGATCCCGAAAACTATCCAGAAATGATAACGGAAGGATCCCAAAATGATTCCGAAAAAGTCCCGAAATGAACCTAACGGGATCCCGAAATTCATCCAGGAATGATACCGGAAGGATCCCCAAATGATCCCGCAATAGTCCCGAAATAATTCCGACATATTCACGTACTTAGCAATGAATTCAAGTACCCAGTTTTGATATTTTTATATACAAGTGGGTGTGACTTTAATTCGATTTTAAAACTTTTTCCGTCCGCATTTACAAATACAAATATGTAGTTCGCTTACCAATTTGCAAAAATATTGCTCAAAGTATTTACGAGTTATCGCACTTGAAAGTCCAAAAAATCTTATTTGGAAAGTAGTTGGTGCCACGCCCATTGTTCAAAAAAATTATGTGGATCAACTACATGCAATGTCAGTAATTTACGTGCCAAATCTAAACAACGTGGCTTCTTTAGATACTCAAATATCACATGTTCTGTGCGGAAATTTGTATATACAAAAAGGGGCGTGGACTGACCGATTACTACCATTTCTTTTTTTGGAAAGCTTTCCTATCATAGCAGAATGCGGTTTACCAATTTTCACTCTAATAGTTGTATTGGAACGAAATTTGTTGCAAAAATCCACTGCAAGTTTACCATTTATACTACGAGATTTTCGATCTAGTTTGTTTATGGTAAATTTCTAGTATTATTAACAGAAATTTTCAAAAGTCCATAAGGTTTTAAATTTTAGGAATCCAGGAGAATCGATTGGTACCAAATTTATTTAATTCGGATAAGCCGTTTCTTTGTTATCAAGCGGGACTTTTATTTCGGCCTCAAAAAATAAAAGTCTTGATTTAACTTTTATTTCGGGACTTTTATTTTTAAAAGTCCGAGTTTAACTAGTTCTATCGGACTTAAAAAATAAAAATACAGATTTTACTTTTGTATGTGGACTTTTATGGAAAAAGTTCGAAAAATAAAAAGGATGCATGATTCGACATGATATTTCTATAGGGATATCTGGGAACTCAAACACTTTCACCTAGAACAGTTTTTTGACCAGGACTTTTTCGACTCCGAAAAAAAAATTATTATTTTCCGTCCCTGCTTTCGTCAGCATACGCCCATTATTGGGCCCATTATTTATAGAATAGAGCTGTAAAGTTATGCAGCTAATATAATATAATTTTCTCCAGCATCAAATTAAGTTTTGGGCATGGCATTCGCCTATTTTCCATTTTACAGTTCGACACTTCATTTTCGCTTTCTATGTAAATAACGATAAAAATTTACAAAATCGCCTAAGAACCCCAGTTCATACGCTGGATTTTAGGAAAAATATTTTCCCACAATTTTGTGAAAAACTTTATAAATACCTGAGCCTTTAGCATTATTATTCAATTCAATTCGAAAAAATTTTACTAGAACAGATTTTCATGAGCTGGCGAGCAATTTTTTGCGAGTCTCGTGTTGTATAAAAAAAGTAATAACCTGAGACGCACCCTAGTGTATGTGCAAATATACGTAAGTACATTTATAACATTAATTCCCCTTCGAAATATTCATTCCATAGAAAAAGGTAATCAACAGAATTTCATTTGCACAACTTGAAAGTTCTTACCCCCTATTGGCCAATAGTCTGAGGCTTAATCCGATTAAATTGAGAGCCACTTTGAAGATTTACAGAAAAAATAAACGAAAATAACACAATAAA
The DNA here is from genome assembly GCF_040869045.1 of Eurosta solidaginis. Classification (NCBI taxonomy): domain Eukaryota; kingdom Metazoa; phylum Arthropoda; class Insecta; order Diptera; family Tephritidae; genus Eurosta; species Eurosta solidaginis. The sequence goes on along the minus strand of NC_090321.1, from coordinate 83,503,205 downwards.
ACAGCCGAAGTCAAATATATATCAGCGAACAATTATTATCTTCAGTACATGCCGCTTACACATTACAGCCATTAACATGGCGAATTTTCGATCCCAAAAAGCAGGTAAACGCGGCCGGACGGATTACTATCAACATCGATCCTTGATCCTTCTAATTTGCGTCAGTAAAAGCTACGAAGAAAATATTGCCAGAGAAATAGGGAAACAATCACGAATTGTATTGACTACCACCGAACTCGTGCTATTTAAATTAGTCAATCAAGGGAAAAGGGGGTAATTGTCATTTCGAAGAACATCACTTAGATAATTAGCACTAGAACCATCTCTCAATGCCATAGCTCTGCGCTAGTTCAGAACTAGATTTTCTGCATAGTTGGTGCCAAATGGCTAAAATCGCCTAGGAGTCTAAGCGCCAGTTAATTTATAAAGGCATTTGTATCAGCCAGAATTGCATAATAGTTGCTTCCTAGCACTTATTATGATCTACAGATAAGTCTGTACTAATTATCCTCAACCACGTTTGGTGGAAAAGTAATTTCTACTTCTTAAAAAATTGATAATATGTATGTGTCTATGTTTAAAGGAATTTGCTAGTTGTTAGGTTGACATTTGCGATTGAATTATTGCTATCATTACACGCATTCCTCCAGGAATGCGAAATATCAACGCAACAGGCATATACGAATGGGATTTCATTTCAACATAAACTAAACAATATCAACAACATTAAACCATCCATCAACAACATGGAAATTCCCACAACGAAATCATTTCCAAACAAGTTCTACGAATAATGTCAAGTATGGTGGGCTTACATATATGTATGTCAGTAACGAAAATGCCTATGGCAAAATCATACATGGATGTGGATGACGGAAAGTGCGCAACAACTCACGCATGCCTAGACATGTGCCGCAAAAAATACGGTTAGTATAGGATGAGTGCAGGATGCCTTCGATGGATAAGATAAAGAGGCAAAAAAGTATGTCTTGCGGTAAATGAGGATAAGACGAAGTACTTGATGTCATCCAAGAAAGAAGGGGCGCATTCGTGCCAACCATGTCACTGTTGACGGATATAAATTCGAGACTGCGAAGAACTTCGTCCTATTTGGGTACCAGCATTTCTAGCAAGAACAGTGTCAGCCTAGAAATTACAAGGAGAATAACTCTTGTTAATAAATGCTTATTTGGACAGAGTAGACAACTGAAATGTGAAGTCCTGTCTTGACGACCAAAAATCACGCTCTACAAGTCGCTCATCATACCTGTGCAGATGTATGGCTCGGAATCATTGACGGCGATGATAGAAGATTACATACCTCATGGTCTCATACATATATGACATTTGCCGTCTTCCAGTGAGTTTTACAGCTTCGGCTCACGCTCAGTTATCACGGGAATGCTCTGGATGATTGAGAGACTTGAGAAAAAGATGTCGTGAAATTTTTGCACACGTGAAATGTGATAGGCAGATGCCGCCGCTGTTTTTCATTTAACTCATACGGCGAAAGGCTAAGCAGCGACATCTATTTTTGAAAAAGTAGGTTTTTTAAAGGCAGCGTTGCCAAACTAAAAATAAGTAATTAACAAATTATCTGGCTCACAAATTGAACCAGACTTCTATCTGGATTTATCTGACTCAAATCGTTGTTGTTGCATTTACATACAAATTTATTTATCTGGCTCACGATTTTGCTACCGAATGAAGGCAATTGTTGAGTATACACTGATGTCATAGTCGCTTTAACTCAGCAGCACTTTGATTTCGTGTGTAATACAATGTATACTTCGTTTATCATCGGTTTTAATTTAGCGCTGTATTCAGTGTTGTTTCGTGTTCATCGCTGTGTTGCTAGCGTTAGAAGACTGATATGACTTTATTCATTTTATTGCACTATTAGTCTGACTTATTCCAATTAGTGTTTTCGTATAACACAGTTGACTTTCTTGCTCAATAAGTCAATTGGGTACTGAACTGTTTCGTGGCTTATGAGCGGTTATTCATTTCAGCATGACTATGTAAATGTGTGTTAGTGGATGTAAGTGCTTGATATGCTTTGTTTGCATACGCACTAATACTCATTTTTGGTTAGTCCAATAATAACCTTAAAATATGAATAATTGCAGCTCACTGGTACATATGTACATGCGTGTATGTATCCCGAGTACGTCTGTATATCCTGTAAATGGGTACAAAAAAAACCTCAGCTAGCAACGCATAATTTATGGCCTTCGCATTTTATAACAATCGAAATGTAAAGAAAACTCCACTGACTGCATGCCTGAATGCGGAATTTAGGGCAGGCGCGGGTTTACGATTTTGATGCTTCACAAATTAAGGTTTATTAGGGCAGTCATACATGCTGTGATAGCATTGCGTTGTGCATTGTTCGTTACCGAAGACACAATGTAGTGGGCGTGAAACCCAAATATAAGTAAAGAATATTACAGTAAAGCAAACTAAATAGGCGAATTATACGACCAAAGTAGCCGCGAGCATGTACAAATCAAATTGACATTTGACAAGTTACACTTTCTATTTTGCAGAATTGGGAAGATGTAGCAGGCAAAACGCCCACATGACAGCCAAACTAAAGCAACAACATCATACTCACATTGTGGGGGGTAGAATAAGCTTGAAGCAAGAAGCGTAGTTGGAGCTTAGTAGTTCTTATTATGAACATTTACTAATTATTATACAAATAAACTAACGATGTTATTTCGTTTGTGTGTGCACTGTGTGTCTTGTTTAATATAACTTAAGGATATAACCAATTATGCGGCACTATGTGCCTGTTGGTTTGATACTAAACTACGTCGGTTATGCGGCACTATGTGCCTTTCCATTAAAGCGAAAATTAAGACTGACTTATTCTTAGAGCGTAAAGTTATAAGCTACCCTTCCTGAGCCTGCCTACGTGACCAAAGATGCTTGGTCATCAAAATAGGCTTTGCGCGTGTAGCGCTCACTAAAGGTGTTTAGTTTCTGTATGTTTGTTTAATGGTGTGTTCAGTTTATACCTATATTTAAGAATTCATGAGCTTAACACCGGCTTATAATAAATGAATTTCAATTATTATGTTTTCTAAGAGAAACTGAAAAGAAAGAAACATTTACTGGCATAATGCCATCCATTTCGAAAACCGCCAACGTAATCATCATCAGACAATTTTGTAATGTTATCAAAGGTTTCACCGGGATTCGAACCGTGAATCACATGGTGAAACTGCAGTTACCTTTAACCACTAGGCTATCCTGCTGGTATTTGTTTTCATGCTTAATTCAGTTTTTCTCATTTCTACACTAACAACACAATTGAGACATTTTGTCTCTATATTAATTTGTGTGCCATGTAGATTTGTTTTTGTAAAGTTCTTCTTCGTTGCGAATGAGAAGCTTTGTAAACTAGGGCTCAGTTTTACATATTTATGTATGTTTGTTTAATGGTGTGTTCAGTTTATACTTATATTTAAGAATTCATGAGCTTAACACCGGCTTATAATAATTAAATATCAAGTATTATGTTTTCTAAGAGCAACTGAAAAGAAAGAAACATTTACTGGCATATTGCGATGGATCCATTTCGAAAACCGCCAACGTAATCATCATCAGGCAATTTTGTAATGTTATCAAAGGTTTCACCGGGATTCGAACCGTGAATCACATGGTGAAACTGCAGTTGCCTTTTACCACTAGGCCACTAGGCTATCCTGCTGGTATTTGTTTTCATGCTTAATTCAGTTTTTCTACACTAACAACACAATTGAGACATTTTGTCTCTATATTAATTTGTGTGCCATGTAGATTTGTTTTTGTAAAGTTCTTCTTCGTTGCGAATGAGAATCTTGGTAAAATAGGGCTCAGTTTTACATATTTATGTATGTTTGTTTAATGGTGTGTTCAGTTTATACTTATATTTAAGAATTCATGAGCTTAACACCGGCTTATAATAACTGAATTTCAATTATTATGTTTTCTAAGAGAAACTGAAAAGAAAAAAACATTTGCTGGCATATTGCGATGGATCCATTTCGAAACCCGCCAACGTAATCATCATCAGGCAATTTTGTAATGTTATCAAAGGTTTCACCGGGATTCGAACCGTGAATCACATGGTGAAACTGCAGTGGCCTTTAACCACTAGGCTATCCTGCTGGTATTTGTTTTCATGCTTAATTCAGTTTTTCTACACTAACAACACAATTGAGACATTTTGTCTCTATATTAATTTGTGTGCCATGTGGATTTGTTTTTGTAAACTTCTTCTTCGCTGCGAATGAGAAGCTTTGTAAACTCGGGCTCAGTTTTACATATTTATGTATGTTTGTTTAATGGTGTGTTCAGTTTATACTTATATTTAAGAATTCATGAGCTTAACACCGGCTTATAATAACTGAATTTCAATTATTATGTTTTCTAAGAGAAACTGAAAAGAAAAAAACATTTGCTGGCATATTGCGATGGATCCATTTCGAAACCCGCCAACGTAATCATCATCAGGCAATTTTGTAATGTTATCAAAGGTTTCACCGGGATTCGAACCGTGAATCACATGGTGAAACTGCAGTGGCCTTTAACCACTAGGCTATCCTGCTGGTATTTGTTTTCATGCTTAATTCAGTTTTTCTACACTAACAACACAATTGAGACATTTTGTCTCTATATTAATTTGTGTGCCATGTGGATTTGTTTTTGTAAACTTCTTCTTCGCTGCGAATGAGAAGCTTTGTAAACTCGGGCTCAGTTTTACATATTTATGTATGTTTGTTTAATGGTGTGTTCAGTTTATACTTATATTTAAGAATTCATGAGCTTAACACCGGTTTATAATAACTGAATTTCAATTATTATGTTTTCTAAGAGAAACTGAAAAGAAAGAAACATTTAGCATCCGCGCGTGCAGCGCAATTGCACTTTTAGTTACAACACGACTCCAAAATATGCGAACGGTTTGTTTTTTGCAGAATATTCTGTGGGAATGGAATTTATGAAATGTTGTTTTGACTATGTGGAGAAGTTCTCAAACTATTGTGTTAACTTACATGTAGATAACAACAAAATTAATACATATGTACGTCTATACGTACATGTTTACTTGTTTATTTAATTACCTAGAATGTAACGGTGGATATGTAAATTATTTAAGTCTTGGCTCTAAAACAGCGATCGCGAAAAACTTCTTATGGAAGCGTGACCACACCTACTTTGAAACAACAACACATAAGGAAGTCTCAGTACGGGTGAAACCGAACATTATATACCCAGCTGTACACTTGAAATGCTGTTGTTGTTTGTTTTGTGTTCTTAATAATGTTAAAAGGCTGCGCACTAATACATATACATATGGTTCTATTCTGAACTAATTTTTCTTCGAGTTATGGCTCCCGAAACATAGAAAATTGCAGTTTTTTCTATTTATTGTTATAAATACAGTTAGGAAATGAAATACCATTGATAAAAATATCTTGTTTGCAACGATATAGCTTATTTTATTCGTCCACGACCCTTTTAAAAATCTTTTATATAAAAGTGGGCGTGTTCCTTAACCGATTTCGTTAATTTTTCTTCAAAGCATTCCTTATAGTAAAGGCAACCTCTCTGCAGAATTTTTCTATGATAGGTTTAACGATTTTTGATTTATGATTACTAATATTTGTAAAATTGATTTCATCACAAGTGGGCGGTGCCAAGATTTTGTATCAAGAGTCTCAATATCAGTCCACACGTGAAATTTCAAGATTCTAGGTGTATTATTTACTAAATAATCAGGTTTTTTGTGTTTTCCAAAATTTTATATATATAAAAAGTGGGCGTGGTTATCATCCGATTTCGCTCATTTTCCATACCAATCTAATCTGGGTCCAGGTAAGCTCGTGTACCAAATTTGGTGAAGATATCTCAATATTTACTCAAGTGATCGTGTTAACGGACAGACGGACGGACGGACATGGTTCAATCAAATATTTTTTCGATACTGATGATTTTGATATACGGAAGTGTATATCTGACTGCCCTTAGGCAACGAGCTGGTCCATCAACTTCAAGGCCAAGCTTTCCTATAATGCAGCCACCGATATACTCCAATGCATCATTTCTAAGAGTGATGCATGGGTCTGAAGGGTCTTCTAGTGGTGGATTGAGGGCTTCGAGAACTTCCGGCTGCATCTCTACATCAAGGCTCTCGTCGAACGCATTGCTTGACCAAAGGAAGTCACTTGCACACAAGTTTTGGGAGTGAGGTTGAGTGGAATCCAAAGTATGCAGCCAATTATTGGTATCCTGGCCCACATTACCGGTACCTTGCAGGTGTTCAGTGTTTCGTGCTATATGCAGATCAAACATAAAATTTGAAGATACATAGTTGGTAAGACATATCAATAACAATTAACATCATACCTAAAATGTACTTCCGGAGTCTGTATCTGAAACCTTCGGAGTAGGGTGATCGTTAAGACCTCCTTTGCTGCGTGTTTGAGCGACTTTCGTAGTCGTCAACAACCAACCCTTTTATTTTAAGAACTGAATTTATAAACAATTTTTAATTATTACACGCTTCAATATGTATTATTGCATATATTCTATTGAATTTAAACCTATTTTGAATTTAAACGTATATTTATGGATTATTATACGTGGAAATATGTACTTCATTACATATTTTATACTTTTATATTATATTTGAGCTATTCATGAATTAATTAGAATACGTATAACCATTATACGTAACACTCATGTTAAACTAGGATTAGCACTTATGGAAGTGTAAATGAATGCTTGAAGATATTTCGCCCCTCTGGCAACCCCAACCATTGGTTGACAAAACATATGCATATATGTATATACAATGTTTTGACATTTTGCTTTTACATTTTATTATAAATCGAAATTCCCTCTCGAGTGTGACTCAAATTTGTGCCTTTTAATTATATTAAACTTATTAGTAGATTGTGAAGTGGTACCATTTTATAATTAAAATCGTGAAATTTTAAAGTTCAGTGTCTTTTTTCTAAATTGGAGTTTAAAGCAAGGCTTGACCAGAGCACTTCAAATCACTGCAATACTAACAACGATTATCCCACCATTGTGAAACGGTGTCGCCATCCATTTCATCATCATACTCAGCCGCCATCCCCAACATATCATCGCAATTGACACCTCCGTGTCCAGCCACAGCTACATCCCACAAGGAGAACAGGAAGGTAAATTTTGTATTGCCAGCTCCCCTAAACAGTGGTCCTTCGACACCACTAAGGAAACCAGCGCAAGAAAAACGCAAGTACCTTCGCCCTTTTCGTAAACCGTGAGTATTAAATGAGATATAATACACCCCAATCACGGAAAAAATACACATAAACGAAAAATTAAGGCAATTTTCATTTTTCGAGGGTTATTATTTCCCGCCAAAAATTCTCATTTCCCGCCAAACCTTGCACATACCACTTCGTATACATATATATATATATATACATACTGCAATAACCCCATATTGCAAAACTCAGTACGGTATATGTGCAAAGCAAAATAAGAAAAACTCAGTAGTTAGCTACAGTGGGCACACTTGCTAAAAGCACCCCTTATATTTTAATGTGAAAAAATACATCCAGGTCTTGACGACCATATACGTGTTGTTGACGTTCGTACTCAAACCGGCACCATCACACGACCACTTGTCAAGCTCTGTTTCCTCCTTCAGATTGAAAGCCCACCCTCTCGGGCAAACCCGGAGAATTCGTAGCTACTCTCAAACCACCTCTGACAACTCTTACCATATCACCGTCTCCAATAGTCGTATTTCGCAACATAATGACAACTGAAACTCCCTGCCTTAACATTTCTCTCACCTAAAAGACATTTATAACTGTACTTCCAAATCGCTATGGATCGCGCTCAACCGGCATCCCGGAGGTCATTGATATCGGAGATCATCGTTCCGAACCACGCCGGCGAGTCCCGAATCTCGCCACTGCTAGTGGACTATAGACGATGCCGGATTTGCACACGTCAGCACGCCCTCCGAAATTGTGCTATATTTAAGAAAATGACGCCGCCACAACGATGGATACTCGCGAGGGCGCATAAATTCTGTTTGAATTGTTTGGCGCTATCGCATGCAACAGATGAATGCAGTTCGTATGATCGCTGTCGAACTTGCGGATTACGGCACCACTCTCTGCTGCATCGGCGGGATGCAACCCCGAGCATCCCCCGGCGCCCCGGCCTGGTCGCCAAGTAGTACCACCTCAGGTACCCTCTGCCCCCACCGTGCGACCCCGTTCTCGCCCAGCTGTCTCTCGGTCTCGTCCAGCTACCGACGCACCATCGCCAGCATCTACTGCCGCTCGACGCACCGTTCGGTGCACTGCTCAAGGGCTGCAGACTGCCACTTTCAGGGGAAAGGTGTCAGACCTCCTCGTACGCGATGCTTTACGGACTCTTCAAGAGCTGCAAGAGGCTCTAGCCGCTGAACGCGCCTAGGGCGGGGACGATGTTTGAGCGACTGTCGTAGTCGTCAACAACCAACCCTTTTATTTTAAGAACTGAATTTATAAACAATTTTTAATTATTACACGCTTCAATATGTATTATTGCATATGTTCTATTGAATTTAAACCTATTTTGAATTTAAACGTATATTTATGGATTGTTATACGTGGAAATATGTACTTCATTACATATTTTATACTTTTATATTATATTTGAGCTATTCATGAATTAATTAGGATACGTATAACCATTATACGTAACACTCATGTTAAACTAGGATTAGCACTTATGGAATTGTAAATGAATGCTTGAAGATATTTCGCCCCTCTGGCAACCCCAACCATTGGTTGACAAAACATATGCATATATGTATATACAATGTTTTGACATTTTGCTTTTACATTTTATTATAAATCGAAATTCCCTCTCGAGTGTGACTCAAATTTGTGCCTTTTAATTATATTAAACTTATTAGTAGATTGTGAAGTGGTACCAATTTATAATTAAAATCGTGAAATTTTAAAGTTGAGTGTCTTTTTTCTAAATTGGAGTTTAAAGCAAGGCTTGACCAGAACACTTCAAATCACTGCAACAACAACAACGATTATCCCACCATTGTGAAACGGTGTCGCCATCCATTTCATCATCATACTCAGCCGCCATCCCCAACATATCATCGCAATTGACACCGCCGTGTCCAGCCACAGCTATATCCCACAAGGAGAAAAGGAAGGTAAATTTTGTATTGCCAGCTCCCCTAAACACTGCGGATAGCAGAAAATAAATTTTTCAGAACGTCCTGGTTTAGCCTAGTGTTAAAATGTATTCCACATCCGAGTTAGTATTTATGTACTCGTATAGCATGATAACAGCCCGATTAGACATGACTATGCCATTTTGGAACAGCTCTACGACATAGTGTTTATTTTTATTTTTAAATCTTGGAACAATCGGCTGCATCATGAGCTCGTTCATTCTCTTTAGCACATCGTGCTGGTTTCAAAGAGATCTTCCAAACGGCTCCTTAAAAAATTTATTAGTTTCAAAAAGATATTTTATTAAAAGGTCAAGTAAGGGTTGTACATGTTGTATCTGATTACCTTTCCAGGGTAACCATATGTTTTCATGTTCGAGTTCATTACACCAAAACAATCGTTAACGAGCTGAATAAAGTCTGCTGTCTCCTTTGGTTTGTAAACAGCGAACCCTAGCGAGTGAAAATGTCTAATGGTATTTGCCGTTGTGTTGGAGAATAACTGCGCTGCTGTTTTAACTTTTTGTCGTCGTGTAAATTCGATTTCCCTTGTGAACAAACGAAAATCCTTAGTAATATTAACATACCGATTCCTTTAAGAGAAAGGTGGTCTTCAGACAACTTATAGGTAATCGATAAATCCGACGTCGATGTGCATTTTAGGTATCACAAATGGTCCTCGTAGTCAGCAGTTCCCCCCAGCACATCAAACCCATATCCAAGTAATGATTTCTGATAAGCTTTAAAAGGTGCGGAGCATCGGCGAAAGTAAAAATCTTTTCTGCTTCGTTTGCCGGGTTGGCGAACCATGGCTTGTCTAAATGATACAAGCATGCATATATATGAACGGTAGCAATACAAAACGTAATAGTGAATAAAAAAAAACTTATAAACATATCCGTTAAATCGAAGTTCAAAAAATAGTTTAGTTAAATTGGACAGGTCATTGAAACCTTATATGCAGTTTGTATGAAGATTCCCATTTGTAATGAGTTTTTTTTTGTATTTTGGTTTTATTGATATGTTTATAAATTTGTCCCTCATGCACTATTAAAGTGAATATAGTTTTTATTGTCGGCTTTAATATGTATTTGATATTGCAAAAGGTGATAACTCGCCAACAGTAACATTCAACTCCTTCCAAAGCCCACGATTTTTTGATCCCATGTCACTCACTATGGCAACTACAGAGAAGCCAATATTGTATAGCGCCAAAATTATGTAGTTTAAAATACTTTTGGTCATAGAAAAGTCGAAGCCGAAGAATATAGGCTGTTTCCATGACTTAAGTAGCCCGCGAACCATTGCTACTTGTACGAAGCTTGATGGCTTCCGCACATAGTCTTCAACCTGCTCGTAGTCATAGACTTCAAAAACTTTCATTTCGTCAAACGAAAGTATGCACATTTTGTCTTTATGACTAAGACATTCAGACATAGACTCCATAAGAGTAAGTGAGGCCGTAAGTATTCCTTCACTTACTTCAGTTTTGCCATACCAGCGCTTCAAGGTGGCCACAGAAGGAAGCGGGAAACCATTCGCATACAAATGGTTATAGGCCCTGGGACCCGACGCATGAAGGCAAATGGCACTTGATATATCTTTCCATGACCATTGCACCACTCCTCCTGAATATATCAAATAATGCGGATTATAACTAAATTTTCAATTATCGCTATAAACAATTTAATCATACCTGATACAATCATTTTCCTTATCTGACCTTCTGTGAAAATTTTCTTTGCAGAATCCATGAAGGCATTTGCCTCCTGCAATACTTTCTCAAAACTACGTTTCTCTTCCTTGAGCTTCTTAATCTCCTTTTTGAGGTCAGAGATTTCTTTCTTGCTTAGAGCTTCCAATATTTCAGGGCTACGAGTATATTGGAAATAAAATTATATACATAACAGATACAAAACAGTCTAAACAAAAAAAAAATTAAACACACTCACTCAGTTTGTGTTTGTATGTCCTTATAATGCGAATTCCACTGCTGACTGTCTAAAACTACCCCAGAATCACATAATTCTGCTGGTTTACAGTATGTGTGATCGGAAAGTGACCTATATATAAACATGTATCGCATAAGTGCTATATACTGTTTTTTAATAAAAATATGAAAATGAGCGAAATCATAGTCCATCCAATACGTTCATTCACTCGCGAATGTTTATGGTCTTTTAGTTCGAACACTTCTGTGCGGTATGTTCTCATAGTGCTTAGAAATGAATTTTTATTTGCCCTAGGCATGAGCTGCACTGGGTAGATTCCGCAAACGTATATATTCTGTACTGGCTTACGGTGGACATATTAAAGGGATCATAATATAACAGGTCGTTCCTAGCTATAACGACGATGTCTCTAGAAAACGCATCAACCGAGCAGCATTTCAACTCCCATACGATATGGTAGCCGAGTTTAAAAGAAACACACGAGAGGAAACTTCAGGTATGTCAAGAAACTGGGCGAAATGCCCCGGTATGTCCTATGTCGCCACACCATCATCTACACAATATTCCGGGAGTACTCCCCATCAAGTAGAAAAATTAAATGCTGCACAGTTTCTGTCAAATACTAAGAAATCTGTTCATCCTAACTAGCATCTGATTGAAGAGGCCCCGCCTCTCAGGGACATGGGATGACTCCTTACCACTTACTTTTCAATCTCAAATACCCGAAAATAGTTGTCGAGGAAAGCAGAATTCCTATTTATTTATCTCGAATCTACCCCGACATACACAATGTAGGTCCTAAATGTAATGTGTCTTTACCTTACACCAACCACCTTTTCAATTTCAATGCGTAACCATCGCCTCAATTTACATCCACGTCCATTGGTACTGAATGAGCAAACAGCCATCTAGGCCACGGACTTACCCAAGATGCACTATGAGTCCGCAACGCATCGTTCGTATATATAAATCTTACCCTGCCAATTCAGGTTTATCCAAATATTCTTCATCAAGCGATATGTTTCCGGAGGTACATGGAACCATAAGTACCGCATTGGGCATTAAAGTCGCCCTCTTTCCTCCAAAAATGTAGTCAGTGGACGTGAAGAGTTCAGCGCATATTAGTTCTCGTGTTTTGAAATATCGCTTGCAAACCCGGTTCCATACTTCGCGGAGTTTAAGGTCTTTAGGAGCTTGAAAAAACGGGCCACTTCCTGCATGGGATCATTTTCCACATATCACACACTTGGACATCTTTCTTTTTTATATTAAAATTCTTTATTTGTAAATATATTAAATTTGAAAATGAATTTATTTAATTTTCAAATCAGACTTAAAAACAATAGCCTTTTGGTTGTTTTTGTAACCTTTGTTTACATTTTGTATTCTCTATTTTTATACTCAGTTGAGCAGAGCTCACAGAGTATATTAAGTTTGATTGGATAACGGTTGGTTGTACAGGTATAAAGGAATCGAGATAGATATAGACTTCCATATATCAAAATAATCAGGATCGCAAAAAAATTTTATTGAGCCATGTCCGACCGTCCGTCCGTCCGTTAACACGAGAACTTGAGTAAATTTTGAGGTATCTTGACTAAATTTGGTATGTAGGTTCCTGAGCACTCATCTCAGATCGCTATTTAAAATGAACGATATCGGGCTATAACCACGCCCACTTTTTCGATATCGAAAACTTCGAAAAACCGAAAAAGTGCAATAATTCATTACCAAAGACAGATAAAGCGATGAAACTTGATAGGTGAGTTAAACTTATGACGCAGAATAGAAAATTAGTAAAATTTTGGATAATGGGCGTGGCACCGCCCAGTTTTAAAAGAAGGTAATTTAAAATTTTGCAAGCTGTAATTTGGCAGTCGTTGAAGATATTATGATGAAATTTGGCAGGAACGTTACTCTTATTAATATATGTACGCTTAATAAAAATTAGCAAAATCGGAGAAGGACCACGCCCACTTAAAAAAAAAAAATTTTTTAAGTAAAATTTTAACAAAAAATTTAGTATCTTATATACTGTATAAGCAAATTATGTCAAAATTCAACTCCAGTAACGATATGGTCCAACAAAATACAAAAATAAAAGAAAATTTCAAAATGGGCGTGGCTCCACCCTTTTTCATTTAATTTGTCTAGGATACTTTTAATGCCACAGGTCGAACAAAAATTTACCAATCCTTTTGAAATTTGGTAGGGGCATAGATTTTATGACGCTAACTGTTTTCTATGAAAATGGGCAAAATCGGTTGAAGCCACGCCCAGTTTTTATACACAGTCGTCCGTCTGTCCTTCCGCATGGCGGCTAACACGATAACTTGAGCAAAAATCGACATATCTTTACTGAACTTAGTTCACGTGCTTATCTGAACTCACTTTATCTTGGTATAAAAAATGAACGAAATCCGACTATGACCACGCCCACTTTTTCGATATCGAAAATTACGAAAAATGAAAAAAATGCCATAATTCTATACCAAATACGAAAAAAGGGATGAAACACGGTAATTGGATTGGTTTATTGACGCGAAATATAACTTTAGAAAAACTCTGTAAAATGGTTGTGACACCTACCATATTAAGTAGAAGAAAATGAAAAAGTTATGCAGGGCGAAATAAAAAACCCTTGAAATCTTGGCAGGTATTACATACATAAATAAATTAGCGGTATCCAACAGATGATGTCCTGGGTCACTCTGGTCCACATTTTGGTCGATATCTGGAAAACGCCTTCACATATACAACTACCACCACTCCCTTTTAAAACTCTCATTAATACCTTTAATTTGATACTAATATCGTACAAACAGGTTCTAGAGTAACACCTGGTCCACCTTTATGGCGATATATCGAAAAGGCGTCCAACTATATAACTAAGCCCCACGCTATTTTAAAATACTCATTAACACCTTTCATTTGATAACCATATCGTACAAACATATTCTAGAGTCACCCCTGGTCCACCTTTATGGCGATATCTCGAAAAGGCGACAACCTATAGAACGAAGGCCCACTCCCTTTTAAAAATACTCATTAACACCTTTCATTTGATACCCATATCGTACAAACAAAGTCTAGAGTCACCCCTGGTCCACCTTTATTGCGATACCTCGAAAAGGTGTCCACCTATAGAACTAAGGCTCACTCCCTTTTAAAATACTCATTAACACCTTTCGTTTGATACCCATATTGTACAAACGTATTCTAGAGTCACGCCTGGTCCACATTTATGGCGATATCTCGAAAAGGCGACCACCTATACAACTACCACCACTCCCTTTTAAAACCCTCATTTATACCTTTAATTTGATACCCATATCGTACAAACACATTCTAGAGTCACCCCTGGTCCACTTTTATGGCGATATTTCGAAACGCCGTCCACCTATAGAACTAAGGCCAAGTCCCTTTTAAAATACTCATTAACACCTTTCGTTTGATACCCATATTCTACAAACGCATTCTAGAGTCACCCCTGGTCCACGTTTATGGTGATATCTCGAAAAGGCGACCACTTATACAACTACCACCACTCCCTTTTAAAACCCTCATTAATACCTTTAATTTGATACCAATATCGTACAAACAAAGTCTAGAGTCACCCCTGGTCCACCTTTATTGAGATATCTCGAAAAGGCGTCCACCTATAGAACTAAGGCCCACTCCCTTTTAAAATACTCATTAACACCTCTCGTTTGATACCCATATTGTACAAACACATTCTAGAGTCACCCCTGTTCCACCTTTATGGCGATATTTCGAAACGGCGTCCACCTATAGAACTAAGGCCCACTCCCTTTTAAAATACTCATTAACACCTTTCGTTTGATACCCATATTGTACAAACGCATTCTAGAGTCACCCCTGGTCCACCTTTATGGCGACATCTCGAAAAGGCGACCATCTATACAGCTACCACCACTCCCTTTTAAAACCCTCATTAATACCTTTAATTTGATACCCATATCGTACAAACAAATTCTAGGGTCACCCATGGTCCGCCTTTATGGCGATATCTCGAAACGGCGTCCACCTATGGAACTAAGAATCACTCCCTTTTAAAATACACATTAACGCCTTTATTTTGATACACATATTGTACAAACAAATTCTATGGTCACCCCTGGTCCACCTTTATGGAGATATCTCGAAACGGCGTCCACCTATGGAACTAAGGATTACTCCCTTTTAAAATACTCATTAACACCTTTCATTTGATACCCATATCTTACAAACCAATTCTAGAAACAACCCTGATCCACCTTTATGGCGATATTTCGAAACGGCGTCCACCTATAGAACTAAGGCCCACTCCCTTTTAAAATACTCATTAACACCTTTCGTTTGATACCCATATTGTACAAACGCATTCTAGAGTCACCCCTGTTCCACCTTTATGGCGATATCTCGAAAAGGCGACCACCTATACAACTACCACCACTCCCTTTTAAAACCCTCATTAATACCTTTAATTTGATACCCATATCTTACAAACAAATTCTAGGGTCACCCCTGGTCCACCTTTATGGCGATACCTCGAAACGGCGTCCACCTATGGAACTAAGGATCACTCCCTTTTAAAATACTCATTAACACCTTTCTTTTGATTCCCATATTGTACAAGCAAATTCTATGGTCACCCCTAGTCCACCTTTATGGAGATATCTCGAAACGGCGTCCACCTATGGAACTAATGATTACTCTCTTTTAAAATACTCATTAACACCTTTCGTTTGATACCCATATTGTACAAACAAATTCTATGGTCACCCCTGGTCCACCTTTATGGAGATATCTCGAAACGGCGTCCACCTATGGAACTAAGGATTACTCCCTTTTAAAGTACTCACTAACACCTTTCTTTTGATACCCATATTGTACAAACAAATTCTATGGTCACCCCTGGTCCACCTTTATGGAAATATCTCGAAACGGCGTCCACCTATGGAACTAAGGATTACTCCCTTTTAAAATACTCATTAACACCTTTCTTTTGATACCCATATTGTACAAACAAATTCTATGGTCACCCCTGGTCCACCTTTATGGAGATATCTCGAAGCGGCGTCCACCTATGGAACTAAAGATTACTCCCTTTTAAAGTACTCATTAGCACCTTTCTTTTGATACCCATATTGTACAAACAAATTCTATGGTCACTCCTGGTCCACCTTTATGGAGATATCTCGAAACGGCGTCCACCTATGGAACTAAGGATTACTCCCTTTTAAAATACTCATTAGCACCTTTAATTTGATACCCATATCGTACAAACAAATTCTAGAGTCAACCCTGATCCACCTTTATGGCGATATCCCTAAATGGCGTCCACCTATAGAACTATGGCCCACTCCCTCATAAAATACTCTTTAATGCCTTTCATTTGATACACATGTCATACAAACACATTCCAGGGTTTCCCTCGGTTCATTTTCCTACATGGTTATTTTCCCTTATGTTGTCACCATAGCTCTCAACTGAGTATGTAATGTTCGGTTACACCCGAACTTAACCTTCCTTACTTGTTTGACAATCCCTTCGACCATGCAATGACATAAATAAAATCAGCTTATGAGATGAGCCAACCTGCATAATCGAACCATGTATTACATATATGGTAAATAATAAACATGCGAGAAACGTTAAATGTTAGGAAGCGTTCCAAAAGTCCCAAAAGGAAATTTTTAAAAGCTCCATTCCAAGGGTTGCCAGATGCGTGGTGAATATAGGGTTATAATGGTTGCGGTTGAGTATTGAGGACGCCGCTGGAAAACGGCATCAGAAAACGGTGTCTCTTTTGGGTTGCTCTCTATAAAAAGGGGGTAACTGTTGAAAAGAGATTAGTCATAAATGATATTGCACCTATTCGCCTGCACTGCGCGGTCCGCTGTTCGGAAAAAAATAAGTAGTTTCAAATAGTTACTTGAAGTGGTTTTCCCTGTGCGCGGAAAGTTAACAAACCGGGAATTCTTTTCAATTTAAAATTCTGAATGAAAGATACATATATAAGGCCTTTGGCCTTCAAAGCATAAATCGGTTTCGGACAATAAATTAATCGCAAAGTTTGGTATTCCGGGTTAAAGAACCCCCAACCTGCCGCATATGGATGTGGAATAAGTTTTGAATTGGTAAGTGCCATGAAAATTTTCTTTCTGTAGATTTCCATTTTTTCTCTTGCGTCATTAAATTTCTTGGGTTCTAATCCCCACTAAAAGTTTAAATATTTTTTATTTTATTTTTTAAGAATTCATGAATTCAATTATTTTGTTTTCTAAGAGAAACTGAAAAGAAAGAAACATTTACTGGCATATTGCGATGGAACCATTTCAAAAACCGCCAACGTAATCATCATCAGGCAATTTTGTAATGTTATCAAAGGTTTCACCTGGATTCGAACCGTGAATCACATGGTGAAACTGCAGTTGCCTTTAACCACTAGGTTATCCTGCTGGTATTTGTTTTCATGCTTAATTCAGTGTTTCTCATTACTACACTCCCGGCGAAACCTTTGAAAACATTACAAAATTGCCTGATGATGATTACGTTGGCGGCTTTCGAAATGGTTCCATCGCAATATGCCAGTAAATGTTTCTTTCTTTTCAGTTTCTCTTAGAAAACATAATAATTGAAATTCGATTATTATAAGCCGGTGTTAAGCTCACGACTTCTTAAAATATAAGTATAAACTGAACACACCCTTAAACAAACATACATAATTTTTTTTCTAGAAATAACTATCCTTTTTTTTGCACAAATTTTCTTTGAAATTTTTAATTCCATAGGAGAAATTAACCGTTTCTGTGTTATGAAGACGTGATAATTGTATCCGACCAACATGTCTTTGATATGAATGGTCTACAGAGGCGTGAATTCCAAATTGGCGTGAAATACTTCATCAACCCCATTAAGTCGCACTGAATGTTATTTTTTTATTTCTCTAGAGGTAATGCCATCTGGCCACCTCGGATGACAAAAAGCTTTACCAGCGCCAGGGAAGTTTCATACCAGTCACCAGGGATGCACCTTAACGTTAAGCTAATCGTTTATCAAAAAATTTCCACCGTTTCCGTTGAAACACTTCGAAATATTATCGATAAAGAAATTATCAAGATAAATTGTATCTCGTTTTTAACCGAAACGAAAAGCTTTCGTTAACGTTAAAACCGTTAACAAAAACGTGATACTTTATGTTTGAATTGTGCTGGCAATGCTATAGCCATGGTGAAGCCGTAAGGTGGTAACAACAAGCGCACATACACACACAAACTCCATGTAATTTGTTTGTGTAATTCGTTGGTGGTAACGTCAAAAATACTCTGAGAAATGTTCGTACTGTCAAAATTCATGAGAAAAGTTGCAATCAGCTTGGCTAATGCTTTCACCATTAATGACTCCGCCATCAATCAGCTTTGCCAGCATAGTTTGAAATTAATAATCAACATAAACGATTTGATTTCGTTTTGATATGGCAGAAAACGAAACGAAATCATTTCGTTAATTTGACGTTCTTAACGTTAATAAACGAAACGAAATGACTTTGTTTCGTTTATTAACGTTAATTACCGTAACGAAATGATATCGGTTCGTTGGTTAAGCATGCCTGCCAGTCACTTATATATGAAAATTGTAATCATCTATTACACGATTCCAGCAGTGGAGACTGCTACCAATACGCAATTTTACAGTAGTGCACCAAAAATCTACGAGTAGCGGAAATAATAGAAGCAAAGCGTTTTCATGCACAATAGGCCATTTTAAGCCGGAGTCATTGGTGCCGTATGTCGTATCGCTGTATCCGTATCCCTAACGTAATCAGCTGTTTATCGTTACGACGGTAAACCAAAATCCAATTGGTTGGCTACGATACGGTTACGACCTTAGCGGCACCAGTAATCGATTGCATTGATTATCATAAGGTTGGTCGAATCAGCTGTTAAAAGGTTACCGATACGGTTACCGATAAAGCACCAATGTCTCCAGCTTTATGTAATTTTATATATATGCATATTTAATCTATTTATAAATTCAATTTTATGTAAAGTTAAACTGTCCAAATTTAAGTGGCACCTATAGGGCATTTAAAAAAATATTCCAAAAGGGTAATTTTAGGAAAATACTTTTTTCTTTTTGTACAATGGCCAATAAACCCCTGAACTTCCATGAGAGCGCTCTTATAGGTAGGCATTAGGGTGTTTTTTTTTATAAGTTTGAAGTTGGGTCCGAATGAGCGTCTAAGCGTCAGAGTGAATATTTTAGTGACCAAATACGCCGTGAATAAACTGTCAATTAGTGATTGTAACACATTTGTGAAGATGTCTCATATGATAGGACTTTCTATAACATAGAGAAGTACAATTTTTGTTTATAGATCTGTAATATGAATAATTTTCCTCCTAGATTCGATAATATTCAAAAGATTGATTTTTACATGTAATACGATTTTTTTTTTTGTGATTCCGTTATATGTATTTTTTGGTACAGTTCCAGACAACGATCCTTGTTATAATATATCTCTTTGTAAGATTGGAAAGCGTGTGAATCCATACATATATATGCCTTTAAGCAATTGATTTGAAAAAAGAAAATTTAAGTTTTTATTTCTTATGTTTTTTTATAAGTTGGTTTTCGTAAAATCTGTACGTAATTACCCGTTTTGTTCTGCGTGGTCTAAGTTATTATTTTTTTGTCAGATAAGTAATGAACTTTTTGTTCTGATAAATCCATTTTTTTTGCTAGTATTGCTAACTTATTTGGCGTAAAAATCGCAAATCTTTTTATCAATTTTTTGTATGGGGTTAATGTACTTAAATAAAAATGTTCAAGTGAATTGAAAGACATTAAATATGGTGTGCTAAAGTTAATCGGTTGCGGAGGGGGAGGATGGCATTAGGGTGAGCAGATAGGGTCATTTGGAGCAAAAAGAAAAGGGGACCTGCGGAAGGCAGAAAAATTGAGCGAAGCAAGTTTCGGTGGGCTTCCTTGAGAGATGTGTGCAACTCGACAGGGAATGGTGATGATTGTAACATCCGCCCTGCATCAAAGTGGACAAGGGTTAAGGGCCCCACCGCTCACACTGAGCTAGCTGGGGGACATTCCACCTTGATAGCGCAAAGGGGCGGATTCACTTTTATAGGTGTACGTTACAAAAGTGGTGCTAAATAATAATATATAACATAAGCTAAATACCCATTTTTTAAAAATGGTGATTCGTGTTTTTTTTTTGTGTTCATAATTCAAACACGTTTTTTTTTAAAGCGTTTATAAAAACAAGAACGCTAAAAAAATAAAAAATAAAAATAAATCAAAAGAGTGATTTGTGTTATTTGGAATTATAAATCAAATTAAGAAGTTGGAAATGCAGACGAAGCAAGGACCCAAATTACAACCAAGAACTCCTTAAAATTTTGAACTAAGTGCCACAAAATTTATTTATAAGTTTTTTAAATCTAAACAGGTGTAAAAGGGGGCATCTTTGTACAGATCGTATACGCCGTTGTGCCGTAATATAACAATGACCGATAACGTCTCCTTTTATACTCAGTTGAGCAGAGCTCACAGAGTATATTAAGTTTGATTGGATAACGGTTGGTTGTACATATGTAAAGGAATAGAGATAGATATAGACTTCCACATATCAAAATAATCAGGATCGAAAAAAAATTTGATTGAGCCATGTCCGTCCGTTAACACGATAACTTGAGTAAATTTTGAGGTATCTTGATGAAATTTGGTATGTAGGTTCCTGAGCACTCATCTCAGATCGCTATTTAAAATGAACGATATCGGACTATAACCACGCCCACTTTTTCGATATCGAAAATTTCGAAAAACCGAAAAAGTGCGATAATTCATTATAGAAGACAGCTAAAGCGACGAAACTTGGTAGATGAGTTGAACTTATGACGCAGAATAGAAAATTAGTAAAATTTTGGACAATGGGCGTGGCACCGCCCACTTTTAAAAGAAGGTAATTTAAAACTTTTGCAAGCTGTAATTTGGCAGTCGTTGAAGATATCATGATGAAATTTGGCAGGAACGTTACTTCAATTATTGTATGTACGATTAATAAAAATTAGCAAAATCGGAGAAGGACCACGCCCACTTTTAAAAAAAAAAAATTTTTAAAGTAAAATTTTAACAAAAAATTTAATATCTTTACAGTATATAAGTAAATTATGTCAACATTCAACTCCAATAATGATATGGTGCAACAAAATACAAAAATAAAAGACAATTTCAAAATGGGCGTGGCTCCGCCCTTTTTCATTTAATTTGTCTAGGATACTTTTAACGCCATAAGTCGAACAAAAATTAACCAATCCTTTTGAAATTTGGTAGGGGCATAGATTTTATGACGTTAACTGTTTTCTGTGAAAATGGGCGAAATCGGTTGATGTCACGCCCAGTTTTTATACACAGTCGTCCGTCTGTCCTTCCGCATGGCCGTTAACACGATAACTTGAGCAAAAAGCGACATATCTTTAATGAACTTAGTTCACGTGCTTACTTGAACTCACTTTATCTTGGTATGAAAAATGAACGAAATCCGACTATAACCACGCCCACTTTTTCGATATCGAAAATTACGAAAAATTAAAAAAATGCCATAATTCTATACCAAATACGAAAAAAGGGATGAAACATGGTAAGGTAATTGGATTGTTTTATTGACGCGAAATATAACTTTAGAAAAAACTTTATAAAATGGATGTGACACCTACCATATTAAGTAGAAGAAAATGAAAAAGTTCTGCAGGGCGAAATAAAAAACCCTTAAAATCTTGACAGGTATTACATATATAAATAAATTAGCGGTATCCAACAGATGATGTTCTGGGTCACCCTGGTCCACATTTTGGTCGATATCTGGAAAACGCCTTCACACCACTCCCTTTTAAAACTCTCATTAACACCTTTCATTTGATACCCATATTGTACAAACAAATTCTAGGGTCACCACTCCCTTTTAAAACCCTCATCAATACCTTTAATTTGATACCCATATCGTACAAACACATTCTAGAGTCACCCCTGGTCCACCTATATGGCGATATTTCGAAACGGCATCCACCTATAGAACTAAGGCCCACTCCCTTTTAAAATTCTCATTAACACCATTCGTTTGATGCCCATATTGTACAAACAAATTCTAGGGTCGCCCCTGGTCCACCTTTGTGGCGATATCTCGAAACGGCGTCCACCTATGGAACTAAGGATTACTCCCTTTTAAAATACTCATTAACACCTTTCATTTGATACCCATATCGTACAAACGCATTCTAGAGTCAACCCTGATCCACCTTTATGGCTATATCCCTAAATGGCGTCCACCTATAGAACTATGGCCCACTCCCTCATAAAATACTCTTTAATGCCTTTCATTTGATACACATGTCATACAAACACATTCCAGGGTTTCCCTCGGTTCATTTTCCTACATGGTTATTTTCCCTTATGTTGTCACCATAGCTCTCAACTGAGTATGTAATGTTCGGTTACACCCGAACTTAACCTTCCTTACTTGTTTTCGAATGATCTCCATACCGGCGTATTGCCAGTGGCAGAACAAACGATTGTTGTCTCGATTATAATGCCTTAAATTTGTTTTATATATGATATAATTTATTTTTATTTTCTTCATGAATGGTTTGATGAGGATACTATTTCACATTCATAAAGTAAGAAAGCTGCCTAAAAGTATACTTCAAATTTCGCTCAGGTGGCTGGGTTGGGTTATAAGGCGAAAATATCGTAAAGCTAATGAACTTAATAATATTGTCTTAACTTCTAAAGCAGTTATTTTATTCTAGATTTATAAAAATATATTGGCGCAGTCATAGTCAAAATAAAAAGGGGTTTTAAACTTAGATGCAGCTTTTGACTTAATTTTCTATGAGCTATACAAAAACATTTATAATATATTGTGTATATAGCAAAAACACATTTTTTTGCAATTTTAGACATGAACATCTAGAAAATCAAATCAGAAACAAATTGAAAAATATTACTTCTTTACAAAATTGTAGTTAGATTTCTGGGTATAAAATCAGCTTGTGATCTAAATTCTTTTTTATCTTTTTCGGTGCCTCATTTCGACATTATTGGTGGCCGAATTTAAATTTCGAAGCGCCTTTTTCGGTTATTAATAACTCAATTAACTTCCTCCCCGAAATAATTCAAAAGCAAATTTAACAATGCTTAGGGCTTCTTGCAAACAATTTTTTTGACTTCAAACGTGGTTCATCACTTTTCAGCGCCTCTAATACATCAACATATCGTGAGCTTAATTCACAAAGATATGCTCTTTTAATTTTTTGTTGGTAGATCAAATACGAGCGGCATAGGTTACATATTTTCCCGAACAGCATGTATTTGCGCTGGAAACTTACGGTGGTCAGACCACGGATGATAAATAGATTTTTTATTTTGTACCAAACGAAAAAAAAAATGTACCAAATCATCCAAAAATGTACCAAAAGTCTTCAGATGCGAATTTGAAGCAAACGAGTTATATTATGCTTCTTTATCTAAAAACTGTTTTTAGTCAGGAAACTTTCTAACACAAATTAAAGCTATAGTATAAATATAACAGGGAAATACTTTTCCAGTAAAAATAATAAAAGAATTTTACCGATTGAAGCGTACGATTATGTACATATATAAAAACATTTCTTTATTGAGTACCAGTAAGGAGGAACATAAAAATAATATTAAAAAAAAAAAAAAAACAGTTGCATTCAATGCAAAAACATTTCGTCAAAACATTTTAGGTACAAAAGATTTAGATTTAGGTATAAAAGTTGAAAAATTGTCGCCTACATGTATACTAATAACTCATGTTTCAATGACTACGTTAACAGTTCTTCTTCTTTGAGTTCTTTAAATACCTCAGTTGACAAAAAGCTTTTTTTTCGTATCTATATTATGACAACTACTGTTAGCTGATTTCATCAAGTCTTTAGTTCCAAACTGTGTTTGTTTGAAGTCTATTTCTACACTTAGTGTTAATTATATTTTGTATAGAAAATATCTTTTCTACGTCTGTGGATGAATGTGAAATCGACAATATGCCTTGAACTACTCTATAAATATTTGGAAAATATTTGCACATTTAATTAGTTTTTAACTAATATTAATTCTTCCCAAAAGCTGCATATATTTAAATTCTCATTCTCTGCTTTAGACCTTCTAAATTCAGAATAAATTTTCTCTATTTTATCAATTTCACATTTCGGAAACAAGTCCATAACTAAAGCCACAATACTATTTGTTTCACCACTTAAAATGCTTTCTGGTGAAAGCTTTGCAGCCCATAACAATGTTTTATCATTTAAATTTACTTTCTTTAATAAAGTACTACAAAATTGTATATAAAATTGTTTAGCACAGCTCTTAAATATGTGTACGTCATCTTTTTCGAAAAGGTTGTTTGATAGAATAATATCCACATTAACACAGCAGTGAACTTCATCTATCATTTATTTATTTTTTTTAAACTTCATCTGGGGTTAAGTGATTTTCTTCTGAATCAATATTTAACATCCAAATAGGACTGGAGTCTAAATAAGATTTTTTTATAAAATTTTTAATTTGGTAATAAGTAAATGTATTCGAATATCTTCAGACTACATCTCTATATTCACATTATTTATTTCATTTAAAATATAAGAAAGAAATGTAAAATATACTTTCTAAATAGGACTTTGAAAAATGTCAGATATAAGATTAATATTTTTATTACTGCTCTTAAAATACGTAAAGATTAAAATAATACTTGAGGGCATCCAAATGCTCAAGAATTCTATCTCTGACTGCTTGTCTAGAAAGCCACCTTGTGGGGGCGTACTTTAGTATAATATGCATTTCTGTACCGAAATGTTCTTGACAACTCTGAAAGTCTGTCCTCCTAAGGGGGCTGTTACAAAAATGATAGTTTACGTCTTTTAAAAATGAATAAATTTTGTTGGGAAACACGGAAACACATTACAAGCGGCAGTTGAAGCTAAATTTAAAATGTGACGAAACGCATTCATTAATATCAGTGTTTAAAAAACTGCAGTCGGAATAGTAAAAGTCACCAAAATTTCGATTTTCATAGACTTTACTGTTCGTCGACTTATTAATACGAACACTTGCTTGTGCTTACGCTTTTGAGAAAAACAACAGTCTCAGTTCTAGCACAAGCAAAAAACGAAAAGCGAAAGAAATGAAATGCCCTAAACAGTCGCAGCTTCGTATATTTAATTATTGATATTACTTCGGCTTTCCTCAGTGGCCACAGTCGCTGTAAAATTAGAAGAGTTGATTTTAACAGTCGCAAAAATCAACAGTCGCAAAAAGCAGCAGTCGTGAAATATGAAAATCAACGCTTTTTGCAAACTGCAAGCGACTGATTTTTGCGTTTTCTTATGATTTTTGTTTACTGAGACGTGGCGCTACAGCGTAGTATGTAATATGCTGTACATACGTATGTACATACATGCATTTCCATTTCAAGTATATTAAAAAAAATAGAATGTGTGAGATATTTCTGCATACATATGTACATCCGAACATTGGTAGGAGTTAGCTTTTGCGTTAGTTCTCAATATTTATAACGGTGTCTTTTTTTGTTTGGTGGTCAATATTGCTGCTAAAGATTTAGTAAAGATGTAAAAAATTTAGTATGATTTGGTGCGGTAAGCTATTCATTTCGCGATGACAACTAGAAGTAATATTTGGATGTATTTCGAAAATAATACAGACACAGGTTTAGCTATTTGTACAAATTACCAAAAGAAGCTTAAAAATAATAGAGTGTCTAATTTAAAAGCGCACTTAATTAATTTGCACAAAATTTATTTAAACGAAAGTGAAGTGGAGTCGTCAAAAAGTTTAGTTAAAACCATACCCAAAAAGAAAATTAAAATTGAAGTCAATAAAAAACAGTTAATGAGGTCATATATAGGATCGGTAACTGATGACTGTATTCCATTTAACATCTTAAATTCACCAAATCTTCGAAGCCAAACATATGCTTACAAAGATTCACTCAATCAAAAATGTTTCTGAAGATGAAACTTTCGAAGTTGATGCATCGTTTGGGGATTTTATTGGGTGTTACTGCATAGCTTTTCATCCCTTACAAAAAACAATAAAAATATTTCAAGAAGAGCAACTACACTATGCTAATTTTTATGCACAGTGGCTGAAACTAAAAATTAAAACTGAAAATCTTGTTAACGACTCAAGTCGGGAGCTTGTAAGAAAAATTGAAAGCATGACATTGCAGTCGATTGAAAAAAGTTTTTAGACCCTCGATTCCACCATTCTTTAACCCCTCGACAGAAAAACGAAGCTATTTCTCACTTGAAAACAGTTTGGGATAGAATTTATGAAATCAGCTCAATTGAATCGCTATGCTCACAATCAACTTCTACTTGGGTACAGGCTTACAATTATATTGATGAGGAAGACGAACTAATGTATAACTATTTAGTTCAAAGCGTTCAAGTGGAAACCAAAGGGCCTCTCGACGCTCATACTAAAATTGAAAATTTTAAACTCCCCTTTCAAAGAATTGATGATGTGTTGAAGTTTTGGAAGGGAAAACAGTATTCCGATCCAGAGTTGATCGCTATAAGCAATGTTTGTTTTGCAGTGCCACCAACTCAGGTAAATATAACGATTTCATTCTACAATTAGATTTCAAATAAAGCTGTTCTAATATTGCAAGAGTTTTAAACCATAAGATTTATGTTACCATTCATTCATTCATTAAAAAATATGGAACGAACTCATATTTATTTCATAAGTATATACCGCTGAATAAGCGATCAACTTTATTTTCGTTTGTTATTATTTAGTATTCACAAAATAATACTAGCATGTGCCTAGATAACCATATAACCATAAATATTGACGAAAGCTGTAAATATTTTCATTTGTTCCAGGTCACCATTGAACGAGCATTTTCAACACTGAGGCTGGTGCTTGCTGACTACCGCAATCAACTCAGTGAAGAGCAGGCATGCTTAGCCAATGAACCGATATCATTTCGTTACGATAATTAACGCTAATAAACGAAACAAAGTCATTTCGTTTCGTTTATTAACGTTAAGAACGTCAAATTAACGAAATGATTTCGTTTCGTTTTCTGCCATATCAAAACGAAATCAAATTGTTTATGCTGATTATTAATTTCAAACTATGCTGGCAAAGCTGATTGATGGCGGAGTCATTAAAGGTGAAAGCATTAGCCTAGCAACTTTTCTCATCAATTTTGACAGTACGAACATTTCTCAGAGTATTTTTGACATTACCACCGACGAATTACACAAACAAACTACATGGAGTTTGTGTGTGTATGTCCGCTCGCTGTTACCACCTTACGGCTTCACCATGGCTATAGCATTGCCAGCACAATTCAAACATAAAGTATCACGTTTTTGTTAACGTTTTTAACATTAACGAAAGCTTTTCGTTTCGGTTAAAAACGAGATATAATTTATCTTGATAATTTCTTTATCGATAATATTTCGAAGTGTTTCAACGGAAACGGTGGAAATTTTTTGATAAACGATTAGCTTAACGTTAAGGTGCATCCCTGGTGAAGAGACACTGGAAGATATTTTATTAGTAAAACTTAACCCAAGTTTTCTTGACACAGCCATAGAAAATTTACCCCTTTTTGACCATGAGGATTTTTAACTGTCGTTTTACTTTATTATTTATTTATATTTCAATTAAAGACAATTACGTGAATTTAAATTTAAAATGTTTCGAAATAAAATATAACATATGTAGATATGTACATATGTATGCAGAAATATCTCATATTCTATTTTTTAATATACTTGAAATGGAAATGTATGTATGTACAAAAATATGTACAGCGTATTACGTACAGCGCTGTAGCGCCTCGTCTCAGTAAACAAAAATCATAAGAAAACGCAAAAATCAGTCGCTTGCAGTTTGCAAAAAGCGTTGACTTTCATATTTCACGACTGCTGCTTTTTGCGACTGTTGATTTCTGCGACTGTTAAAATTAACACTTTTGATTTTACAGCGACTGTGGGCACTGACGAAAGCCGCAGTAATATCAATAATTAAATATACGAAGGCGCGACTGTTTACGGCATTTCATTTCTTTCGCTTTTCGTTTTTTGTTTGTTCTAGAACGGAGACTGTTGTTTTTCTCAAAAGCGCAAGCACAAGCAAAATCAAATAACATGACAGCTCACACAGTTTTTTAAACACTGATTAACATGCACATTTGGAAGAACTTGCTTCAGCCTTTCTTGCACTCCGCTTTTTGCTCCATCATAACCGAACAATTATCGGCAGTGAAACCAATAATTTTTTTAAGTGGTATTGAATGGTCTTTCAAAGATTTAATAATGGCATTAAAAATGCCCTTCGTGCTACCATCGGTCCAAGGTATCTAATCTAAAAATCTATCAATGCACTTTTTATCTAAAGTTCGAATCGAAGCTGCCAAATTATTTGATATACATATATCAGTCGTTTCATCTATTATTAGAGAGTAATAATTCTTCTGATAAAATGCAGTTATGGATATATAATTTTCTAGCCCTGTTATTTGAGTTATTATTTTCTGTGCTTTAATTCTGTTGATGCAAAATTTGTTCACAATTTTAGAATCAGTTATGCTTTTTTCATAAGCATATTTAAATGATCCATAAATGCAAATGGCAAATAGTGCTCGGCAACAAAACAACATAACTACATATATATTTTCCTCGAAAAATTTAAAATTTTTTGGTACATTCAGAGCTGCTTTGCAAATTACTTGAAGTGTTGCGCTGTATTTTACAAAACTGTATCAAATATGTCACCCTGCAAAAACGCTCCACGTCATTTTACGGCCATTGTGACTTTCTGCAGCGGTTATATTCATAGTAATTTTTGCATGGGGCGATGCACTTTTGTGATCAAATTTTCCGTTTCGTTCCTATTAATGTGATCGTGCATTCCGCTCCCACTTATCGGATATGAGCATAGCACTGTTCTGCTCACACACGTCACAATGCTCGTCAAATGGCGGTCATTTCTTCGGTCATTTCACTCTACATTTTCCAGTCTTTTGACAATCAATTTTACTGCGGTTTTACCATTTATATAACCGCCATATAACTTGAATTTTACCTGCCGATTTACTTTACCTGGAGCAGCCATATGAATAAAATATGAACCAAAAAAATTGAATTTTCAATATTTATTATTTCCAATATTATTATATATGTACATGAAATTCGAACTTATATTAATACAGTTCATATAAAAAAGAAGTAAGTACTTTAATAATAAATAAACTCGCTTAATTGGTTTTTGTTTTCCAATTGAAATCTTTTCTAAGCGAGCAGAAAATAATTTTAAGCTTTAGAAAAAGCTTCAATTATTTGAATCAATTTAAATCTACAACTTAAAGCTAATTAGAAATTCAGATTAAATTTACTCTTTTTTTCAGATCAAGAATATTCAAAGGTGTCGTGGAATCCGATTGCTGTCGTAATTGAATTCGAAAGTAATAAAGTAAAGTAAAATATGAATTTAAAAATGAAGGACTAGTAATTGAGTCAGACTTATTATTGTTCTAAATCTAATCATTCCAGCAATAATTCTGCAACCCTTAGCAGAAGTATTGATTGGTTTCAAATCTAATTCCAACAGCAATCGTACCACGACATACTTTATTATATATGTACATGAAATTGTAACTTAAAGTAATACAATTCATATAAAAAAGAAGTAAGTACTTTAATAATAACATAAACTCGCTTAATTGGTTTTCGTTATCCAATTGAAATCTTTTCCAAGCGAACAGATAAAAATTTTAAGCTTTAGAAAACACTTCAATTATTTGAATCAACTTAAATCTACAACTTTAAGCTAATTAGAAATTCAGATTAGATTTACTCTTTTTTTTCAGATCAAGAATATTCAAAGGTGTCGTGGAATCCGATTGCTGTCGTAATTGAATTTGAAAGTAATAAAGTAAAGTAAAATATGAATTTAAAAATGCAGGACTAGTAATTGAGTCAGACTTATTATTGTTCTAAATCTGATCATTCCAGCAATAATTCTGCAACCCTTAGCAGAAGTATTGATTGGTTTCAAATCTAATTCCAACAGCCCGCGTACCACGACATACTTTATTATATATGTACATGAAATTGTAACTTAAATTAATACAGTTCATATAAAAAAGAAGTAAGTACTTTAATAACAACATAAAAAATATATAAATTGATTTGGGCTATATTGCTGCAGCGTCGTCTAAGTGGCCAGCACTGTACATAGCAAAATATTGTTATATTACATTATATTATATTCATAATAATCAAATGCTTACAAAGCTTAAGCGTTTTTTGTTTTAAACTTACTATCAAATTAAAATTTTAATAAATTCCACACTTAAAAGGTCGCCGCAGCAGCCTACACTAAACCAGTAAAAAATGCATAACCCTCTTTGATTTTCAAACAAAAATTGTTTAAGCTCTCGCTGCGGCAGTCAAACGTTCTTTATCTATACTGCGCCGTCGTCTTTTTGGTCAATCGCGCGCCGCTATAGCCATTGCCATCATAAAGTAGCGAAGGCACGGTCCTGCGTAAGCACATCGCTGACCTGTGTTGGCTAAAGATATGATGATACTGTCTTCGATAGTTAGTCGGAACAGCCGCTTCTCGGCGAAGTAGAGATGACCGTTGTGTCGGTGGCAGCAGTTACAACAGCAGTTTCTGACTTTGCATCATCCGTAAAGTGTGATGAATGCTTCTATGCCTTTTCCAATTGCCTGGCGGCAGCAATTTTTGTTACTTGTAAAGCTAAAGCTGTAATGCAAATAAATAAATGGGTTAAAATGGTTTTCGTATGTTATTAAATAGCTCACCATCTAATGCCATCATCACAGCCTTCTCATCGATTTTGAATATGTGTACTGTTTCAGTATTCAAACCCAGTTCGTTTGGTGCAATATTTTCGATTTGATGTAACATTTTCAAGTGTCGTATATCATGAATATGTAAACTATCCGTTAGGCTCGTTCGATTCATTCGTATACTGTGTATATTTGAGCCGTAGACGCAATGGCAGATATTTTGATTCTTTTTGAAGTGTAACATTTGTAAACAGTTGAGTTTCTCTGCTGTCACCATCACAACTAGGGAGCTATTGAAGAAACGCTCGACCAAGATAATATGTTGCGATTTACGCGCATAGATATCTTCCACCTTGTCACATTTATTGATGGAGAAAATGCGAAAATCATCTTTACCATCCAATACGGAATATAAATAAGATCATTTTGACGCTTAACTACTTTGTTTTCCGCTCGAGGAGTGGATGTTGCCGCCGGTGAAGTGAACGACACACTCTTCATATTTCCTCGAAAAAATTTGTTTCCTCATAAACAAAAATTAAAAATCAAATTGTTAGAAAATTTCAAAGTAATGAAGGTAATTGTTAAGTTAATTCAAGTATAGCTAGTTAACAAAC
The DNA here is from genome assembly GCF_040869045.1 of Eurosta solidaginis. Classification (NCBI taxonomy): domain Eukaryota; kingdom Metazoa; phylum Arthropoda; class Insecta; order Diptera; family Tephritidae; genus Eurosta; species Eurosta solidaginis. The sequence continues at coordinate 83,471,500 of NC_090321.1, read as the reverse complement.
TCATGAAAGAGGTGGTGTAAAATTGGAATTAAAATAAAACTAGATTGGAAAAGTATGCAAAAATATTTATATTCAATATTTTGTTTTGGAATTTGTATTGGCTGTTCACTTAAACCGCTCGCAATTAAGATACCAAGTGCAGGAAATGATTCTTTTGCACAATCTGCTAAATGCAATAAGCCATGAATATTAAAATTTTATGGTCCCCGTAAATATCTCCAAATAACTTTACAAATTCCGAGAGTAATTGTTGCGCAGCGTTATTTTCTGACAAATACGATTTTTCGGAGGAGAGAATGCGTATACCGGTATGTAATAGAAGGAAATGGTAGTACAAATCATCAGCAACACAATCTTTTAAAATAAATATTCCCGAGTACAGTAAGAACTGTCTATATTCTGTAGACTTCCAAATTTTCATGTTATTAAAATTTCTGCAATTTCTCCCGAATTCAGACGGCACCCACGCAAAAACTAAATTAAACTTGTCGTTCATAATACTAATGTTAGAGTTATTAACTAAAAGACCGAGCAACTTCTTAGCTACACCTAAATCCACGAAATGCATGGGATCTAGAGGAAACTGAGAAACCATTCCAAAATTAGCTGCTTCTAAAACATTTCCTTCTTCCTGAAAACTCAAACTGTGGTGTGCCTGATCTTTCCTATTTTTGAATGAAAAATCGGTTCTTAATACGCTGGACTCTTTACAAAAACACACTGTTTTATTCAAAGTTTTCCCGACTTGACAACACTTAGGGCAGCCATTATAAGCGTTATGGTTTTTAACCCCCGTAATAAAAGCTCGCGCGGGCGAGTCACAAATAAATAAACGAACATCAAACTTTTTAGACTGGATGCCCTAAACCGACTTTTAACCCATTTTTTTTTTATAATACTACTTCGCTACAAAATTCTTCCAAAAAATCATTTACGTTAAGGGGGTTTTGTTTCCCTGAGAAGCAGGCAATAGTAAAAAGGGGTTCTTTTGGAAAATCTACGATTGACCCAAGAATCGGCCACAAAACTTTTTTTGAGCTATTAAACACGTTCAATCCGTCTATTCCAACATCTATTAAAACCCCGTCTTTTTCATTCAAACATGGAAACGATTTAGATTTAAAATACGCTTGAATACCAAAATACGTGAACTCTCCACCCGAAATGTTTTTTACAACCAAATTACTCATGTTTGTATGGAACAAAGTTTGTGCGCACAAAGGAAATTCATTGTAGCCCATTTTGTTTAATGCTACAAGTAATTTACTTATATGCGATTGACAAATGTTGCATTCCATTGCCCATGATTTCAATATTTGGAATTTGGTATCCAAACTTGGACGAAATTCGTTTTCATTTTCTGAGCGGGAGTCTGAATCAGAAAATGAAAAGGAATTTTCTGGGCAATAATTTGGCGTAATGGCAAAAGCTCCGCTGTTTTCACTTTCCATCTCACCAAATGTACACAAACGCTTATAATTTTCCGCGCTTTGCTCACACTCTTTCTTTTGTTTTCTCAATTATAAAGTGAACGCTTCATAATGTATATTTCCGCCTTACTCACCAGTTGTATATTTTGAATTAAAAATGATTCCTATTCGTCACGAATAATGAAAATGATACTAAAAAGAAAAAGGGAACAGGAGACAATGATTTCAAATTGTGTTTAAAAGAAAGATTGAAAAAAAATTTTTTTTTGCCTAGATCACGTGGAACTATGGGTAAGTATTAGCTTTAAAAGAAATCAATTTACTAAGGTTCATTATTTATAGCTAAAACCCCCGGTTTCGGAGGAACTAGGGGCCATTTTTCGGTTTTTCGTTAATCAGCCCAATTCTAAATATTCCCTCGGAACTTTTTTCTCGCGGATTTTTTTATTTTGGCTGAAAAATTGTTCTCCCTAGGAGAAAAGAATTGGGGAATAGGACTTTCGAATTTTCTATGTCAGCTGTTGTGTCAATTGAAATTTCGTTACGCATTTCTTATTTTGTTTAGAAAATTGAAAAGTTTAATTATTCTTGCGAATTTGTTTGAAATTAAGAAATAAAATATAAACAATGCACAGTATTGCATTTCACGCGGTATTCTCCGAAAGGAGTAATGAATTGGTGCCACAGCAACATCAACAGGGGAGCATAATAAGAAGAAGATGGCGGGATAGCACACGCCGCAATTTTCTGGTGGCCAATTCAAGTTGAATTGTTGTTGTTGCTGTAGCACTGCTTCGAGTTGAATTCGTTTTTCATGATATGCCAAAATCTATTTAAGCCTTCTTAAAATAGGAATTTTTATTTAGAATACGGGGAATGGGAGAAGGGAAAAAATTCGCACGGAATTTTTGTTTAAAATTGGGCTGAATATCTTTTCAATGAGCTAAAATTTTCAGCACGCGTCTTGCGACACCCCTATATATATATTTGGACGTGTATTAAGAGTGTCATGCTGTCGTATAGAATTACCCCTACTATATTTCGAGTATGACTATGCGCCAATAAAAATGAAAATTTTATTACATGGAGAACTGGAAAAAATTCAAAGTTCTCGTTTGGCGAACTCATATTGAGCTCCTCATATATACTACGATGCCCGTATGCCCGTAGTAACGAAACAATCACGTTACGACTTTTGTAACACCCTTTGTTAAATTCTTGCTACGTTTGACAAAATCCGTTTCCAGAGCAACTATTTTATTCTTTATTTATACTGGTAAATACGCTCTGATTGTTTTCCAATTACAGTTTGCGAAATGTTTGAAGTAGAATTAATATCAGCTGGTCATAAGGATGTTATCCATGATATGACATTCGATTATTATAGACGCCGTATGGCAACTTGTTCTACCGACCAAACAGTAAAGTTTTTATGCAATTCAGTTTTAAAAACATGAATATTATTTGTGTAAAAGTCTAGTTGAGGGGTTGACGGTAATAGTCTAGTTGAGGGGTCGACTGCTAATACGCTACCAAAAATATCGAGAGAGGTGTCAAACGACGCGTACTGTCATCAGTATTAATAATCCGAAGGTGGAAAATAAAAATATTAACTCATTCAAAAGATATTAACGAAAAACCGAAAAAAGACCCGCGGGTACCTCCGAAACCGGGGGTTGGATCCATAGTATTTTTGCGCAGAACACCTTTCTGAGTTGGCGGCCTTGGGCCGTCCTTATAAAAAATAACCCTGGGCTACGCCATGCCAAGTCCGGGCGTGTGGTATAACTGTGGCTACCACCACGGTGATGCACAATTTTTTGTGTGGGTACAAACACAACAACAACCACATGAAAATCGCCAACTTCAACTGCAAATATCTCCGGACATGATTAAAATTTTTGGTAAAAGTTTAGTTGAGGGGTCGACTGCTAATGCGCTACCAAAAATATCGAGTGAGGTACAACAACCACATGAAAATCGCCAACTTCAACTGCAAATATCTCCGGACAGAGAAAATATTTTAATTTTCCGCCTTCGGATTATTGTTCTCGAAATTAATACGCGCCTTTGGTAAAAGTCTAGTTGAGGGGTCGACTGCTAATACGCTACCAAAAATATTGAGTGAGGTACAACAACATTACAACAACCACGTGAAAATCGCCAACTTCAACTGCAAATATCTCCGGACAGAGAAAATATTTTAATTTTCCGCCTTCGGATTATTGTTCTCGAGATTAACAGTAAAGTTTTTATGCAATTCAGTTTTAAAAACATGAATATTATTTGTGTAAAAGTCTAGTTGAGGGGTTGACGGTAATAGTCTAGTTGAGGGGTCGACTGCTAATACGCTACCAAAAATATCGAGAGAGGTGTCAAACGACGCGTACTGTCATCAGTATTAATAATCCGAAGGCGGAAAATAAAAATATTAACTCATTCAAAAGATATTAACGAAAAACCGAAAAAAGACCCGCGGGTACCTCCGAAACCGGGGGTGGGATCCATAGTATTTTTCGCAGAACACCTCTCTGCGTTGGCGGCCTTCGGCCGCGCTTATGAAAAATAACCCTGGGCTACGCCATGCCAAGTCCGGGCGTGTGGTATAACCGTGGCTACCGCCACGGTGATGCACAATTTTTTTTGTGGGTACAACACAACAACAACCACATGAAAATCGCCAACTTCAACTGCAAATATCTCAGGACATGGATAAAATTTTTACAATATCCTGTAAATAATAATTTTGTATTAATACACATAGTTTTAAAAGAAATCCTACGACAGAATAGTTGTCAGTTGCCTCATAAAAAATGGCTTTTCGTTGGAACTCTGGAAATAGCTTTTACTACAGTGGACTTACCGTGTCCAATCGTACCAATATGGATTGTTGTCTGACCGAAATTACCTCTGGCGATAATGGGGTCAAATTGTCGATATCCTGTAAATAATAGTTTTGTATTAATTCATTATATTAAAGCAATATATTTAATATAAATTATATAAAGCAATATAACATATTTAACGCAGCAAATTTTGCTGCATCAGTAATGAAATGATGTTAGATTTCCCAGAAAATGGCTAAACAAAAAAATGAATGAATGAATGTGTAGCGATATGGGAAAAGTTTTCCACGCACTTACCAAGTTATTAAGATCCTGATTTTGCAAGTTTTTATTAACACCTATTTGGTATTTTTTTAGTTTTATAATTATTAAATTAAATACAAATAGATCCAGGCCTGTCTCTGCTCAAAATTTACTTGTCAATAAAAATGGCGGCTTCGCAGACTTTTTATCGTGCGCAGCTGACATATTTCACCATCTCTATGAATATAGTAGGTGCGAGAGATCAAAGCTAAAGTTGTCAACATGCTATTTCATTTGGAGAATTTTTCATTCCAAATCGTCACCGGTGTCAAAAATTCGTGTGGCTGTGTGCGTTTTTGGTCACACGATTTTTGCAGGGCAATGTAGTACCAACGTACTTTCGGGAAGCGAAATGTACCAAAAAAAGTACAAATGTACCCTGATTATCATCACTGGGTCAGACATTCCATATTTTAGATAGGTAGAGAAGAATCCAACAATTTTATCGCCAGTACCATTCCATTATTCGAAGAGAAGCCATTGCAATGTGCTCAAGATATTATACATAACTGTAACTAAATATTCCTCTTTTCTTTTTGATTACCAATTTTCATCTATAAGCGCTTCCATTTGCGGAAGTTATTAGCTGTGTTTTTTTTTTACTTATATATACGTTTACGCTTAAACATTATATCGACTGCTAAGCGACAAACTTTAAATACACCTCTGAAATTACTGCCCATAAAAATTTTCCTACTAAATTTCAATACGCATTATACTCAGATGTAACTCAAATATGTGTTTTTGTTTCACCCTCTACACTAATTCTATGTATTCTATAAGTGTCTACAATTTATCGCAACTGATTCAATTATATGTTATACCTTATGGCCATAAGAGGGTTGTGTCTCCGCTTTTCGGTACACCCTGTGCTGTTATGTTAGTTATTTAACCACTGCCGCTAGATGGGTCTGCTAAGCATTATCTAAGCGAGGACAGGCGTTTTTTTCACGCGCAAACGAAACGTATACGCGTGTAAAAAAAACACGGCTATTATATGAGACGGAATTCTGTTCGCTACTAACGATAGTGTAAACAAACGACAGTGACAACAAATAACCACCATCCAATGGGACCATTGATTGTTTTGCAGCTCTACCATAAATTGGGCTCGTTAGCACCACATTTATGGAATTTTATTTCAGTAATTAGAAAAAATTTAATGAACATTTTAAAATTTTCAAGATCAAGTGTGGGATTTCCTAATAGAAAATTATGCCTAATAATTGAACACTAATTGCCCAAACCTTTTGAACCATATATGTAATACTCCTGTATTGCTACAAAAGGCTAGGTACATTCCCAAACATCAGAGTGCCGGTATATTGCTGTTTCAACGTTTTTGTTTTTGTATTCAATAATCGAATGTACCTAAAGTTAAACTTTTTCTTGTCACTCTTATGCTGCTACAATCACAAATTTTATAGTCTGGCTTGTTTTGATTTCGAGTTCAAAACACATTGCAAGCATTTTCTATTAGCAATATACGTTTTGAACACTAGACTTATTGGCATTATCCGAAGGCACATTTGATTTAGTTTAATGTTTGTTAGTTTCTGCTTTAGTGGATTTGGATGAGGTTGGAGTAGCTTTAGATGTAAAAGTAGTTCCAGATGTAGATATAGTTTTAGACTAATGTGAGACTTTAGAAGATGAGGAGTTTTTAGATGTAGATGCAAGCGAAGAAGTTTTCTTTGTAGTGGAACTAGTAGAGAGTTTTTGATGTGTGCGTTTGAGTAATAGAAACAGGTTTAGATGTAAGAGTAGTAGTAGGTGATGAAGGTTTAACTGTCAGATTACCGAGAGGGGAATTAGAGAACTCCTTGCCAAGCGGGGTAGCGGGAAATTTAATAAGATTGCTTTGGATTATATCGTTGTTGTTGGATGCTATGGGTAGAGCAGAAATAAATAGCGCGCTATTTCTGGCACTCGGACAACGATATGCTTCAGCAACATTTAAGTTGTTGTTGGGTGGCTTCAAAGAGTCCATTATATGATTTTTTAAATCATCGAATTTTTTTGTTACAGCACTTGTAATTAGGTCAAAACCATGTTGCTGAGCCACGAGAATAGCATTCAAAATATTAGCGAGATTTTACGGCATGATCATCTTTACTTCGTAGTCAGAGATGCCCTCACTATAGGCTCTGTGGAAAATCTTCTTACAAAACCAATTACACAGCACTATTTGTCTGACTATTGTCACCAGTTCTGGAAAATTGCTTGTTACACTTTCTGCAAAATTCATCCATTTTGGCAATTTAAAACGAAAGAAAATATAGGTATATGAGAAAATATGAGAGCGATTAAAAACACGTCCGTACGCGGCGAGAGAACGAACGGCTTTTTTCTGTATACGTAGGTTTCCAAAAAATTATCCCAATTATTTGCTTGCAGATAAATTTTATCTGTTTTACTGATCAAACGTACAACTGCATGCCTACTCGCGTTATCAAAATTTGATGAAAATTAAGAAACAGAAGTCCGCAATAGCCATAGATAGAAAAGCGACCATTTGCAAATAATTGTATATGACAACAGGCGGTCAAAGTGGTCATATATTTGTATATGTAATCGTAATAAATGTCAGCCACTCCACAATATCCGTGACTCAGTTTTTGACAGATTATTAAAGTTCAGTTTCGTTAGAGTATTGGTTGAAAAATGGATACGCATAGGTGCTCTTAAGCCAGATGGGGTAGCGTGCGCTTGTTCGAGAGCGTTGATTAATGCTCTATCTCTAGTGTTCCATGAACAAAATACAAAAGCATAAATTGAAACTTTATTTTTGGTGGACTCCGATGATCCATTGAGTAGGAACCGGCCTGCAATATCTACGTATATAAGGCTTGACGTAGCGCATTTTGTTAAAATGATTGCAAATTAGAAGTGCATCAAAGCAATAGAGAACAACCAAATAAGACAGATTTATCTATTTTCCATGCATTGTTGATTGGCGCACAAACTTTAGCCAAATTCGAACCAATCTTGAAAAGCCTCTGAATCTTCTGTTTGAATCAATGTAATGACTCCACTTTAGCTAATGGAAAGACAATAAACGACAAAGGAAGGGATTTGGAAAGGGTAATCGGTGATCGTACTTTCAATCTAAGTGAAGATAGATCTGCTCCCACGGATTAAATTGGACAAAATGTGAACTATAACTTAAACGATTGCAGCGCCACTGTGAGAACATGGATTTATAGAATTCGGAAATCAGCAGAGGAAGTTGCTGAAATAGGAAGAGAAAGCAACGGATTCTATAACAAACGGTTAATCGATGACTTTTTTAAAACAAGTGCTTTGGAGTTTCCTCTTTGGTTTGTCTACCTGGACAGCAGGGCCATGGCAGTACAAGCTACGCTGAGGCTTATATTAATGACAAAAAGCATAGGGTACTGTCGGGATACAAAAGTCTCATACGAACTGATAAGTTTCTTAAAAATGTATTTTAAGACCATCACGGAGGATCAGCGATATTACATACGTACTTGCTGAACGGATTCCAAAAAATAAGTAAAGTAGCCATCGAAGAACGCGAAGAGAAAGGCGCCGAACTTCAAGTTACCAAAATTATCAACGAAGATGCAAATTCTTATGAAAATTGGAGAAATAAATCTAAAAGGGAGAGGAATGACTTTGAAAGAGACTATAGAGGAGTGTGTTTTACATAAGGAACCCAAGCAAAATAAATTCGGCTTTTACTTTCAAAGTGAACTCAGCAAACCTTTCATTAATACGCATGCAGATGCTAAAGTAGCAGCTAAAAAAAATTTCCATTGTTTTTGTTTTATTGGCCTATATTTAAAGGATTCCAGGTTCTAATTCGAACTCAATGTCTATAACAATGATTTTTATACTAATATTTTTTTTTTTAATTTTCCTATAATTGAAAATTTTTTTTTTTTTTTTAATTTGGAATAGAAGATAGAAAATTTTATTTTCATAGTCAGCCCAACAAAAAGTAATTGAAAGTGAACAACGATCCTACATTATCATTAGGGGGACTCATGATAGCATATAAACTTATAAGGTGTAAAATTATATCCATTTACACACGCGGTTATATGAACGCACCTAGTAATACTCTTGATAAAATTGATTGCTTTTCAGCTGTATTATTTCCAAAAAAATTTTTTTGATTGTTATACAAATTAAAAAATACCAAGATTAAGTGAAAAATCAAAACTAAAACGCCTTTACTTGCTGATGTTGGAGATTTTTGATGAAAATGCCCTCTGTAATGTCTGCAAGGTTGCATTCCTTTGAGTTTACCGCGTTTACACAATGAAATGTGCGCGTAAATTTATACAGATTGCGTAAATGATTTTTCATACAAAATTTGACAGTTCGTTTACGCACTAGATAAATTTATACGTTTAAACACTTTATAAGGCATTTATACGGTTACATGAGTCCCCCTAGTGATTTGGAACAGATGGGGCAACGCCGGCAAAATATAATTGGTAAAGCGGGATAAAAGTACCGATTTATCAGTCAAACAAATCACTGCTGCGTAGTAAAATGGTTAGCACAGCGTGCCTAAAGCAAAGAGGATAGAATTATAAGAGAAAACGACTGGTTTTTCTGGGAAATTCGCCAATTTACTAATTCTTCGGCTCGGCCATTCCTCTTTGCGCTGCGAAGAATCGAAAAAATGCGCGAAAAATAAACTGTATTGAGTGATAAAGTGAATTATAAATATTGTGTTTTTGTATGAGAATAGTGCAAAAAGTTAAGAAAATCGGTAAATATGTAAATTATGTAAAAAGTGAATATAATTGTGTAAAAACCTATAAAAAAGTGAAGTGAAGTGAAATATTGCCACAAAAATAAGAAATCGTGAAAAAAGTATTGCGTTTGAGCTTAAAGCATAAGTGGGTGCGAATGTCAAATATCTATGTAAAAAAACAAAGGATACAAAGTGAAGAAATAAAACCACATAAATATTTTGTGCAAATTAGTGAAAAAGGGATGAAAATTGTATATGGTTGGCTCATCTCATCAGCTGATTTTATTTATTTCATTGCATGGTCGATGGGATTGTCAAAAGGAGATGGCAAACTGAAAATGAAACCAACACATTGGCAACATTTTCTTACACATACAAAAACTGCTAAGTTTTATGTTTCCATTCCATACCATTCGCACCAACACCAACATACAGATTTTGACAATTTGAACACACATATTTTGTTATTGTACAGATGAGCCAACCATGGTAAGAAGTTTACTAAATTGTATAGAAACCTATAAAAAAGTGAATTGAAACATTCTCATAAAAATAAGAAATCGTGAAAGAATAAGTTGTTCGTTTGATCTTAAATAAGTGAAAACGAGATTGAAAAAAGTTTGTGGTTTTTATGCTTAAAAGGCAAATAAGTGGAAATGCAAACAAAAATTGTTTAAAAATATGTGTAGTAAAATTGTGCAAAAAGTGAACAAAATTGTGAAAAGATTTTTAAAAAGTTAAGTGCAAACAAAATTTTTTTAAAAATTTGTGTAGAAAATTGTGCAAAAAGTGAACAAAATTGTGAAAAGATTTTTAAAAAGTTAAGTGAAGTTTACAATCCTGGCATATAAGTTCAAAAAGAAATGGTAAAAAGAAGTTGTGTATGATTAAAGAAACCAAAAAATTTTTGCAGGTGTATAAGTTTTTGCAAAATTTATATATGTGTTATATATATATTGTATATGTGTTTTTAAAATCTATACAATTTTATATAAATGTATATGTATTTGGATTCCAACAAAAAAGTTAATAACCTCTGATTTAATGGAAAGAATCCGAAGGAAATTGCTCCAAAATTGATAAAATTTAATGTAGAAAACACTTCGAACAAAGCAGAAGCGAGTAGTATATTTGTGCGCAAAACCTTTGAATTGTGAATTAAATAGGAAGAGAAAGCAACGGATTCTATAACAAACGGTTAATCGATGACTGTTTTAAAACAAGTGCTTTGAAGTTTCCTCTTTGGTTTGTCTACCTGGACAGCAGGGCCATGGCAGTACAAGCTACGCTGAGGCTTATATTAATGACAAAAAGCATAGGGTACTGTCGGGATACAAAAATCTCATACGAACTGATAAGTTTCTTAAAAATGTATTTTAAGACCATCACGGAGGATCAGCGATATTAAATACGCACTTGCTGAACGGATTCCCAAAAATAAGTAAAGTAGCCATCGAAGAACGAGAAGAGAAAGGCGCTGAACTTCAAGTTACCAAAATTATCAACGAAGATGCAAATTCTTATGACAATTCGAGAAATAAATCTAAAAGGGAGAGGAATGACTTTGAAAGAGACTATAGAGGAGTGTGCTTTACATAAGGAACTCAAGCAAAATAAATTCGGCTTTTACTTTCAAAGTGAACTCAGCAAACCTTTCATTAATACGCATGCAGATGCTAAAGTAGCAGCTAAAAAAAAATTTCCATAGTTTTTGTTTTATTGACCAATAGTTAAAGGATTCCAGGTTCTAATTCGAACTCAATGTCTATAACAATGATTTTAATAATAATATTTTTTTTTTAATTTTCCTATAATTGAAAATTTATTTTATTTTTTTAATTTGGAATAGAAGATAGAAAATTTTATTTTCATAGTCAGCCCAACAAAAAGTAATTGAAAGTGAATAACGATCCTACATTATCAGTGATTTGGAACAGATGGGGCAACGCCGGCAAAATATAATTGGTAAAGCGGGATAAAAGTACCGATTTATCAGTCAAACAAATCACCGCTGCGTAGTAAAATGGTTAACACAGCGTGCCTAAAGCAAAGAGGATAGAATTATAAGAGAAAACGACTGGTTTTTTTGGGAAATTCGCCAATTTACTAATTCTTGGGCTCGGCCATTCCTCTTTGCGCTGCGAAGAGCTTAAATAAGTGAAAACGAGATTGAAAAAAGTGTGTGTTGCTTATGCTTAAAAGGGAAATAAGTGGAAATGCAAACAAAATTTTTTTAAAAATATGTGTAGTAAAATTGTGCAAAAAGTGAACAAAATTGTGAAAAGATTTTTAAAAAGTTAAGTGCAAACAAAATTTTTTTAAAAATATCTGTAGTAAAATTGTGCAAAAAGTGAACAAAATTGTGAAAAGATTTTTAAAAAGTTAAGTGAAGTTTAGAATCCTGGTATATAAGTTCAAAAAGAAATGGTAAAAAGAAGTTGTGTATGATTAAAGAAACCAAAAAGATTTATGCAGGTGTATAAGTTTTTGCAAAATTTATATATGTGTTATATATATATTGTATATGTGTTTTTAAAATCTATACAATTTTATATAAATGTATATGTATTTGGATTCCAACAAAAAAGTTAATAACCTCTGATTTAATGGAAACTCCGAAGGAAATTGCGCCAAAATTGATAAAATTTAATGTAGAAAACACTTCGAACAAAGCAAAAGCGAGTAATATATTTGTGCGCAAAACCTTTGAATTGTGAATTAAAAAAAATTAAATTGTGAATTTAAAAAAAACTTAAAAAAAAAACTAATCAAACATATACTTTTATTATTAAATAAAAATCTTCAAGTTGATTGAACTTGAAGTATGCCGTCTTTACGCAAGTGTTCCGCACCTGGGTGCTGCAGGAATGCACGGGCAGACACAGGTGTAAACTTTTTTTCTTTTCCGGCCGATCCCGAATTATGTAAAAATGAATGGAAAACCTAAAAATTTTAAGCCTGAAGAAGAAGGAGAATTTTCTATCTTCCCTTCACTTCAGGCCTCAAACCATATCCTCGAGCAAACGGTTGAAGGAGAATGCAGTCCCAACTGCCAACTTAGGCAAGTGTTAATTTTTTTAATGCGAAGTGTTAGTTTATAAATTCAAACTTATAAACATTTTAAGAAAAAGCTTTTTATAAATAGTTTTCTTAGGCTTTTTTTAAACGATAATTCAGATTCAAAATCATTTCCTGTTCGAAAATTAATGTATCGTCGGGTGAAAAAATTTACCCTAAATGTGATTATTCTTGAATAATAATTTATGATTCATATTTCGAAACGCTTTTTATTCATATGTGATAACATTGCAAAACTGAGCTTTAGTTGTTTTAGAGTAATATTTTACTGCTTTTCACAGTAATTTTCTGATCATATTCGTGAACATATTTCCATCGTTTTTCTTGAGATTTTTGAATAATTTTTAAATAAATTTTTGAAAATAAGATACTACATAAAAATCTTATTTCATCAGTCGAAGAAAGCACGCAAAGTGAACCACCATTTTATCCTCTTTGCCTAAAGTGTACTGATGATGAGGGCTTTGCAACCTTCAAAATTAACTGCGCAGCTATGGCTTTGTAAAAATTGTCTATCTTCATTCCAAATAAATAAAAAAATACATTTTCAATTACAGAAAATTAAAAACAAAAAAGAAAAGAAAACATAATACACATAAATATTATTGTTATGAGCACTGAGGTCGAACTCATGCTTGCTTGCTTGCTTGGTCGAACTCATGCCTGGAAAAAAATTACTATATGAGAAAACGGAAACTCCAAATATTGGGAACAATAGCAATGGATCATACGTCGTACTATCCTTTCGCAGAATCGAGTATGTCAAAAATCATGAAATTTGTTATAAGTTTCATCACGGCATCAGGTGATAAAATGTTTAAAGACCGCGCAAAGATAAGTAGAAACATTTCCATAATTAACTAAAAGATAACTCATCAAAGCCCTTATTTCCACTTTTTGCGAAAATATTAAATTTGTAATCAACTTTATCAGAGGCTTGGTCAAAATGTTTCTTGGATTGCTCCTGTGGCCACGACACCTATTATTGCGGCAATTGTGGTAAAAACTCTACTGAAATATTGAAATTATGGATTAATGACTACAGAAGATTTTGTAAAGGTTGCTTACAATCAATTGGAAATCAACTTGCAGAACCTTCGAAAAAATTTTCCTTCTCGATGCTTCAAATGTAGTGAGGAATATTATGTTAACAGATCATCCAACACTATGTATAAGAAAAGTTAGAGCTAAGAAAAGATTAAGCATCAGAGTTATAAACATGTAAGTTGTTCGAAATCGTAAAGGGGTAAAATTTTCAAACGAAAATCATAAATTCAGATATATATGTAAATATAATAGCGGTTAATCTATAACTCATACAGCAATAACAAAATTTAACAAAACTTTTTTTCTTTCAGGTTGAAAGGTATAATTGACTATGCCCTCGGATACTTTTTAGCGTATTGCCGAAGAAGCAATGGAAAATGAAAATAGCATGGTAATATATCTAACAAGCCAGTGAGTATTGTGAATTACCAAAATTTAACCAAGGTGCAGTTTATAAAAGAGGATGCTGTTTGTTAAGTCGACAGCAAATAAATAATCTTGCGATTGCTTTTTTTTCATGTAAACCGTCACCACTTGCATTAATATAAGAATTATGTAAAATGAATGGGATCCATACAGTACGTTGTGCTGGCTCTTCACAACAGTGTGAGAACTACTGCAAGTTTGCTATTGACCGACCCACTGATTGCCTTCTTCAATGTGTAGAGAAACGGCAAATTTGGAAGTAAAATCATTCTACTGCCTTTTAAAGAAATTTTACGAGTTCAAAATAGTTTTAAGGTTTACTCGAAATGATAGAAAAAATTTATTTATATAAAACTAAAGCCGGAGTCATTGGTGCCGTATGTCGTATCGCTGTATCCGTATCCCTAACGTAATCAGCTGTTTATCGTTACGACGGTAAATCAAAACCCAATTGGTTGGCTACGATACGGTTACGACCTTAGCGGCATCAATAATCGATTGCATTAATTCTCATAAGGTTGGTCGAATCAGCTGTTATAAGGTTACCGATACGGTTACCGATAAAGCACCAATGTCTCCAGCTTAAGTACCACAATTTCTATTTTTCAATTAATTTTATTATCAACATAGACATTTTGGTTCGATAAAGTGCAAGCTTCAAGTCCCAGATAACCGTTTATTTTTTATAATTTTTAATCATTGAACATGTGCAGTCTCTTTCAAAGGAAAAAATATAAAAAAATCAGCCGTTTTTCTTAGAGACGTAAAACTGGCACTTTATCAAATCAAATTTCCTATGATCCCTAAAACTGCATAGTTAAAACTAATAAAAAAGTAAACTTGCAAACATCTTTTTGTTGTCGATAATTTTTTTATAACATTTAAAACATTTTGTTATAATAGTTTCTTTGTTTGTTAAATGAAACATTAAAGCATAGTACAATTCAATTAATGAGGGGAGCTGTTGCGCTTTGCCGACGGCAAATCATTATAGTGGCAACCAAATTTTACATGCTTTGGAAATGTAATTTCATGCAAAGTAGCATGCACAATATTTATGCAACAAATATATAATAAATTATATAATTATTTATATAATTGAATTAAAATAATAGCTGTGTTTTTTTTTTTACTTCTATATACGTTTACGCTTAAACTTTATGTGGACTGCTAAGCGACAGACTTTAAGCTGCAGACATTGGTGCTTTATCGGTAACCTTATAACACCTGATTCGACCAACCTTATGGGAATCAATGCAATCGATTATTGGTTCCGCTAAGGTCGTAACCGTATCGTAGCCAACCAATTGGTTTTTAGTTTCCGTCGTAACGATAAACAACTGATTACGTTAGGGATACGACTACAGCGATACGACAAACGGCACCAATGACTGTAGCTTTAAATATACCTCTGAAATTGCTGATAAAATTGGTCCTACTAAATTTCAATACGCATTATACTCATATGTAACTGAAATATATGTCTGTGTTTCACCCTCTACACTAATCCCATGTATTCTATGTGTGTCCAAAATTCATCGCAACTGATTCAGCTATATGTAATACCCTATGGCCATCAGAGGGTTGTGTCTCCGCTTTTCGGTACACCCTGTGCTGTAGCTAGTTAAGTGTGGTTAACTGCCGCTAGATGGGTCTCCTAAGCATTATCTAAGCGAGGATAAGCGTTTTTTTACGCTCAAACACTAAGCTGATTTTGAAAATGTTAAAATTTTGGATGTAGAACAAAGAGAAAAAACAAGACTGACACTGGCAGGCCTTCGAATACAGCAAAGAATAAAAAAAGTTGTAAATTTTAAGAACGATGTGGACAATAGCCGTGTTTTTTAACACGCGTATATCCGTTTACGCTTAAACTTTAAAAAAAACTTTAAATACACCTCTGAAATTGCTGCGCATAAAATTTGTCCTATTAAATTCCAATACGCATTATACTCAGATGTAACTGAAATATGTGTCTCTGTTTCACCCTCTACACTAATCCCATGTATTCTATGTGTGTCCACAATTCATCGCAACTGATTCAGCTATATGTTATACCCCATGGACATCAGAGGGTTTTGTCTCCGCTTTTCGGTACACCCTGTGTTGTAGCTGTAGTTGTTTAACCACTGCCGCTAGATGGGTCTCGTAAGCATTATCTAACCGAGGATAGGCGTTTTTTTCACGAGCAAACATAAACGCGTGTGAAAAAAAACACGGCTAACATTATGCGGCAGTTACTCACAAACGTACGTACCAAAAACGTGTCAGCTGACACGACCTATCTTATATGTGTGCAACGTAAACGAAAACTCACCGACGTGCAACGCCCGTACGTACGTAGCCCGGAACGTAGAAATCAAAACAATTTTGATTTTTTCCATAAGAACGTGTCAGCTGATCGCTCTCTCACTAGACAGAGTTGCCTAGTAAACTTTTGTGCGCTAATTTTTGACCGTTTGCAGTTTTATGCAATAACACCTAATTAAAGTTTGAAAAATTGTGAAAATAATTCTAAATAATTATGCAAAAGTGCAGACTATAAATATGTGATCTATTTATATTTATTTAATATTAATTCCAGCCTTTTACAACATCAAAAATTAAATTGGAAAAAGTTGATGTTTCCATAAGCATGCATGCAAAATGGCCAATGGCAACATTGCTTATCTGTAAACAATACACACACAAATATGTTATGTACATGTACACACACGCACACATTGATTCCTACGGGCTTGAGGGTTCGCTCAAACGTGTTTCGTATGACAAACGTCCCTACGTACGGCACACGTCGGTGGGTAATTGCCGCTTTAGTTGTGCTTACGCCACGGCGATCAAGGAAAATAAATAGGTCAGTAAATTAATATGTTTTAAGTGAAAAATTGTAAAATACAATTAGTGTAAGTGTTTAGTAGAAAATGCTATATATTTTGTCGATGTTATGTTTATTAATTATTTTATGTTGTCCAATAAACAGACTTCCTGAAGAAGGTGCAAAATAGCACCGAAACATGTAGAAGAAAAAAGAAAAACCTGGTTTTTTGCTTTAAAACCAACGGCCGAAATGCTCCATAAGACACAAAAGTAATCAAATTATTGGCCCAATAAATAAAAACAGATAATATAATTAAAATAAAAGAAAATTTCAAAAATTTCAATCAATTTCATTAATCAGGCGGAGATCTACAAGATTTGCGTTTTGCCAACGGCAAACCACATTATTGGTCACTAAAATTTACATACATTGCATAAAGTACATATGTACATATGTATGATATAATAAATAAAAATGTAATTATTTTATTCGGAAACAATACGAATGAAGCCTTTTCATTGGGATTGGGGGTGGTTGCATGGCTGCATTTAAATATAAGTACATATGGACATGTGTCAGCTTCCATTGAACATATACATATGTATGTACGAAAACATATATCTATTTATAAATACAAATTTACGTATACGAATGGCGAATATAATCTAATACGAAGGGCTGGCAAAGTTGTCGCTTTCAGAAGGGAGATAAAGAAAGGGAATTAAATAATCGCTAGAATTAACTAAATTCTAGCTGTTTTCATCAAAAAGGCTATTTAAGTCATCCACGCTATTCTGGAAAGACTGTTCGCAACCTTCTTTTGTATATAGTATTATAAAATTAGGGAAAATATGCTCTTTAAACGAAAAAAATAGCAACAAATGCAAATTTTGATATCGACGTGTCAGTGCGAATTTGTGCCATAAGAGGGCAAACTAGAAACTCTTCAGCGGCAACAGCAACATTGCCGCATAAAATCATGACAAGAATAAAATACGCTTATCCATTTAAATGCTGAAAAATATGAAGCGGTGAACCCGCGAAATTATACACTTTAGATAAATATTTAAAAAAATGTATTTAAATTTATTCGAATAACAGGGGGAATTTATTCATTATTTTTTATACAGATTTGCTATGCCATAGCTATGCTTCTATGTGAACACTTTTTCCGAAATACTTACTTCCACACAGCCATATGACCGTATAATCATTATTGCTTTGCAAAAATCTTTGATTTCGAAAGATAACTTTGTTTTATATTAATTTATATTTTTATATTTTGGTCAAGTCGATATCTCTTGTTGGTCGTGTTCTGTCGCTTTTGTATTGTCAATTGGTTTATCCACTTCTCCCACGTGTTCCTCCTCGCCGATTTGACCAAGTAGGACGGATATCGTATCGTATGATATTGTATCATGGGATTTTGTCTCGTCTGTGCTTTCTTCACCGACAATGAACTGGCTTGACTTAAAATAGTACGTGCGGTCGTGTTCTGTCGCGTTGATAGTTGGTCGCAGTTCATCGTCATATTGTTCGTCCTCCTCTGGTAGCTCTTACTCTCCCATTTGTTTTAATAATTCGGTTAGCTTATCTTCGGATTCATCTCCTGGATCGCGGGCTTTAGTGTCGATTAGTTCGTCCTGGTTCGGTAAGTCCTTTTGTGCAACTCCCTCCATGCAGATGATTGGAGCGCCATCTGTGGCCTGCTTCCAATCCAGGAAGATGTGGTCATCATCTTCGCAGTTGCTGCCCTTGCCCTCGAGGTGGTGTCTCAAAATACACATAGACACCAATCGGGCTACGATGTACTGCATTTCGTTAGCAGTGGGATGCATGTTGATCCCTTGGCTTGCTCGTAACTTATAAAAAAAATCTCTAACGCGACCTGGTTGAGCTTGCCAAACATCACGAAATCCATCGCTGGGTATCCTTTGAATAAATCCTATGATAATTTTAACATTGATGTAATGGTGATGATGAATCCGTCAATACAGCTAACCTTGTGTGCAAATTCAACTGTCTCCAAGTATTTATTGTGTTCCAAATTATTTCCTTCTTCTCGTCGTTTACTCGCATTATGGGCTTCCTTAAGGGGTTTTTATCCTTTAAATTTTTACAATCAAGCTCGTCAAACAAATCGTTAATCCGTTTGATGAAGATCTGTGTTGGCTTGACCGACTCTAAAACCTTTGGCCCGTCTCCAAAGAGATTTAGGTCTTCCATCATTTTGAGACCGGCATAGACTGAGTTACTTAACAACTGAGTAGCTCGCGAAACACTCATCTTTTCGAAATTATTTGGGTGGAGGTGTGCATCGGTCAGTTTTGGACAAAGTTTAAAGTTCTCGTTTGCCCTTTCCAAATTGTAAAGTTTTTCGACTACCACTTTGTTTACAATGCCATCTCGCGTTTTTACGTTGTAATTCTTAATAAAATTGTTCCTCATATTTTTTATTAAGTGGCAGTAGTCGAACATAAACTTAATCATTACCCCATTATGATTGAGCATATGCGATGGGTCGCTGGCATTGATTTCATCATTTCCTCCAAGTTCGCTATTACGTGTTCATCAATGCCTGGACGGACAAACCGAATTGGTCGCTCTCTCAATAGGGTACTTTGACTTGGTAAACGGAATCCCAAGTCATACTTCATATACTTTTAGGCCTTGGTAGAGAGGTAGTTAATACTTTGAGCTACAGTTTTTTCCTGGGTTTTGTAGTGCTTGGCCTTGGTACCGACTATAGTCCTCGCGAAAGTTTTTGCGTCCTCTGTTGCTCCTCGTTGCGGTATTATTGATGTTTCCTTCATTTTGTGGATCTTCTTTTCCCTTTCGTCAATGATTTTCGTTAGCTTCGCTATTGTATGCATCATCGTCTTTTCCCTCTGCATGTACACCCGTTGTCGTTTAGCGAAGTACTCAGGATCGGGTACAATGTTCTGGTCATCGTCTAGACCCTCATATTTATATCGGATATCTAGACGCCTGCCTTTTAAATGGAGGTCCGAGTACAGCTCGAATTCCTCCAATGTTATGTCAGTGGGCTCAGTCTCTTTGATTGCATTTGATCTAAGCTGCTGCGCAAACAAAGGACCACTGTCACTTGGCACTTCATCAGCAGCCTTCTGGCCAAATGAAGTACCACTTCAACTTGGCATTTCATCATCAGTTCCCCCGAAAATTGTTTGAATATCCCCCTCCTAAAGTTTTCTCCCCAGTTTTGCATCCTTTTCGAAGTGTAGGTCGCAAATATACAAATGGTTCGATCTCATGGCAGATATTGGCATATTACATGCCAGAACCTAAGAACTCTTAGCTTCTTCTGCCTTCGGGAACTCGTGGAGAACCACTCCAACTCGCGAAGTGCAGCCAGCTATGCAGCATACCCTCTTAAATTTTTCCATCTCTACAAAGTAGTGTGCAGGCCTACCGTCTTATCCTTCAATTTTATTAGAAGTAATAAAAAAATACAACCAAAAAATAAATAAGTAACATTTCAAATAAAAAATAATAAGTTTTAATAAAAAACAAAAAATTATACAATGTAACAAAATAAAAAATAGATGTAAATAATATAATAAAAAAAAACTTGAACAAAAAAAAATTAAATTAAAATATTAAAATAATATAAATAAAAAAAAATATAATAATTAAATATATTGGTTTGATGAGCTTTAGGCCGTAAAGTAAATAAAACACGTTTATTTCGACTTCAACCTGAAGTCATCATCAGGAACGCAATGATGTGCTTCATCAGTTGTCTTCAGGTTGAAGTCGAAATATCGACCAATTAAATATTTTGGAAAAAGGAAAATAAACATGTTTTATTTACTTTACGGCCTCAAGCTCATCAAACCAATATATTTAATCATATCAAATAAGGCCAACAAAATATAGAAATAATATAATAATAAACAAAAATGATAAAATAATAAACAAAAACTTGAAAAAATATAAATAAATAAAAAAAATGAAAATAATATAATAAATAAAATAAGTACAGCTGGGAATAAAAAGTTTTTGAACAAAAAATAATAAATAAATAAATGAAACTAATATAAATAATTTAATTTAATAATTTATTATTAAATAAAATATGATACAAAAAAAGATATTGTAATAAATGAAGAATAAAAAAATCGCAAACAGAAAACAAATAAAAAATTTTGGAAATGAAAACAATTCTATGAAAAAATTTAATTGAAGCATAAAAAATCTTGGAATGTAGTTCACTTATTACATATCAAATATAAGATAGACTGTCAAAGTAATTTCCGTCATACTGAATAAATAAATATAAAAATCAAATCAATCGCATCAACGTATAATTTATAATAATATATATTTATATGTAATAATATATGCATAAAATATATTTAACAAGAGTTAGAAGTTAAGATAATTTATTTTCCAGAAAAATGTTATATTTATAAACACGGTATACTATACTCACGTAAATAAAATTACTAAAATATGCTTTCTTTTATGTATTTATGTATAGGGGAACTTCATATCAAAACGCAATAATTACAATCGAATATTTTCGAGAAAATCAAGAAATTATGAAAAATTTTTACCTGCACTTTATCGCCTCTGGATATTGAAATCCTTATACACATACCCACCCACCATTTGAATAATTTAGTTTAAAATTTAAACAAGTTTTATTTAAAGAATGATTTATTAAAATTATTATTTTTGTTTGTGTTTCTTTAAGTAACTTCATTATCATGTTGATGATCATAGATGATGTTGGATATCCGTGTGTGTATATCGGTCAAGTTAGTTATTGCTTATACCTGTGGTTATTAAATTTGATCAGAAAATTACTGTCAAAAGTGTAAGGTCATCCTAAGAATACGAGCAATATAATATAAAGGCAACCTAATCTATGGTCAATATAATACAACGGTTAGGCTGACCCTACCTTAGTAATTAATCCTACTAAATACATCATCTCTGCACATGAATGGAATAATAATCAATTGGCAACCCTTACTCAATGTCAGCGACAAAAGGGCAGTTTAGATTTGAACAACGCGCCGTGAACAACGTCGGTTCGGCAACGGGCAGAGAAATCATTCTAATACTCATTTTACTTTCAATAAATAAAACCATTTAATTAATTTCATTTAAACATACATATTTTCCTATATTTAACTTTAAACTTTAATAAACATGAATTGTTAGTTATAATGTGCATAAATCGGCAGCGTTTTTATTTAATCGGAATCCAGAAAATCCTGACAACCCGAAAGAGCTTGAATAAAGACTCTTTCAGTTCAGAAGTGAGATGCTCCGCATAGCCTCACAGTGACAGTGTGAATTATATTGAAATATAATAGAACAAAAATATGTGTGTGTGTAAAACAACGAATTCTTGAGAAAATTCGTTCGTTTCAGGAAGATTGCATCAGAATACATGCAACATTCTGACAAGTGTAGACATGTTCAAAGTCTGTACATAAGACTCAAACCGAAAGTTGATGTACATACATATGTTTTGTTGTTGTGTTTGCCTACGAGCGTACGAATGGACGAGCGTCGGTAAAGCATTATCGATAAAGCAGTATCAACGGAAAGTATTTGAATTGCATACGATATTGTCATGTTTTTGTGTGTTCAGAAAGCGTTGCTATAAATCGTAAGTTGCAAGCAAAGAAACAACGAAAATCCGTTTGTGTTCAAATTGCATGTTGTAATTGTTGTTGTGTTGCCTGTCGCGCGTACGAATGGACGATCGGTCGGTGATACATACAAAGTAAGACAGAGCAATTGAATTTCGGTGGTTGATTTCAAATTGCGTGTTGTAGTTGTTGCCCAAAATTTGTTGCCTATCGCGCGTACGAATGGACGAGCGGTTTGCGGGGAAAAAAAGGCAAAAGCAAGAAAACAGAAATTGTGAATTATATACGTACGAATATAACTGTGGCAAAGTATAGTTATCGGGCGTACGAATGTACGAACGGTTGATGAACATAGAAAATAGAAATCAGAGCTTTGTATTTGAAGTAATAAATACAAGATTTTTTTTATTAACTCTGCGGTCTGCGTGTAGAGCGTGCGAGTGAACGAGTAAAGAATACGACAATGGTCGTTAATGTTATTGTTGTAATAATTTCAAAGTGTCGATCTCGCTTACACGACCATTCGTGTATATGAAAATATAAATAGACAAAAGAGACAACGTGTCATAAAACTCAAACGAAAGGAAGAGTGAAGCGAAACAAATAAGTAAACAAATTCTAATTAGAATACTCGTTTTAAAAGAAGTAAACAAAATAGCAAAATGAAAATAAAAGTGTCAACGTTGAAAGTAGACGAGCTGAAAGAGCAGCTGCGTAATAATGATCTTTCAACTACGGGAACAAAAGCTGAATTAGTGTTACGATTGTGTGATTTCTTAGGTAGTGATGAAATCCAAATCGAGAATTCTGAATCAAATTTACAAACGCAAGTAAATGATTTAAGAGCAATGATGGAAATTATGATGACAAAAATACAAAGTTTGGTTCCAAGTCAACATACAAATGCACAAGAAGTGAATGGTAGTGGCTCTAATGTAAATGAAGAGCGTATAGTTGTGTCACCCCAAAGTTCAATAAGAGTGGTGGGCAGAAATGCCAGTGTAAAAGAAATTGCTGAGACAATACCAGAATTTAACCCAACGAACGAAAGCTCTCTAACAGTGACACAATTTGTTAATAGGGTGGACAGTGCAATAAGTGCATACGAATGGGATGAGAAATGTTTACTTTTGGCAGTGTACAGTAAATTAAAAGGTGCTGCACGAATGTGGTTAGATGCTGCACCAACATTTTATTCCAATTGGCCTGATTTGGCAAGTGCGTTAAAAAGTGAATTTAGTTTTGAATTGAATGACGCACAAATTCATTATAAAATGGCAAGTGCAACGCGAATGCAAAACGAAAAAGTTAATGAATATTGTTTTCGAATGAGCGGACTAGGCCGACGGTATGGCTTGACTGAAAGTACAATTATAAAATACATTCGCGACGGTTTAAAGCATCGTGAGTTGCAAATAGCAATAGCTCCAATTAAGTTTAATTCTCTTAAAGATATGCGCGAAACAATTGAAGATTATATACAAAATATTTCGGTAACAAAACAGTTTAAAAACGAGTACATAAACAATCGCAATAAAGAAAGTGCTAAAGATATCAATCGAAGCGCGGTCGAAACGAAAAGCGTAACGTGTTACAATTGCAAAGAAGGTGGACATATCGCGCGAAATTGTCCGAAATCGAAACAGAATCGTAAATGTAAAGACTGTAATAAACTTCATCCAAATAATGAAGCAGAAAATTGCGGGAAAAAAGCAGTTGTTGTCAAGCGTTCTCAGTTACAAGAATCAACAAATTTTTGTCAAAAACCAGTCATTGTAAATGGTAAGTCATTAGTAGCTTTCGTAGACACTGGAAGTGAATGTAGTATGATCCAGCGATCAGCTGTAGAAAAGTTGAACATCCAAATATATCCATGCGCTGCAGAAATACTAGGTATATGCGGTGGAAAACGTACATTAAAGCATAAGGTCAACGTATGCATGACAGTTGATGAGATAAATTTAAAAGTCAATTTATTTGTGGTCGATGACGATATTTTAACGACGGACGTACTTTTGGGCCAAGATATTTTTAGAAATGACGGCATGGTAGCAGAAATAAAAGCGGACAACTTTACATTTTCTACGCAGGTGAAAAAGGTAGTCGTGGAAAATCCAGTAACGAGTTTTAGTAACATTAATTGTAGTATAGACGACGAAAATTCAAATTTGCAAGCGTTATTGGAAGATAATAGGGACGTTTTTGCAGAAAAGCTTTGTGACATCGGCTTAACTAATGCGACGAAAATGAGAATTGAACTGACAACGAATACACCGATTGCTCAAAATCCATACAGGGTTCCTGAGCCGAAAAAGCATCAGAAATGATTAATGAGCTTTTGTCATGCGACATAATTAGCCCATCGAAATCAGAATACGCAAGTCCAATTATTTTGGTTAAGAAGAAAAACGGCGGTGAACGCCTCTGCGTTGACTACAGGCGACTAAACCAGTTTACAACTAAAGAAATTTACCCTACACCAAACATAGAAGAAAGGCTGAGCGAAGCCTTGAGATACAAATATTTTTCAGTCTTAGATTTAAATAGTGGTTACTATCAGGTACCAATCGAAGAAGAGTGTCGAAAATACACTGCGTTCATAACAACAGACGGTTTATTTGAATTTAAGCGAATGCCATTCGGGCTTAGAAATGCGCCGGCGGTATTCCAGCGTTTAATGCAAAACATTAAAGATAGGACTCAACCTGGTGACATGATTCACTATATGGATGATATATTGGTTGGTAGTAATAATATATCCGAGATGTACGAAAAGTTGACTAGAGTATTTGAAGCTTTACGCCAACTTAATCTTACTTTAAATATCAACAAATGCAAATTTATGAAGCAGACAATAGAATTTTTAGGACATGAACTTCACCCCGGTGGTGTAAGTCCAGCCAATATAAAGACAGCGGCAGTAAATAATTTTTCAGTGCCAAAATCCGTAACCGATATAAGACGTTTTCTAGGTCTTAGTGGATATTTTAGACGCTTCGTGCCAGGGTACTCGATTATAAGCGAGCCGTTGCGTGAATTATTACGCAAAGATCAACAGTTTAAATGGACTGATAGGCAAGAGAAAGCATTTTTGATGTTGAAGACAGTGTTAACATCGAAGCCGGTGATGGCAGGTTATCGCGTTGAAGCAGATCATCAAATACATACTGATGCCAGTTCTGTTGGCATTGCAGGCGTGCTCTTACAGCGGGAAGGCAGTGACTGGAAACCAGTTGCGTATTATAGCAGATCCACAACAGATAGCGAACGTAGTTTTCACAGCTATGAACTCGAAGTTTTAGCAGTGGTTAGTAGTCTAGAGCGCTTTAGATATTACGTCCAAGGTAAAGAAATTGTAGTGGTGACTGATTGTAATGCAGTTACTACAGCGATGCAGAAGCGTGAGTTGATACCAAGAATTGCACGTTGGTGGCTACGTATCCAGGACTTTATTGTTAAGTTAGAACATCGACCAGGCAAAAGGATGGAACATGTTGATTTCCTAAGCAGAACACCAAACGAAAAAAGCATAGATATAGAGACAGCATCCTTAAAAATTTCAAAAACAACAATAGAAATGGGAGATTGGATGTACAGTATGCAACAGCAAGACAATAATATTCGTTCTATTATTGAGAAATTAGAAAGCGGTGACAAAATTACAAATGAAGAATATAAGCTCGAAAATGGGCGGGTTTACCGAAAACAGAAAGGTGATAAATTATGGTTAGTACCAAAATCAATGCGTTACAAAATTGTAGCTAGCGTACATGAGAAAGTTAAACACCTTAGCACGGAGAAAACTTTAGAAGAAACACAGAAATACTTTTGGTTTCCACGTATGCGAAATTTCATAAAATCTTTTATACAATCATGCGTCGAGTGTGCGTACAATAAGCAGCGGGGTGGTAAAACAGAGGGGGCGTACCATTACGATGAAATCGATCCTGTACCATTTAAAACAATACATATTGATCATCTTGGACCTTTTCCCCGTAGTAAAAAGGGAAACGAGCATATTATAGTTTTAGTAGACTCATTTACTAAATTTACGGTAGTACGAGCAGTTAAGAGTACTGCAACCCGACATGTATTGACACTATTGAATGAGGTGAGCAGTTATTTTGGAGTGCCTACACGTATCGTAACAGATCGAGGGACAGCATTCACATCAAATGACTTTAAGAATTATTGTAACAATCACGACATCAAGCAGATTTTAAACGCAGTTCGAACTCCACGGGCAAACGGACATGCCGAGCGTACAAATCGAACTATTATGGGTATGTTACTTCCATCAACTGAAAACGACAAAAACTGGGATGAACAAATTCAAAGTATACAGTGGGCTATTAACACGATGAAGAATAAAACAACACAGCGAACACCCCAAGAACTTTTATTCAGTTATAAGCCTAGAGATATTTTACAAAACAAATTGATATTAGCATTACATGAAGATAAAACTATCAACAACGACGAGATGAAAGAGATACAAACAGATGCCGTGCATCGAATAAATCAGCAAAGAGAGAAAGCAAAATCTAAATTCGACGAAAGACATCGTAAACCAACACAGTACAACGTCGGCGATCTTGTTCTCGCCGAAAATGAACAGGTGAGCACAGGTGGTTCTCGCAAATTGGAGCCACTGTACAAAGGGCCGTTTTTGATAACAAAGTTTATAGGTAAAGACCGGTATCTCATTGAAGACATACCTGGATCGAAACGTAAGCAACGACATTATACTTCAATTTTTGCATCAGATAAGTTGAAGCCATGGTGTGGTTTACCCAATTTTGATGGTTTTGACGACGACGACGACGGAGCCGAGGGCGACTCCAGTAATCAGGATTGGCCGAATGTAAGGTCATCCTAAGAATACGAGCAATATAATATAAAGGCAACCTAATCTATGGTCAATATAATACAACGGTTAGGCTGACCCTACCTTAGTAATTAATCCTACTAAATACATCATCTCTGCACATGAATGGAATAATAATCAATTGGCAACCCTTACTCAATGTCAGCGACAAAAGGGCAGTTTAGATTTGAACAACGCGCCGTGAACAACGTCGGTTCGGCAACGGGCAGAGAAATCATTCTAATACTCATTTGACTTTCAATAAATAAAACCATTTAATTAATTTCATTTAAACACACATATTTTCCTATATTTAACTTTAAACTTTAATAAACATGAATTGTTAGTTATAATGTGCTAATGTGCATAAATCGGCAGCGTTTTTATTTAATCGGAATCCAGAAAATCCTGACAACCCGAAAGAGCTAGAATAAAGACTCTTTCAAAAGTAATCAAATTTTTTTCCAAAATGAGTAAAGTACAATCTTCCAAAAATTTCAGATATGATGAAAAGATGAATAAAATGTGTTAAAAAATATGAATATATAATACATACATTAATATATTTTTAAATTTTAACGTTTAGATTTTTTGTTTTAACCAAGTTTACTGAATTTACAGAATCTAAAGTATCACATAAAAATTCGCACTTTAAAACAATTAATATTTACCTAAGTTGGCAGTAGGAACTGCATTCTCCTTCAACCTTTTGTTTGACGATACGGCTTCAGGCCTGAAGTGAAGGGAACATAGAAAGTTCTCCTTCTTCTTCAAGCTTGAAATTTTTAAATTATCCATCCATTTTTGTAATAGCTTGGGATCGGCCGGAAACGAAAAAAAAGTTAGTCCTGGATCTGCCCGTGCATTCCTGCAGCACCCAGGAGCGGAGCACTTTCTTAATGAAGGCATAGCTCAACAATATTTTTTTTTTGTTAAATTTATTTAAAATTTATTTTAAAAATTTTATTGTTAAGTTTTTTTGATTTTCACAATTTTTTCACTAGATTCTGCGCAGAAATATAAGATTTGCATCTACCTAATTCGAAGTTTCCTGTATATTAAATGTTCATTGGAATTTTACCAATTTTGGCGCAATTTTCTTCGGATAATTTCCATTAAATCAGAGGTTATTAACCTTTTTGCTGGGATCCAAATACATATAAATTTATATAATATTGTATATATTTTAAAAACACATATACAATATATATATAATACATATATAAATTTTGGAAAATCTTATATACCTGCATAATTCCTTTTAGTTTCTTTAATCACACACAACTTCTTTTTGAAATTATATACCAGGATTTCAAACTTCACTTAACACTTTACAACATTTTTCACAAATTTATTCACTTTTTTTACACGTTTCCGAAACAAATTTTTCTAGAATTTTTGTTTATATTTCCACTTATTTGCACAATTTTCCGAAACAAATTTTTCTAAAATTTTTGTTTATATTTCCACTTATTTGCCTTTTGAACATAAACAACACACACTTTTCTCTATCTTCTTTTCACTCATTTACGCTCAAACGAACAACTTGTTTTTTCAAGAAATCTTATTTTTATGACAATATTTCACTTCACTTTTTTATATGTTTTTATACTCAGTTGAGCAGAGCTCACAGAGTATATTAAGTTTGATTGGATAACGGTTGGTTGTACATATATAAAGGAATCGAGATAGATATAGACCTCCATATATCAAAATAATCAGGATCGAAAAAAAATTTGATTGAGTCATGTCCGTCCGTCCGTCCGTTAACACGATAACTTGAGTAAATTTTGAGGTATCTTGATGAAATTTGGTATGTAGGTTCCTTAGCACTCATCTCAGATCGCTATTTAAAATGAACGATATCGGACTATAACCACGCCCACTTTTTCGATATCGAAAATTTCGAAAAACCGATAATTCATTACAAAAGACAGCTAAAGCGACGAAACTTGGTAGATGAGTTGAACTTATGACGCAGAATAGAAAAATAAAAAAATTTTAGACAATGGGCGTGGCACCGCCCACTTTTAAAAGAAGGTAATTTAAAAGTTTTGCAAGCTGTAATTTGGCAGTCGTTGAGCATATCATGATGAAATTTGGCAGGAACGTTACCCCTATTACTATATATACGCATAATAAAAATTAGCAAAATCGGAGAAGGACCACGCCCACTGTTAAAAAAAATTGTTTTAAAGTAAAATTTTAACAATGTAACAAAATAAAAAATAGATGTAAGTAATATAATAAAAAAAAACTTGAACAAAAAAAATAAATAAATTAAAATATTAAAATAATATAATAATTAAATATATTGGTTTGATGAGCTTTAGGCCGTAAAGTAAATAAAACACGTTTATTTCGACTTCAACCTGAAGTCATCATCAGGAACGCAATGATGTGCTTCATCAGTTGTCTTCAGGTTGAAGTCGAAATATCGACCAATTAAATATTTTGGAAAAAGGAAAATAAACATGTTTTATTTACTTTACGGCCTCAAGCTCATCAAACCAATATATTTAATCATATCAAATAAGGCCAACAAAATATAGAAATAATATAATAATAAACAAAAATGATAAAATAATAAACAAAAACTTGAAAAAATATAAATAAATAAAAAAAATGAAAATAATATAATAAATAAAATAAGTACAGCTGGGAATAAAAAGTTTTTGAACAAAAAATAATAAATAAATAAATGAAAATAATATAAATAATTTAATTTAATAATTTATTTTTAAATAAAATATGATACAAAAAAAGATATTGTAATAAATGAAGAATAAAAAAATCGCAAACAGAAAACAAATAAAAAATTTTGGAAATGAAAACAATTCTATGAAAAAATTTAAATGAAGCATAAAACATCTTGGAATGTAGTATCTTGATGAAATTTGGTATGTAGGTTCCTGAGCACTCATCTCAGATCGCTATTTAAAATGAACGATATCGGACTATAACCACGCCCACTTTTTCGATATCGAAAATTTCGAAAAACCGATAATTCATTACAAAAGACAGCTAAAGCGACGAAACTTGGTAGATGAGTTGAACTTATGACGCAGAATAGAAAAATAGTAAAATTTTGGACAATGGGCGTGGAACCGCCCACTTTTAAAAGAAGGTAATTTAAAAGTTTTGCAAGCTGTAATTTGGCAGTCGTTGAGCATATCATGATGAAATTTGGCAGGAACGTTACCCCTATTACTATATATACGCTTAATAAAAATTAGCAAAATCGGAGAAGGACCACGCCCACTGTTAAAAAAAAATTTTTTAAAGTAAACAAAAAATTTAATATCTTAACAATATGTAAGTAAATTATGTCAACATTCAACTCCAGTAATGATATGGTGCAACAAAATACATAAATAAAAGAAAATTTCAAAATGGGCATGGCTCCGCCCTTTTTCATTTAATTTGTCTAGGATACTTTTAACGCCATAAGTCGAACAAAAATTAGCCAATCCTTTTGAAATTTGGTAGTGGCATAGATTTTATGACGCTGTTTTCTGTGAAAATGGGCGAAATCGGTTGATGCCGCGCCCAGTTTTTATACGCGGTCTTCCGTCTGTCCTTCCGCATGGCCGTTAACACGATAACTTGAGCAAAAATCAACATATCTTTAATGAACTTAGTTCACGTGCTTACTTGAACTCACTTTATCTTGGTATGAAAAATGAACGAAATCCGACTATGACCACGCCCACTTTTTCGATATCGAAAATTACGAAAAATGAAAAAATGCCATAATTCTATACCAAATACAAAAAAGGGATGAAACATGGTAAGGTAATTGGATTGTTTTATTGACGCGAAATATAACTTTAGAAAAAACTTTATAAAATGGTTGTGACACCTACCATATTAAGTAGAAGAAAATGAAAAAGTTCTGCAGGGCGAAATAAAAAACACTTAAAATCTTGGCAGGTATTACATATATAAATAAATTAGCGGTATCCAACAGATGATGTTCTGGGTCACCCTGGTCCACATTTTGGTCGATATCTGGAAAACGCCTTCACACCACTCCCTTTTAAAACTCTCATTAATACCTTTAATTTGATACCCGTATCGTACAAACTCATTCTAGAGACAGCCCTGGTCCACCTTTATGGCGATATCTCGAAAAGGCGTCCACCTATAGAACTAAGCCCCATGCCCTTTTAAAATACTCATTAACACCTTTCATTTGATACCCATATCGTACAAACATATTCTAGAGTCACTCCTGGTCCACCTTTATGGCGATATCTCGAAAAGGCGAACACCTATAGAACGAAGGCCCACTCCCTTTTAAAAATACTCACTAACACCTTTAATTTGATACCCATATCGTACAAACAAAGTCTAGAGTCACCACTGGTCCACCTTTATTGCGATACCTCGAAAAGGGGTCCACCTATAGAACTAAGGCCCACTCCCTTTTAAAATACTCATTAACTCCGTTCGTTTGATACCCATATTGTACAAACAAATTTTAGGGTCACCCCTGGTCCACATTTATGGCGATATCTCGAAACGGCGTCCACCTATGGAACTAAGGATTACTCCCTTTTAAAATACTCATTAACACCTTTCTTTTGATACCCATATTGTACAAACAAATTCTAGGGTCACCCCTGCTCCACCTTTATGGCGATATCTCGAAACGGCGTCCATCTATGGAACTAAGGATTGCTCCCTTTTAAAATAATCATTAACACCTTTCTTTTGATGCCCATATGGTACAAACAAATTCTAGGGTCACCCCTGGTCCACCTTTATGGCGATATCACGAAAATGCGACCACCTATGCAACAACCACCACTCCCTTTTAAAACCCTCATTAATACCTTTAATTTGATACCCATATCGTACAAACACATTCTAGAGTCACCCCTGGTCCACCTTTATGGCGATATTTCGAAACGGCATCCACCTATAGAACTAAGGCCCACTCAGTTTTAAAATACTCATTAACACCATTCGTTTGATGCCCATATTGTACAAACAAATTCTAGGGTCACCCCTGGTCCACCTTTGTGGCGATATCTCGAAACGGCGTCCACCTATGGAACTAAGGATTACTCCCTTTTAAAATACTCATTAACACCTTTCATTTGATACCCATATCGTACAAACGCATTCTAGAGTCAACCCTGATCCACCTTTATGGCTATATCCCTAAATGGCGTCCACCTATAGAACTATGGCCCACTCCCTCATAAAATACTCTTTAATGCCTTTCATTTGATACACATTCCAGGGTTTCCCTCTGTTCATTTTCCTACATGGTTATTTTCCCTTATGTTGTCACCATAGCTCTCAACTGAGTATGTAATGTTCGGTTACACCCGAACTTAACCTTCCTTACTTGTTACACAATTATTTTAACTTTTTACACTATTTATTTACCTTTTTTATTCACTTTTTACACTATTTTAACACAAAAACACAATATTTACTTTTCACTCACTGAGTTTATTCCTCACTGCATTTTACCAAATCTTCGCGGACAGGCACAAATAGGAATGGCCGAGCCCAAGAATTGGTACATTGGCAAATTTCGTACAAAACGCAGTCGTTTTCTGAAATGGCGATATGACGCCTCTTATTATCTATCCTCTTTGGTAATGATGTGCTTTCTCCACAACAAATAAATGAGGAAAAGGAATTTGAAGACAATGCTGCGTGGGCAAAAGTAAACAACAGAAGGCGAAATAACAACGTAGTTGTTGTGGGTTCTAATGCAAGCACTGAATTGTGCATTGCTGATCGTATGTCGTCATTTGATCCTAAAGTCACTGCTGATGATATTAAGAACTATGTGTGTAAGCATGTAAACATTGATAAAAAGGCTCTCTATGCATTAGTTAAAAAAGATGACCCAGCAGAAAATCGTACCCACGTTAACTTCAGGTTGGGTGTTCTATCTGCCGAGTTTAATAGTATTCTTGATGCGAAAATTTGGCCTATAAATATAAGAGTGAAACCTTTTCATTTTTTTTCGCACATGGGGAGGTCGCAAACGAAGAGGTCGAACCCAACAACAAAATGTGTAGAAGCCAGTACAACAACAAGATGTGCAGAAGCCGGCGCAGCTAATAATAATAATACATATGAGCTTAAGGTATATTTCTAGAATGTTTCTGGCATTCGAACTGAAGGGGAGGCAGTACGGCTCTTTAGTTCTCGTTTGGATTTTGATGTCATTGTGTTTGTTGAATCCTGGCTTACTTTTAATTTCTTTGGTAGTGAGTATTTTGACTCCAATTTGTATAACGTTTACCGCAAAGATAGAGGCTCCCTAAAAACCGGCTGTGATAGAAGTGGGGCGTTCTCACTGCTGTTCAAATAAAATTTCAATCTCACTAGGTTGCGCTTGATAATTGTGATTCGCTTATGGACCAGCTATCTGTCAGCTGAAGGGAGCTTCTTCGCCAAGCTCGCTGTTTGTTATTGCTTCATACATTCCACCCAATAGCGTGGATTATATTTATAGTGCAGATACTGATAATGCGACCTCTTTAATTCTAAGTAAGGTAGCTGATAATCATGTTTGTGTATTAGGTGACTTTAACTTATATAATGTAGGCTGGTCTCCTATATCATACTCTGGTCTTATGCCCATAAATATTAGTAAGTCGCATGAGTCTTATCTTGTAGACAATATTTTGAGCGAGTTAGCGACATAGCCTCACTTGCTATCTTTTTAGTATATACATATATAAAAAGATACATAAAACATATACTAATAGATATATGTATATATGTATGTATATATGTATATATATATATATATGTATATATATGTGTAACTGCAACGATGCAGATAATACCTAAATAGAACGGCTACACAAGTAAAATGTATATTAAGGTAAACAACAATTAAAACAAATCTTTGTACTTTGTAAGCACATACCTACATATGTCCTTATTATTGTTCACACACAAAAACCCTTGACCTTGCTCGATAGCGTGGTAATAACCTAAACAAGCATATTCTTTGTTCTTCGCATAAAATAAAATATTAAAATATTATACAGAAACATGTTAACAGTTTAGAGTAACAAATAAAGTATTTTCAAGGACAACTTTATCAGAATACATATAGCATTTAGAAATAGTAGCTCTTGCTCGTAAATATATATATTATTTCAATTCGTTCTCGGACTCATAACTGGGGGCTCAACCGTTTTTAAGCCACTTTTATAATCATATATGAAAATTATAAAAGAAAACTAATTCCACGGGAAATAAGATTTCCAGAACTAACGTTTGAAAAAAGTGCATAAATAATTAACGAAAAACTCGAACAAAGTGAAAAAATTAAGTTGAAACAACAAAAAACTGGTATCGCGAAAAAAGCACACATTTTTGATTCAACACGGTTATCAGACGCAGAAATGAGCGCACAGGAGATAGCAAACCTGAGGGCACTAGTAGCTGCCTTAACAACAACCCAAGCTGAAAACCAAGAGAGGATTAAGTCTCTCGAAATCAGCAGAAAACCTAACGTCGCAGTCACAGAGCAACACCAGGACTGCACGCGAAATATCACCGATGCGTCACAAATAAACTTGGAGATTTTCAAGGCGTTACCAATTTTCACAGACAGTACAGGTCATGGAGAAAACGTGCTTGGACACATATGGAGAATATAATAAACTATGCTGCAACACCCACATACTACACGGCACTCTCGATAGTACATGCTAAAATCCAAGGAGAGGCGGCCGACATCTTAATTAACCATAATACGAAATTTAATTTCTATTCAATGGTAAACCGTCTCGACTACACCTATGCCGATCAGAGACCTTTATATGTACTTTTGGATGAAATGAGAAAAATAACACAGGGTAAAAGCTAGTGTCCTTTCCACGAATTCCATTCCGAAATCAGCAAGTCACT
The DNA here is from genome assembly GCF_040869045.1 of Eurosta solidaginis. Taxonomy (NCBI): domain Eukaryota; kingdom Metazoa; phylum Arthropoda; class Insecta; order Diptera; family Tephritidae; genus Eurosta; species Eurosta solidaginis. Next base: position 83,436,424 of record NC_090321.1, on the reverse strand, counting down.
AAATCTTGCACTGACGAAAGTGGAGACGGAAAATGCAGAAACCCCCACAGCTATGCAACAGTTTGCAAATCAAGAGGCAGTCAGCACATTTATCCTCGGCCTGAATAGCAAATATATAAGCGGCACCCTATATAGTCACAACCCAAACGATTTAGAGACCGCTTACGCTATCGCGAGCACAATATATCACGACAACGCAAACTCACAGTTCGACGTTCCGCAATACCACCAAAAGACAATACAATGCGCCGCAGCATCAACACCCACCAAACAGAAGATACAACGAGGAATCTCGAAGGTACAGACCCAACGTACAGGTGCAATACCAGCAAACTGCACTCTCGCAACAGCACCAACCAATGGAAGTAGATCCGTCACAAAAATACATGCGATCCACAAACTATAATAGGAACCGTTTCGCTCCACACCAACAATAACACCCCGCACCTACCCCAATGGACGTGGACAATTCGAGACAATATATCCAAACAACAAAACAAAATGCCGTAAGTCGAAATAATTATACACCAAACAATATATATAAGAGAGATAGGTCTTCTAACTAAAATAATGCGAATAATCAGCAAGATAGGAAATTCCAGAGACTAAACCAATTAAATAAAGAAGATCTAGAGTCAGTATAAATATCAAATTATGAAGAACAATATGAAACAGGTAGTACTTTTTTAGGCGAGTAAACGGGCTGCCTTGCTTACAAACAAAATGCGGCCTAACCGGCACGCCCGTTACCTTATTAGTCGACACTGGTTCCACTAACAATTACATAAATAGTAAGTTTACAAACGGCGATGGTTACTAGGACATGTTTCTGAATTTCACTTCTTCATCAGCTAGCTTTTCGGGAGCTGAGCGTTGAACTCGAGTCTCCAACATTCATATCAGTGCAAACCTTTTTTTTTTTTAGCTGCTACGCCATATGAATGTTCCGTTGTTCGCAGTACAATTGGTCTCTAAGAGTTGCCTTTTTTGTTTATATTCCTTTTGATCACAATGTAGGCACATACACTCTGTATGTAGTTTATTCCTAATGGTGTGGATATGATTTTTAGGCGTGCTTTTGAAAGCTTAGTAACATTTGTTCGGATATTTACAGTATTTGTTTTTAATACTTCCGCTGTTACTATTATATCAATATGATCATATGTATTTAATTAGCGAGCTTTGCTCATATTGCTTTATACAATGGTTTTTATACTCAGTTGAGCAGAGCTCACAGAGTATATTAAGTTTGATTGGATAACGGTTGGTTGTACATATATAAAGGAATCGAGATAGATATAGACTTCCATATATCAAAATAATCAGGATCGAAAAAAAATTTGATTGAGCCATGTCCGTCCGTCCGTCCGTCCGTCCGTCCGTTAACACGATAACTTGAGTAAATTTTGAGGTATCTTGATGAAATTTGGTATGTAGGTTCCTGAGCACTCATCTCAGATCGCTATTTAAAATGAACGATATCGGACTATAACCACGCCCACTTTTTCGATATCGAAAATTTCGAAAAATCGAAAAAGTGCGATAATTCATTACAAAAGACAGAGAAAGCGACGAAACTTGGTAGATGAGTTGAACTTTGACGCAAAATATAAAATTAGCAAAATTTTGGACAATGGGTGTGGCACCGCCCACTTTTTAAAGAAGGTAATTTAAAACTTTTGCAAGCTGTAATTTAGCAGTCGTTGAAGATATCATGATGAAATTTGGCAGGAACGTTACTCTCATTACTGTATGTACGCTTAATAAAAATTAGCAAAATCGGAGAAGGACCACGCCCACTTTTAAAAAAAAAATTTTTTTAAAGTAAAATTTTAACAAAAAATTTAATATCTTTACAGTATATAAGTAAATTATGTCAAAAGAAAATTTAAAAATGGGCGTGGCTCCGCCCTTTTTCATTTAATTTGTCTAGGATACTTTTAACGCCATAAGTCGAACAAAAATTAACCAATCATTTTGAAATTTGGTAGGGCATAGTTTTTATGACGTTAACTGTTTTCTGTGAAAATGGGCGAAATCGGTTGATGCCACGCCCAGTTTTTATACACAGTCGTCCGTCTGTCCTTCCGCATGGCCGTTAACACGATAACTTGAGCAAAAATCGATATATCTTTACTAAACTCAGTTCACGTACTTATCTGAACCCACTTTACCTTGGTATGAAAAATGAACGAAATCCGACTATGACCACGCCCACTTTTTCGATATCGAAAATTGCGAAAAATGAAAAAAATGCCATAATTCTACACCAAATACGAAAAAAGGGATGAAACATGGTAAGGTAATTGGATTGTTTTATTGACGCGAAATATAACTTTAGAAAAAACTTTATAAGATGGTTGTGACACCTACCATATTAAGTAGAAGAAAATGAAAAAGTTCTGCAGGGCGAAATAAAACACCCTTAAAATCTTGCCAGGTATTACATATATAAATAAATTAGCGATATCCAACCGATAATGTTCTGGGTCACCCTAGTCCACATTTTGGTCGATATCTGGAAAACGCCTTCACATATACAACTACCACCACTCCCTTTTAAAACTCTCATTAATACCTTTAATTTGATACCCATATCGTACAAACTCATTCTAGAGTCACCCCTGGTCCACCTTTATGACGATATCTCGAAACGGCGTCCACCTATAGAACTAAGGCCCACTCCCTTTTAAATACTCATTAACACCTTTCGTTTGATGCCCATATTGTGCAAACGCATTCTAGAGTCACCCCTGGTCCATCTTTACGGCGATATCTCGAAAAGGCGTCCATCTATAGAACTTAGGTCCACGCCCTTTTAAAATACTCATTAATACCTTTCATTTGATACCTTTAACGTTAATTTGACGATCTTAACGTTAATAAACGAAACGAAGTGACTTCGTTTCGTTTATTAGCGTTGATTATCGTAACGAAATGATATCGTTTCGTTCGTTAAGCATGCCTGGGTTCGGTTACACCCGAACTTAACCTTCCTTACTTGTTGTAATTGATATTAGAGAAAAATTATAAGTTTACAAACGGCGATGGTTACTAGGACATGTTTCTGAATTTCACTTCTTCATCAGCTAGTTTTCGGGAGCTGAGCGTTGAACTCGAGCCTCCAACATTCATATCAGTGCAAGCCTTTTTTTTTTTTAGCTGCTACGCCATATGAATGTTCCGTTGTTCGCTGTACAATTGGTCTCTAAGAGTTGCCTTTTTTGTTTATATTCCTTTTGATCACCATGTAGGCACATACACTCTGTATGTAGTTTATTCCTAATGGTGTGGATATGATTTTTAGGCGTGCTTTTGAAAGCTTAGTAACATTTGGTCGGATATTTACAGTATTTGTTTTTAATACTTCCGCTGTTACTATTATATCAATATGACCATATGTATTTAATTAGCGAGCTTTGCTCATATTGCTTTATACAATGGTTTTTGTAATTGATATTAGAGAAAAATTGTAAGTTTACAAACGGCGATGGTTACTAGGACATGTTTCTGAATTTCACTTCTTCATCAGCTAGCTTTTCGGGAGCTGAGCGTTGAACTCGAGTCTCCAACATTCATATCAGTGCAAGCCTATTTTTTTTTTAGCTGCTACGCCATATGAATGTTCCGTTGTTCGCTGTACAATTGGTCTCTAAGAGTTGCCTTTTTTGTTTATATTCCTTTTGATCACCATGTAGGCACATACACTCTGTATGTAGTTTATTCCTAATGGTGTGGATATGATTTTTAGGCGTGCTTTTGAAAGCTTAGTAACATTTGTTCGGATATTTACAGTATTTGTTTTTAATACTTCCGCTGTTACTATTATATCAATATGATCATATGTATTTAATTAGCGAGCTTTGCTCATATTGCTTTATACAATGGTTTTTGTAATTGATATTAGAGAAAAATTGTAAGTTTACAAACGGCGATGGTTACTAGGACATGTTTCTGAATTTCACTTCTTCATCAGCTAGCTTTTCGGGAGCTGAGCGTTGAACTCAAGTCTCCAACATTCATATCAGTGCAAGCCTTTTTTTTTTTTTTTAGCTGCTACGCCGTATGAATGTTCCGTTGTTCGCTGTACAATTGGTCTCTAAGAGTTGCCTTTTTTGTTTATATTCCTTTTGATCACCATGTAGGCACATACACTCTGTATGTAGTTTATTCCTAATGGTGTGGATATGATTTTTAGGCGTGCTTTTGAAAGCTTAGTAACATTTGTTCGGATATTTACAGTATTTGTTTTTAATACTTCCGCTGTTACTATTATATCAATATGATCATATGTATTTAATTAGCGAGCTTTGCTCATATTGCTTTATACAATGGTTTTTGTAATTGATATTAGAGAAAAATTGTAAGTTTACAAACGGCGATGGTTACTATGATATGAGCAAAGCTCGCTAATTAAATACATATGATCATATTGATATAATAGTAACAGCGGAAGTATTAAAAACAAATATGTAAATATCCGAACAAATGTTACTAAGCTTTCAAAAGCACGCCTAAAAATCATATCCACACCATTAGGAATAAACTACATACAGAGTGTATGTGCCTACATGGTGATCAAAAGGAATATAAACAAAAAAGGCAACTCTTAGAGACCAATTGTACAGCGAACAACGGAACATTCATAAAATCTATGCACCTACCAAATTTCACAAGGATTGGTAGATTTTTGTTCGACTTATGGCCTTAAAAGTATTCTAGACGAATTAAATGAAAAAGGGCGAAGCCACGCCCATTTTGAAATTTTCTTTTATTTTTCTATTTTGTTGCACCATATCATTACTGGAGTTGAATGTTGACATAATTTACTTATATACTGTAAAGATATTACATTTTTTGTTAAAATATTACTTAAAAAAAAAATTTTTTTTAAATGTGGGCGTGATCCTTTTCCAATTTTGCTAATTTTTATTAAGCGTACATATAGTAATAGGAGTAACGTTCCTGCCAAATTTCATCATGATATCTTCAACGACTGCCAAATTACAGCTTGAAAAAGTTTTAAACTACCTTCTTTTAAAAGTGGGCGGTGCCACGCCCATTGTCCAAAATTTTACTAATTTTCTATTCTGCGTCATAAGTTCAACCCATCTACCAAGTTTCGTCGCTTTATCTGTCTTTTGTAATGAATTATCGCACTTTTTCGGTTTTTCGAAATTTTCGATATCGAAAAAGTGGGCGTGGTTATAGTCCGATATCGTTCATTTTAAATAGCGATCTGAGATGAGTGCTCAGGCACCTACATACCAAATTTCATCAAGATACCTCAAAATTTACTCAAGTTATCGTGTTAACGGACGGACGGACGGACGGACGGACGGACATGGCTCAATCAAATTTTTTTTCGATCCTGATTATTTTGATATATGGAAGTCTATATCTATCCCGATTCCTTTATTTATGTACAACCAACCGTTATCCAATCAAACTTAATATACTCTGTGAGCTCTGCTCAACTGAGTATAAACAAGTAAGGAAGGTTAAGTTCGGGTGTAACCGAACATTACATACTCAGTTGAGAGCTATGGTGACAACATAAGGGAAAATAACCATGTAGGAAAATGAACCGAGGGAAACCCTGGAATGTGTTTGTATGACATGTGTATCAAATGAAAGGCATTAAAGAGTATTTTATGAAGGAGTGGGCCATAGTTCTATAGGTGGACGCCATTTAGGGATATCGCCATAAAGGTGGATCAGGGTTGACTCTAGAATTTGTTTGTACAATATGGATATCAAATGAAAGGTCTTAAAGAGTATTTTATGAGGGAGTGGGCCATAGTTCTATAGGTGGACGCTATTTAGGGATATAGCCATAAAGGTGGATCAGGGTTGACTCTAGAATGCGTTTGTACGATATGGGTATCAAATGAAAGATGTTAATGAGTATATTAAAAGGGATATATCCTTAGTTCCATAGGTGGACGCCGTTTCGAGATACCGCCATAAAGGTGGACCAGGGGTGACCCTAGAATTTGTTTGTACAATATGGGTATCAAAAGAAAGGTGTTAATGAGTATTTTAAAAGGGAGTAATCCTTAGTTCCATAGGTGGACGCCGTTTCGAGATATCGCCATAAAGGTGGACCAGGGGCGACCCTAGAATTTGTTTGTACGATATGCGTATCAAATTAAAGGTATTAAGGAGGGTTTTAAAAGGGAGTGGTGGTAGTTGTATAGGTGGTCGCCTTTTCGGGATATCGCCATAAAGGTTGACCAGGGGTGACTCTAGAATGCGTTTGTACGATTTGGGTATCAAATGAAAGGTGCTAATGAGTATTTTAAAACGGAGTAATCCTTAGTTCCATAGGTGGACGCCGTTTCGAGATATCGCCATAAAGGTGGACCAGAGGTGACCCTAGAATTTGTTTGTACAATATGGGTATCAAAAGAAAGGTGTTAATGATTATTTTAAAAGGGAGTAATCCTTAGTTCCACAGGTAGACGCCGTTTCGAGATATCGCCACAAAGGTGGACCAGGTGTGACCCTAGAATTTGTTTGTACAATATTGGTATCAAAAGAAAGGTGTTAATGAGTATTTTAAAAGGGAGTGATGCTTAGTTCCATAGGTGGACGCCGTTTCGAGATATCGCCATAAAGGTGGACCAGGTGTGACCCTAGAATGCGTTTGTACAATATGGGTATCAAACGAAAGATGTTAATGAGTATTTTAAAAGGGAGTAATCCTTAGTTCTATAGGTGGACGCCGTTTCGAGATTACGCCATAAAGGTGGACCAGGGGTGACCCTAGAATTTGTTTGTATAATATGGGTATCAAAAGAAAGGTGTTAATGAGTATTTTAAAAGGGAGTGATGCTTAGTTCCAGAGGTGGACACCGTTTCGAGATATCGCCATAAAGGTGTACCAGGTGTGACCCTAGAATTTGTTTGTACGATATGGGTATCAAATTAAAGGTATTAATGAGGGGTTTAAAAGGGAGTGGTGGTAGTTGTATAGGTGGTCGCCTTTTCGAGATATCGCCATAAAGGTGGACCAGGGGTGACTCTAGAATGCGTTTGTACGATATGGGTATCAAATGAAAGGTGTTAATGAGTATTTTAAAAGGGAGTAATCCTTAGTTCCATAGGTGGACGCAGTTTCGAGATATCACCATAAAGGTGGACCAGGGGTGACCCTAGAATTTGTTTGTACAATATGGGTATCAAATTAAAGGTATTAATGAGTATTTTAAAAGGGAGTAATCCTTAGTTCCATAGGTGGACGCCGTTTCGAGATATCGCCACATAGGTGGACCAGGGGATACCCTAGAGTTTGTTTGTACAATATGGGCATCAAACGAATGGTGTTAATGAGTATTTTAAAAGGGAGTGGGCCTTAGTTCTATAGGTGGACGCCGTTTCGAAATATCGCCATAAAGGTGGACCAGGGGTGACTCTAGAATGTCTTTGTACGATATGGGTATCAAATTAAAGGTATTAATGAGGGTTTTAAAAGGGAGTGGTGGTTGTTGTATAGGTGGTCGCGTTTTCGAGATATCGCTATAAAGGTGGACCAGGGGTGACTCTAGAATGCGTTTGTACGATATGGGTATTAAATGAAAGGTGTTAAAGAGTATTCTATGAGGGAGTGGGCCATAGTTCTATAGGTGGACGCCATTTAGGGATATAGCCATAAAGGTGGATCAGGGTTGACTCTAGAATGCGTTTGTACATTATGGGTATCAAATGAAAGGTGTTAATTCCATAGGTGGACGCCGTTTCGAGATACCGCCATAAAGGTAGACCAGGGGTGACCCTAGAATTTGTTTGTACAATATAGGTATTAAAAGAAAGGTGTTAATGAGTATTTTAAAAGGGAGTAATCCTTAGTTCCATAGGTGGACGCCGTTTCGAGATATCGCCATAAAGGTAGACCAGGGGTGACCCTAGAATTTGTTTGTACAATATGGGTATCAAAAGAAAGGTGTTAATGAGTATTTTAAAAGGGATTGGGCCTCAGTTCTATAGGTGGACGCCGTTTCGAAATACCGCCATAAAGGCGGACCAGGGGTGACTCTAGAATGTGTTTGTACGATATGGGTATCAAATTAAAGGTATTAATGAGAGTTTTAAAAGGGAGTGGTGGTAGTTGTATATGTGAAGGCTTTTTCCAGATCGCGACCAAAATGTGGACCAGGGTGACCCAGAACATCATCTGTTGGATACCGCTAATTTATTTATATATGTAATACCTGCCAAGATTTTAAGGGTTTTTTATTTCGCCCTGCGGAACTTTTTCATTTTCTTCTACTTAATATGGTAGGTGTCACAACCATTTTATAAAGTTTTTTCTAAAGTTATATTTCGTGTCAATAAACCAATCCAATTACCTCACCATGTTTCATCCCTTTTTTCGTATTTGGTATAGAATTATGGCATTTTTTTCATTTTTCGTAATTTTCGATATCGAAAAAGTGGGCGTGGTCATTGTCGGATTTCGTTCATTTTTCATACCAAAATAAAGTGAGTTCAAGTAAATACCTGAACTAAGTTCATTAAAGATATGTCGATTTTTGCTGAAGTTATCGTGTTAACGGCCATGCGGAAGGGCAGACGAACGACAGTGTATAAAAACTGGGCGTGACATCAACCGATTTCGCCCGTTTTCACAGAAAACAGTTATCATCATAAAATTTATGCCCATACCAAATTTCAAAAGGATTGGTTAATTTTTGTTCGACTTATGGCGTTAAAAGTATCCTAGACAAATTAAATGAAAAAGGGCGGAGCCACGCCCATTTTGAAATTTTCTTTTATTTTTGTATTTTGTTGCACCATGTCATTACTGGAGTTGAATGTTGACATAATTTATTTTATACTGTAAAGATTTTAATTTTTTGTTAAAATTTTACTTAAAAAAAAATTTTTTTTTAAATGTAGGCGTGGTCCTTCTCCGATTTTGCTAATTTTTATTAGGCGTACATATAGTAATAGGAGTAACGTCCCTGCCAAATTTCATCATGATATCTTCAACGACTGACAAATTACAGCTTGCAAAAGTTTTAAATTACCTTCTTTTAAAAGTGGGCGGTGCCACGCCCATTGTCCAAAATTTTATTATTTTCCACTCTGCGTCATAAATTCAACTCATCTACCAAGTTTCGTCGCTTTATCTGTCTTTGGTAATGAATTATCGCACTTTTTCGTTTTTACGAAATTTTCGATATCGAAAAAGTGGGCGTGGTTATAGTCCGATATTGTTCATTTTAAATAGCGATCTGAGGTGAGTGCTCAGGAACCTACATACCAAATTTCATCAAGATACCTCAAAATTTACTCAAGTTATCGTGTTAATGGCCATGCGGAAGGACAGACGGACGACTGTGTATAAAAACTGGGCGTGGCATCAACCGATTTCGCCCGTTTTCACAGAAAACAGTGAACATCATAAAATCTATGCCCCTACCAAATTTCAAAAGGATTGGTTAATTTTTGTTCGACTTATGGCGTTAAAAGTATCCTAGACAAATTAAATGAAAAAGGGCGGAGCCACGCCCATTTTGAAATTTTCTTTTATTTTTGTATTTTGTTGTACCATGTCATTACTGGAGTTGAATGTTGACATAATTTACTTATATACTGTAAAGATATTAAATTGTTTGTTAAAATTTTACTTTAAAAAAATTTTTTTTTTAAAAGTGGGCGTGGTCTTTCTCCGATTTTGCTAATTTTTATTAGGCGTACATATAGTAATAGGAGTAACGTCCCTGCCAAATTTCATCATGATATCTTCAATGACTGACAAATTACAGCTTGCAAAAATTTTAAATTACCTTCTTTTAAAAGTGGGCGGTGCCACGCCCATTGTCCAAAATTTTACTAATTTTCTATTCTGCGTCATAAATTCAACTCATCTACCAAGTTTCGTCGCTTTATCTGTCTTTGGTAATGAATTATCGCACTTTTTCGGTTTTACGAAATTTTCGATATCGAAAAAGTGGGCGTGGTTATCGTCCGATATCGTTGATTTTAAATAGCGATCTGAGATAAGTGCTCAGGAACCTACGTACCAAATTTCATCAAGTTACCTCAAAATTTACTCAAGTTATCGTGTTAACGGACGGACGGACGGACGGACGGACGGACATGGCTCAATCAAATTTTTTTTCGATCCTGATTATTTTGATATATGGAAGTCTATATCTATCTCGATTCCTTTATATATGTACAACCAACCGTTATCCAATCAAACTTAATATACTCTGTGAGCTCTGCTCAACTGAGTATAAAAAGGCTTGCACTGATATGAATGTTGGAGACTCGAGTTCAACGCTCAGCTCCCGAAAAGCTAGCTGATGAAGAAGTGAAATTCAGAAACATGTCCTAGTAACCATCGCCGTTTGTAAACTTACAATTTTTCTCTAATATCAATTACAAAAACCATTGTATAAAGCAATATGAGCAAAGCTCGCTAATTAAATACATATGATCAGAATTACATAAATATAAATTGTAACATAGGGAAATCAATTAAAATGAAACCATTTAAAACCAAAACATTACATGGTTGTTCAATTATAAACTCTAAAAAAATAATAACGATGTACGGGCATCATTTAACCTTCTTTGAAATTAAAGAATTAAAAGACTTTGACATGATACTCGGAGAGCAGGGATTACGCCAAATAAAGGCAGAAATTAGTTTATTTGATTATAGTCTAAAATATCAAAAAAAAAGAAGGCGTCAAAAGTAGAACAAAAAATTAATTATACGCTTAGCAATGAAAAATACAGGGCAGAAATTGACAAAATTATGCAAAAAAATGAAAACACTAACGCAGTACTACCCTATATAACCACAGTAGAAGCTAGCAATAGGACAAAATCTGAAGATCCTATTTGGACCAAACAATATCCCTACCCTATTTCAGATAATGAATTCATTAATATAGAAATTAGTAAACTTCTAGATAATGGAATAATCCAAACCAGCAAAAGTCCATACAATTCACCCATTTGGACAGTCGCTAAAAAAGGTACCGATGAACAAGGGAAACCTAAGCGCAGAATGGTTGTAGACTTTCAGAAGCTGAACGCCCAAACTATCACATATAGATACCCTATTCCCGACGTAGCTATGACTATACAGAATTTAGGCAATGCGAAAGTATTTACAACTCTAGACTTAGAATCTGGCTTCCATCAGATCCTCATTAAAGAATATGATAGGGAAAAAACAGCCTTTAGTGTAAATGGAGCTAAATACGAGTTTCTTCGAATGCTTTTCGGTCTGAAAAATGCTCCATCCATTTTTCAAAGATGTGTAGATGACATCCTTAGACCATATATCGGCAAGTTCGCATACGTTTATATAGACGATGTTCTAATTTACTCTTCCTCACCTGAAGAACATATTGAGCACATCCGCATAATTATAAACGCCCTTCACCAGGCCAACATGAAAATCTCCAATGAGAAATCTCACTTCTTCCAGGACTCTGTGGAGTACCTAGGGCATATAATTAAATACAACAGGATCACAGTTGACCCTGCAAAAGTACAGACTATTAAAAACTTTCCTATTCCTACAACAATGAAGGAACTCAGTTATTATAGAAAATTTATACAGAACTTTGCAGCTATCGTCAAACCACTCACTACATTCCTCAGAGGAGAGAATGGTGGTATATCAAAGAATCAAAGCGCAAAAATAAAAATTACCTTAGACAAACCTGCACTAGAAGCACTGAGAAGAATAAAAGAAGAACTACAAGCGCAAATAGAACTTTTCCAACCAAATTTTAACAAACCTTTTGAATTGACCACAGATGCTAGCAGTTGCGCTATAGGAGCAGTACTATCTCAAAACCAAAAACCCATATCATTTATTTCACGAACGCTCAGCGAAACAGAACAGAATTACTCCACGAATGAGAGAGAGTTACTCGCGATTGTGTGGTCACTACAAAAATTACGTAATTACTTGTATGGCTGATTTAACAATCTACACTGACCACCAGTCTTTAATCTTCTCCATATCAGAAAAAAACCCCAACACGAAACTAAAAAGATGGAAAAATTTCATTGAGGAATATGGTGCAAAACTCGTCTATAAACCCGGACACCAGAATGTTGTCGCTGATGCCCTTTCTCGCAGGCAAATAAATAACACATCAAATTCCGACTCCCAACATTCAGCACAAAGCTCCCCAACACAAAAACTCAAACAAGTAAAGCAACCATTAAACAGCTTTAGAAATCAAATTATTATAAAAAAGTCAGATCAGAACCTCGTCGAAATATCCTCCAAAAATATATTTACCAACAGCCGACATACACTTTTCTTTAACAACAAAACTGAATTATTAGACAGATTAAAAAATATAATCATGCCAAAGGTCACTAACGCTCTTCAAATAGACGAGCAAATATTATTTTACGTCGAAAACGACATTATCAGCACATTTCCAAATGTATTAATTGTGCTAGCTCAAAAAATGGTAGACGATATCACCGAAACTGGCCGAACATACACGATGCTTGTAAAAAAGAAGTACAAGACTGCGAAATTTGCCTCACAACCAAGTATGAACGCCGGCCAAATAAACAACCAATCGGTTCAACACCAATACCAAACAAGGTAGGCGAATACATACACTTAGACATATTTTATATGAGCAATAACATGTACATTAGTTCAACTGACAAATATTCTAAATTCTGCAACCTAAGACAAATAACATCAAAGAAAGACACAAACATATACGTTGACGAAATACTATCGCAAACATACCCAACGGCAAAATTTGTAATGACCGATAACGAGCCAACCTTTACTGGCATATATGCTCAACAAATCTACAAACGACTACAAATAACACATACTAAAACTCCAGCATATCATTCGACAACAAACGGTCAAGATGAACGGACGCACAGCACCATAATCGAACTAGCAAAGATTTTGGCAAATCAGCACATTTCAGCACCCAACGAGCAAATATACGAAGCAGTCAGACAGTACAACAAAACAATTCATTTGGTAACGAACGAGAAACCCGAGGACGTGTTCTTCAATCAAAGGGAGTATCCTGACATTAAAGAGCGCCTTCAAGAAAACCAGAACAGAGTTTTGCGATCCCACAACTGGAATACAAGGAAGGAGACGTGATATACTCCAAAACGGATAGACGGAACAAAAACCTAAAAAAATACGCGAAACACTTAGTAAAAAAAGATAACGGCAAAACAATAACGACCAACAAAAGCGTAATTATACATAAGGATAATATTAGAGTAAAAGCATGTACAGAATAGTATTTGCATTACTTTTCTCTGTCGCACTCTTCGACAACATAATAGATTTAGCTAATAGGAAGTACATACTAGTAGAAACAGATCCTGTTTACATTTATCGGGATACAGCTTTCCTGTATCATGTATCTAATTTATCAAAAATACTCGCGCAATACGAAAGCATAATGAAATCTTCATACAATTTAGAAAACCAGCCCGGGACTCAAATTTTAGTGAACAAAATTGAAACTCTGAAAAATCAACTCATCCCAAATATCTATAGACCCAAAAGATCTCTTAATTTCCTTGGCTCTATGTTAAAATTCATCACTGGAACACCAGACAACGATGAACTTATAGAAATCAAACCGTCTCTTAATATGCTAATAGAAAATAATAAGTCAAAAAAAAATTAATTTACAGTTCGAAAGAATACTCGAAACTCTCGATCCCAACACAATTACTGAAAACATTATTTTATTAGAAATATTTAATGAACTCCAGTCAATAACCAACACGATAAATTTTGCGAAAACTAACAACTTTTATTCTGGCACACTAAATTTAAAAGATGTATATGAGTTAATAAACCATGAACAATTGGACCTTCCAATAATTAATATACTAGAATACGCCGACATTCACATCTATTACCTACAACATCCAATTTTAGCAATATACAAATATCCTGTTCTTGAAAATAAATGTAGCCTATTTAATGTATATCCTTTAGCACATAAGCATGGTAAAATTAATGTAGACCCTAAGATCGCAAAATGTAACGATTATCAAAGAGTATCTAAATGTAGAAATTTTATGAGTAACTTTATTTGTAAATCTGAACCCGCTGACAACTGCACTATAAAAATATTAAAAGATAAAACAGCACAATGCGAAACCATCCACGAGAATAATGCTCCACTCCGTGTCCTAGAGAATGGACATATCTTGACAGATTACCAGCATACTTGGAACAACATGCCTATATCAGACCAAAAATTGATAAGCTTTAAAGAATCCACGAGCATCGATAACACCACGTACCATAACCATCAACAACAAATCAAAGAAGTTATACACAATTTACATAGCGAAAGACTTGAAGTACTCCGTATCCTTTCCAAAAACTCAAACTATAAATTCAGCAACATTCAAGAACTTTCAACATCTTTGATACCTATTGAAGAAAATCCTGTACAGTTTACGTTCTTCATCATAATCGGATTCTTAACCTTGGTAGTCATCACTTATGGTATGGTACACCTCTGTCAATACTACGAAAATAAAAAAATACTACACAGACAAAAGGAAATCGATGAATTATATGAAATCGAAATGAATCGTCTTCAACAGCAACACGTAGTAGCAGCGTAACGGGGACGCTCCGTTTTAAGAGGGAGGGGAGTTAGCGACATAGTCCCACTTGCTATCTTTTTAGTATATACATATATAAAAACATACTGCAACGATGCAGATAATACCTAAATAGAACGGCTACACAAGTAAAATGTATTTTAAGGTAAACAACAATTAAAACAAATCTTTGTATATTGGAACGATTTTCCGTCATCCCTTGTCAAATTTGGTTTTGAGACAAACCGGTTTCGGCGTTGTGCCATCATCAGTGTCGATTTTCGTTCTGATCTGTTGTTGTCATTTGTCCTGTATTTATAGTTCGTAGGTACATGAGCAGGTATTGTCAAATTGATGCTTGTGTATATTTAGTTATGTGTATGTGCTCTGTGTTCGTTCAGAACCGAGGGTGGTTTACTAAACGATTTGTGTGGCTGACTGGGGTAGGTAGAAATCTGTGATTTTAGTCGTTTGACCTTCTTTGTCGGTTTTTTGTTTTGGTGTGTTAATTGTTTTGTGTTTATATGTTGTTGTGTGTTTGTCTGTTGTACCTGTGTGATTAAGTTGTTTCCTGTAAACAAGTTTTAAAGGCTCGAATATTGTGTCAGAAATTGTGTTTATCTGTTCGTTTATTATTCTACCGTCGAATGTTTTCTGTTTGTAGATTTCCATGTTTTCGAGTACGTTGAGACGTCGGCCCTTTTCTTGTATGTGAAGAACCCTAACTGTTATATTGATGTTTGCTGGGGAACATTCATTCTCGACCATGTGATTCGCGAAGTTAGACTCGGGTATAATGTTTGGATTCCGTATTTTTTTGTTGTAATCTCTAATATGTTCTCTGAACCTCGTTCTTATTTGCCGTCCTGTTTGTCCTATGTAACTATGCTGGCATCCGCAGGTAAGCTTGTATACGCCGTGGCTGCTAAACGGATCCTCTGAGTTAATGTTAGTTCTTGGTTTTCGCCCTAGATTGTTCGATGTTTTGAATGCTGTGTTAATGTTGTATTTTTAAAGAAGTTTGCCAATTTATATGTTGCTTTTCCAGTATATGTCATAGTCGTCCAGCTATTATTTTCTTTTTCATTATTTCTTTTTGGCTCTCCATTTGTCCTTCTGAGTTTATCTACTAGTGCTTTTTTATATCCGTTGTTTGCAGCGATATTATATGTATGACCTCAACTTCTCTCTTATATGCCTCTTGTGTAAGAGGTGTTCTTTCAAGTCTATGTACCAAGTGCCTTAATGCTGCATTTTTATGATGTTGAGGGTGATTTGAGGTATTGTGTATTATTGTGTCGGTGGCCGTTGACTTTCTATATATGTCATAGTTAAATCTTTTGGCTTCTTTATCAATATTTATCGTGAGGTCTAGATAGTTGATTCCGTCTTTTTTGGTTTCCATTGTAAATTTTATATTGCCGTGCTGTTTGTTGAGGTACTCCAGTACGAGCTCTTCGTTATTAGTAGTTAAAACGCATATTATGTCATCCACGTATCTAGCATAAAATGACACACCTAATTTGGACTTGATTTGGCCACCGTGGTGTGATGGTAGCGTGCTCCGCCTATCACACCGTATGCCCTGGGTTCAACTCCCGGGCAAAGCAACATCAAGATTTTAGAAATAAGATTTTTCAATTAGAAGAACATTTTTCTAAGCGGGGTCGCTCCCTCGGCAGTGTCTGGCAAGCGCTCCGATTGTATTTCTGCCAGGAAAAGCTCTTAGTGAAAACTCATCTGCCTTGCAGATGCCGTTCGGAGTCGGCATAAAACATGTAGGTCCCGTCCGGCCAATTTGTAGGGAAAAATCAAGAGGAGCACGACGCAAATTGGAAGAGAAGCTCGGCCTTAGATCTCTTCGGAGGTTATCGCGCCTTACATTTATTTTATTTATTTTAATTTGGACTTCAGCTCCTGTATGTACTTTTCTTCCAGATTTTGCATGAACACTTCCATAAGAATTGCTGATGTGGGGCTTCCCATTCCAAGACCGTTTGTTTGTCTATATATTTTATTGTTGAATTTAAAATAGTTTTGACGTAAAGTGGTTCTTAGCGTATTTGTGATTTGCATACTTTTCACTTTGCTTTTTGTGTTATGAACTATTGTTGAGCTAACTATGTCCAAAGAGAGACTCGAGACCGTAGAGCTAACAAGAAACAGCAAATTGGTATCTTTTGACATAAAAGATTTATACCCATCTATACCACTATCGGAGACTGGACATACTTAGCTCAACAATAGTTCATAACACAAAAAACAAAGTGAAAAGTATGCAAATCACAAATACGCTAAGAACCACTTTACGTCAAAACTATTTTAAATTCAACAATAAAATATATAGACAAACAAACGGTCTTGGAATGCGAAGCCCCACATCAGCAATTCTTATGGAAGTGTTCATGCAAAATCTGGAAGAAAAGTACATACAGGAGCTGAAGTCCAAATTAGGCGTGTCATTTTATGCTAGATACGTGGATGACATAATATGCGTTTTAACTACTATTAACGAAGAGCTCGTACTGGAGTACCTCAACAAACAGCAAGGCAATATAAAATTTACAATGGAAACCAAAAAAGACGGAGGAATCAACTATCTAGACCTCACGATAAATATTGATAAAGAAGCCAAAAGATTTAACTATGACATATATAGAAAGTCAACGGCCACCGACATAATAATACACAATACCTCAAATCACCCTCAACATCATAAAAATGCAGCATTAAGGCACTTGGTACATAGACTTGAAAGAACACCTCTTACACAAGAGGCATATAAGAGAGAACTTGAGGTCATATATAATATCGCTGCAAACAACGGATATAAAAAAGCACTAGTAGATAAACTCAGAAGGACAAATGGAGAACCAAAAAGAAATAATGAAAAATAAAATAATAGCTGGACGACTATGACATATACTGGAAAAGCAACATATAAATTGGCAAACTTCTTTAAAAAATACAACATTAACACAGCATTCAAAACATCGAACAATCTAGGGCGAAAACTAAGAACTAACATTAACTCAGAGGATCCGTTTAGCAGCCACGGCGTATGCAAGCTTACCTGCGGATGCCAGCATAGTTACATAGGACAAACAGGACGGCAAATAAGAACGAGGTTCAGAGAACATATTAGAGATTACAACAAAAAAATACGGAATCCAAACATTATACCCGAGTCTAACTTCGCGAATCACATGGTCGAGAATGAATGTTCCCCAGCAAACATCAATATAACAGTTAGGGTTCTTCACATACAAGAAAAGGGCCGACGTCTCAACGTACTCGAAAACATGGAAATCTACAAACATAAAACATTCGACGGTAGAATAGTAAACGAACAGATAAACACAATTTCTGACACAATATTCGAGCCTTTAAAACTTGTTTACAGGAAACAACTTAATCACACAGGTACACCAGATAAACACACAACAACATATAAACACAAAACAATTAACACACCAAAACAAAAAACCGACAAAGAAGGTCAAACGACTAAAATCACAGATTTCTACCTACCCCAGTCAGCCACACAAATCGATTAGTAAACCACCCTCGGTTCTGAGCGAACACAGAACACATACACATAACTAAATATACACAAGCATCAATTTGACAATACCTGCTCATATACCTACGAACTATAAATACAGGACAAATGACAACAACATATCAGAACGAAAATCGACACTGATGATGGCACAACGCCGAACCCGGTTTGTCTCAAAACCAAATTTGACAAGGGATGACGGAAAATCGTTCCAATATACATCATTTATCCACCCTGTCGGAAAATCAACCAAACAAGATAAATCTTTGCACTTTGTAAACGCATACGTCCTTGTTATTGTTCACACACAAAAACCCTTGACCTTGCTCGATAGCATGGTAATAATCTAAACAAGCATATTCTTTGTTCTTCGAATAAAATAAAACATTAAAATATTATACAGAAACATGTTAACAGTTTAGAGTAACAAATAAAGTATTTCCAAGGACAACTTTATCACAATACAAATAGCATTTAGAAATAGTATAAATAGATGTAAGATTTGAAATGTAAAGAGAGTTCTGAAAATAAACGAAACTGAAAAGAGCTCTTGCTCGTAAATATATATTTTATTTCAATTCGTACTCGGACTCATAACTTACTCATGGCAGATATTGGCATATTACATGCCAGAACCCAAGATCTCTGCCTTCGGGAACTCGTGGAGAACCACTCCAACTCGCGAAGTGCAGCCAGCTATGCAGCATACGCTCTTAAATTTTTCCACCTCTACAAAGTAGTGTGTACGATGTATCTTTCAATTTTATTAGAAGAAATAAAAAAATACAACAAAAAAATAAATAAGTAAAATTTCAAATGAAAAATAATAAATTTTAATAAAATCAAAAAATTATACAATGCAACAAAATAAAAAATAGATGAGAGTAATATAATAAAAAAAACTTGAACAAAAAATAAATAAATTAAAATATTAAAATAATATAATAATTAAATATATTGGTGTGATAAGCTTTAGGCCGTAAAGTAAATAAAACACGTTTATTTCGACTTCAACCTGAAGTTATCACCAGGAACGCAATGATGTGCTTGATCAGTTGACTTCAGGTTGAAGTCGAAATATCGACCAATTAAATATTTTTGAAAAAGGAAAATAAACTTGTTTTATTTACTTTACAGCCTCAAGCTCATCAAACCAATATATTTAATCATATCAAATAAGGCCAACAAAATATAGAAATAATATAATAATAAACAAAAATGATAAAAAAATAAACAAAAACTTGAAAAAATATAAATAAATAAAAAAATGAAAATAATATAATAAATAAAATAAGTACAGCTGGGAATAAAAAGTTTTTGAACAAAAAATTAATAAATAAATAAATGAAAATAATATAAATAATTTAATTTAATAATTTATTTTTAAATAAAATATGAAACAAAAAAAGATATTGTAATAAATGAAGAATAAAAAAATCGCAACAGAAAACAAATAAAAAATTTTGGAAATGAAAACAATTCTATGAAAAATTTAAATGAAGCATAAAAAATCTTGGAATGTAGTTCACTTATTACATACGAATTATAAGGTAGACTGTCAAAGTAATTTCCGTCATAATGAATAAATAAATATAAAAATCAAATCAATCAATCGCATCAACGTATAATTTATAATAATATATATTTATATGTAATAATATATGCATAAAATATATTTAACAAGAGTTAGAATTTAAGATAAATCTATTTTCCAGAAAAATATTATATTTATAAACACGGTATACTCACGCAAATAAAATTACTAAAATATGCTTTCTTTTATGTATTTATGTATAGGGGAACTTCATATCAAAACGCAATAATTACAATCAAACATGTTCGAGAAAATCAAGAAATAATGAAACATTTTTACCTGCACTTTATCGCCTCTGGATATTGAAATCCTCATACACATACCCATCCACCATTTGAATAATTTAGTTTAAAATTTAATCAAGTTTTATTTAAAGAATGATTTATTAAAATTGTTATTTCTGTTTGTGTTTCATTAAGTAACTTCATTATCATGTTGATGATCATAGATGATGTTGGATATTCGTGTGTTTATATCGGCCAAGTTAGTTATTGCTTATACCTGTGTTTATTAAATTTGATCAGAAAATGACTGTGAAAATTAATCAAATTTTTTTTGAAAAGATGAATAAGATGTGTTAAAAATATGAATATATAATACATACATTAGTAATTTCGAATAAAAGTATATTTTTAAATTTTAACGTTTTTACTCATGTGATGATGATATTTTAATATTTTTTATCAAAATAAAAAAAAAATTCTCTCTGTGTATATTATTGGGTATATGCAAAGTTATGCAAGTATATTGATTGATTTCAAAACATCCAACTTCAACCAAAAATATAAATAATTTGGGTCAACCTAATGTAATTTTGTGTAATTATGTGGTATATGCTGCAAATGCATATATTTGTGATCACAAGTCATAAGAGCCAAAGTGTAAAATAATGTAAAATGAATGTAGAAAACGATTCAAATTTCGAATATAAAAGTCAAATAAACCCAAATACGATTTTCAAAAGTATTAGTCCAAATATAGTTATACATTATCACAAATTAAAATCATTAATGTTTATTTAATACCTATAAAATTTAATATTGTGAACTTAGGCGGTTATGACATTTGCCCTCATATATATGTGTACATTAGACTGGGTCGGAAAAAAGTAGCAAAAGTCCGCCCCTTAATTTGAAGCTTATGCCAAGAGGTCTCGAAAAAATTTATTTAGTTGTAACATATCTACATATTTATGTTTTTTCTCAAACAGACACAAATTTGAATATTTAACTTTCCACTCAGCATTTAGGTGATTAAAATTAGAATTTCCCTACATATTAATACAATTTGATTAGTCTTTCTGACTAAATAATAAGTTATGATAAAATTGAACAAAATAAATAATAAAATATGAATACTTTTGATAATCAAAACTTAATCACAACCATATTTGAATCAAATGTATTTTGTTAAAAATTGTTGAATCATTTTTCATTCAGCTTTCTGAATATTTTCTGACTATCTTTCTTCGCTGAATTTACTTTTCATTGAAGATCTTATTTTTTCACATACACACATTTTTTTAATCATGAAGCTCACAAAAATTATATAAAAATTTTATTACTTATACAAAAGATATTAACTATTCAAAACGAGAAATAATGTAAAAGCTGCTCGTGACGGAAGATTTCCCCAACCATTTCCTCTTGGCCGTACTACGATCTTCGTGAACAAATTTCAGACATAATCGAGTACAATTATTGTCTATAATTGACACAATTCCTCAGACAAACCTGCATTCTGTATGCTTGGCAATGTCGCCATTCTATTCAATTGGTGGAATTAGAAAATTCAACCCTTATATGTGGGTACATACGTACTTAAATAAATTATTATCTACATACTTACGTACATTCTCTTGCCTCTACACTTCAAAGGTTGTGAACTATTTGAACCCCAAGCAAGTGAAACTCTCTTTTAAAAACTAGATACGGCTTCAACATCCCGTATCGTTTCATATTTTAAGATGTTGATGATCATAGCTGATCAGGTCAAGTTTGTTTGCGAGTTACCTGTAGTTAAAATCGTTCACTTTCACATGCTTTCTTCCCCTGGTAAAATAAGGTTATTATGTAGTATCTTATTTTGAATGAGATATGAGGAATAAATTCATCATAATTGTATTCAAAAATTATTCAAAAATGTCAGCCAAAACTATTGAAATATGACCAGAAAATGTTGTATTTATGTATATTCAAGAAAGATTATCTTGAGATAAAAAAGGAGAAAGTAATAAGGGCGGTAAAATGGCGTTTAACAAATTAAGCATTGAAAGTTTGGATTTAAATGGCAAAACTGAGCTAATGACAGTTGACTTCAATGTTCAGATCAAAGAGGGTAAAATAACCAGCAATCAAAGTATGTTGAGGAGGAGAGAAAAGGTCTTGATGCCAGCGGCGCGAATGTGAAGGCTGATACAGCAATATTAAAAGACTTTCGTGAAAGTTTATCGACAATTTATCAATAAATTAGAAATCAATAGAGTTTTATCTGCTATTTTAACATCACCCAAAATAGCTAAGAATGGTTTAGGTGAGTTATCTAGTGCTTGAGCAAAATATTTTAATTCTTTGTTTAAACGGCAGCAGATTTTTCAAATCCTTCACCCATCATTGAAGTGTGCGGGCGATGTGCTGTACCAAAGGCATCATTAACATACACATAACGAAGTTTACTGAATTTACAGAATCTAAAGTATCACATAAAAATTCGCACTTTAAAAAAATTAATACTTACTTAAGTTTGCAGTAGGAACTGTATTCTCCTTTAATCTTTTGCTCGACGATACGGCTTCAGGCCTGAAGTGAAGGGAACATAGAAAGTTCTCCTTCTTCTTCAGGCCTGCAATTTTTAAGTTATCCATCAATTTTTGTAACAGCTTGGGATCGGCCGGAAACGAAAAAAAAGTTAGTCCTTCATCTGCCCGTGCATTCCTGCAGCAGACAGGAGCGGAGCACTTTCTTAATGAAGGCATAGTTCAACAAAAAATTTTTTTTTTAATTTATTTTAAAAATTTTACTTTACTTTTCACTCACTGAGTTTATTCCTCACTGCATTTTACCAAATCTTCGCGGACAGGCACAAAGAGGAATGGCCGAGCCCAAGAATTGGTAAGTTGGCAAATTTCATACAAAACGTCGTCGTTTTCTGAAATGGCGATATGACCCCGAAAATATCAAAACAACGAGATGGCTAGATTTATACATGTCCGTTTGCCTCACGCTATAACGTGAAATAGTTCGTCCCTACACAATCGATTTTCAGATAACCAAAGCGCGTAGTTTAGTAGAAAGTTTACAGTAATGTCCCGATTGAGTTTAAAAAAATGTGTGTAATATATTTCTCAAAACAATAACAATTATATTAACTTGATGCAATGATTCTCCGAGGATATGTAATCTGAGCTTCTTTTAAAATTTGCGTCGATCTACTTTTTAAAATTTCCTTCAAATTGTTTGGACGGGATTTCCATGTTGTATGTCGCTTCTGAACTTCGTAGAGTTTTTTAGTTCGATAAAAAGAATGTTTCAAGTCTATAAGAATAACTGTCGGTTTTTTATAATTTTTAATCTTTGAAGATAAATACCCGGTTTCAAAGAAAAAATAAAAATAAAAAATCAACCACTTTACATAGAACTTTAAAATTTTCATTTTAGCGCCCCAAATACAATGTGCAAACCACCTTTTTTGTGTCCTTGAATTTATATTCCAAAATAAAAATGCGCAATTAAAAATTTGGATTTGTGCTTCGAGAATACATTCATGGAACGGTCCAAATTTATTTATTACGTGTCTGGGTTGAAGCTCCTCATTTATAACAATATTAATTTAAACTATAAACCTATAGGTATTATTTTGAAACTTATAATATATGCGTCTATAAAGCTCATATTTTCTATTTTTATATCAAATTCAAAGCTCTTAGTGTATTTAAGCACCTTTGGTCATATTTATAATTATTAGTTGCTGTTGAGCCTAAAAGAATGCAATAAAAAATTGTATTTCATTATTTTTTACATTATTATTGGTATACGATTTTTTTTTAATTAGAGACAAACGTTTATTGCTACTAATTTTTTAAACTTTATTTTTGTTATGTAGGTTTTATTGGTCGCATAAAAACAACAAAAAGTAGAAAATGAGATATTAATAAATACTTGTATATCTATTATATTATGCCATTTAAGTATCCGAACAATTTTAAGGATAAAAATCTGCCACAAAAAGTATGGACTACACCGGTCACAACTCAGAATGAGCCAGAACCACGTACTCTTCCACATTATAATAAAATCTTTATGTATCCACGACCAAATTTGGAACTTCAACTAGAGGAATATCGTGCATATTGTTGGTTTCGCAATCGTGGTGTAATAAATTCATTTACTGCTGTATCCGATATCCGAATTTTCCTAAGGAATCAAGACCACAAAAATTGACTGAGCTGGATGTTTATTTTGAACGAGAAAGGAAGAAAGGCCTTAAAGTGCGCTTTAGTAAGTTATATGAAACAGCAGCAACAATTGAATTGCAGGTTGAAGAGCTAATGCCGAGAAGAAGAACTTCGGCATTAAGTGGCGTTAAAAAATGTAATGCAATTGGTGAGCCAGTAGCAACTAAATAAACATCAAATAATATAATGATACTACAAACTTGGATGATTCATTGGAGTTTTTTGGCCAAAATCTACCGGGTAAAAGTTTATTACATCCCAGAAATTAAGTTTCTGTTTTTGATGAATGTGTGGAAGCACGTACACCACTATTATTAAGTTCTAAACGTCACTTTAATGTGAATACACTCAATATGATGCAAAGGAAAAGCAGGATATAACTGCATCTACAAACAACGCTGTAATGAATTCAAAGGGAGTCGCGATTTTTGAGGATAAAGTTGATAAAATTATTTCGAAAGATGGAAATTTACCATTTTCCTATTGATATACAAAAATCAATTGCGCCCTCAGTGCCAGTTGTACACAAAGTAATTTCGCGCGATTCATTTGTGCCTAATTTTTCTTTTATTGAAGAAACCCAAACACCAATTACAGAAAGGGCAAGCATCCAAATCCACGATTCGAAATCTGAAAGGGCAAGTATTGTTGACGCACTAGGAACTCAAGCTCAGAATGAGTTAGTTAAAAGAACCGATTCTATAGCAACAATAACACCACCCATAATTACAAGCGGCTCGATGGAAGATACGTTACAAGCAAAGTTGCATATTAATGATAAAACAGATTTAGGCAACCCATATTCATACTCAGAATCCCTACCATTATTATTTGAAGGAGCGTTTTAGTTTCATGAGATCCTCTCGATCACTCGCTATCTGCAGTATGAAATATACTTGCTCGGTTACCGAGCGACCGTTTTTTGTTGTCAGAGTTCGCCTTTGGAATAATCTACCAATAGCGATTAGAGGTTTGAAAAACACAACCCGGTTCAAACACGAAGTTATGCAACACTTTGCCAAATGATTTGTATACCCCTCTCTCTATTTCTTCATTGTATATGTTTTTCATCTATTCTAAGTACTCCGAACATTGTTTTTCTTCAAATATTCTCTGGTAATATTCAGCTTAGTTATCCACTTAACTGGTTAAGGATTATTTTATTTTTGAGTATTTGTATGTTTTGTGTAAAATTATCACTTATTAACCAGGTAACCCGATATGAAGACCTACATGAATTGGTTTCAATATTATAAGTTTTTATTTAAATGTTAGTGTGTAAGATATCATGCACTGTAAATATAACCATTGGTTGTTGTGTGTGATTAAAGAATAAAGATTAAAGATAGCAAACACTAATAATTTAAAACATCCGGTACCACAAGTTGATGTGCTCAAACCATTGCCGTCCAATACTAACTCAGCGCATGAAGAAATTCGCACAATAACGCTACCGGATCCATCTTCGGGTGACTTTATCCTTCGTACCATTACAACCTTTGATAGTTGTAATATTAAGCACCCAACACCAGCTAAGAATACTGCCTCATTAGTTATATCAGCGCAATCAGAGCTCAGTCATAGTAAACTAAATCCAAACAAATCTGATTCTACAGCAACAGTAACACCACCCATAATTAGATTCGGCTCGAAGGACCAATGTCTTGGCCGGGCCACAACTCAGGGATGGTGCCGGTCAAGATAAAGTTCGGAAAAACAAGGAAAAAATGGTATTAGTATTAATAAAATATAATCTCTTTATTTAATAAAAAGAGTGTGCACATAAATTAATATATGTGACCCAGTCTATGAAAAGGTGGCTTATGACTCAAAAAAGAAATTGCGAGAAACAGCTGTTAAAGATAAACAATGCATTTCTTTAGTTGGTTAGTAGTTTCTCTTTCGCATTATGAACAGTCCCCAAAAGGCAAAGCACAAACCAGTTTCTGACCGATATTTTGGCTCCATTGCCATCGAAAAAAATGCTATCAAAAAAATCTGAGGATGGTTCACCAGCCACCAAAGTGGCATCGAAGGAACCAAAGGCTTCATTTGTGCTCTTCTTCCTCTACATTTTTAGTACACTTCTAAGCAAGTTAGGACTTTCTAGTTTTCTCCACGTGAAAGAGCGTCTCAAAAACTATCGAAACCAGAAAAAAGTGGATTATTTTTTGAGTCATAAGCCACCTTTTCAAAGACTGGGTCACATAGTATATATAATTTTAGGTTACCTTTTGGTTGGTGAAGCTGGAAACTGCGGCGGGATGCGTCCTTTTTACTTGATGTTAGAAAACAAGTTAAGAAAAATAATATAATAGGTAAATACCGCTTGCCAGCCAAACTGTTTATTTATTCCAGCGATGTTCAGTTTGACTGGCACTGTTGACCAATATAAGAAAATATGCGAAGACGACCTTTTATGTATGGAGTTTGGGCTGTTTGACCTAAACAGAGTGAAAACGAGATTGAAAAAAGTGTGTGTTGTTTTTGCTCAAAAGGCAAATAAGTGGAAATGTAAACAAAAATTATCTAAAAATGTGTGTAGGAAAATTGTGGAAAAAGTGACCAAAATTGTGAAAATTTTTTTAAAGTGTTAAGTGAAGTTTAAAATCCTAGCATATAAGTTCAAAAAGAAGTGGTAAAACGAAGTTGTGTCTGATTAAAGAAACCAAAAGGAATTATGCAGGTGTATAAGTTTTTCCAAAATTTACATATGTGTTATATATATATATTGTATATGATGATTTTCATACCAAATCCAATATGCGTTGAACCCGACCCCCTCAGAATTTGATGAAATTTTGCATGGGGTTACATCTTATCCACCCAAACACAACCTCATTTTTAGAAATTGCATTTTCGAAAAATTGTGGGCGTGGCAAGATATCGAAATATCCGAAAATATTAGAAAAATGACGATAATAGGTACTTTTAAAGTGTGATTACTACGGAATGGCTTTACCGATTTCAAAGATCTTCATACCATTAGAAAGGTATTGAAATAAGTTTTCAAAAAAATACACTGTAAAAATTTTTTAGTACACTGAAAAAAAAAAATTTTTTTTAATAAAATTTAAAACTGAAAAAACACTTCAAAGATCAAGCGATTTTGAAAAATAAAATTTTATTTTAGAAAGGTCTATTTAATATATATAACATATCTGAAAACTAAAATGGGGTTTTTTTTTTTAAATTTATTTAAGTAAATGCATCTCTTGGTTACTTTCTGATATTTTGATATCACGCGTAAACTAATCAACCGATTTCAAAAATTTTTATACCGTTAGAAAGGTATTAAAATCACTTTTGAAAAAATACACTGTAAAAAAATTTTATTCCAGTGGGGTGCACCCCAGCTAACATCAAAACAACGGCTCGAATACTTCACGTACAAGGAAAAGGTCGGCGGCTCAATGTACTTGAGAACATGGAGATATACAAGTTAAAAACATTTGACGGTAGGATAATAAACGAACAAACCAACACTATCTCCGATGAAATATTTGAACCCTTAAAACTTGTTTACAAAAAACAGCACATGCCAGCAGGTACAGCAACCAAACACGTAACAATGAACAAGCAAAAACGAAAAATTTACCAAACGGCAAAAATCACCGATTTCTACCTACCTCAACCTACCGCTTAGCTAACAAGCGATATGTCTAGATACCTACAACAACAACCCTTGGAAAAGGTAACAATTCGGACGTATCAATACCGCGCACACACACGCATATTGACGTTACCTACCGCGGACACATAGATTGACATTACCTGCCACAGCACCCATGGACTATAAAAAACAACACAACGGACCAGAACGAAACTAGGCATTGATATGGAATCAACTAATAAATACAGATGTGTGCACCTATCGAGAAAATGTTCCTCTCAACTTCGAAACATTAGCTTAAACGAAGCAGCGCTGATATCTGAGCATTTTCCAGCAGTCTCCGACATTCATCGTTGCCGTATTTGCGAAAGTTGTCGCTTTAAACTTAAGGATGCTATCAAGATTGCTGATAATCAGCGTTCTACTGAAACGGAAAGTGAAGAGGCACAAGAAATCTTGACTAGCGGTGAATTGTATCAAGAATATAAGGAAGTTCCAACATGCAGCAGCTATACTAAATCACTCGAACGCAACGAACTCGTCAACAATATAAATAAGCATGTTATTCCCCATCTTGGAAGCCATCCATCGCCAATGAAGCGAAAATATTTAGAAAGGGATTCATACTGCAAAAAAAAAAAAAAAACAGCAAATTGCGCAAAGTATTTCGGATTCACTTGGAGGTGGTTCACTGTCAACTTTATCAGAAGACCCAAAGAAGATCAAAGCTTACTACGAACAAATTTTGGAGAACATGAAATATCAAATCGAAAACTGCTCAAATAATTTGGATAAGCAAAAAATATTATCTCTATTACCAAACACCATGACATCTAAGGAAATTAAAGACATTTTTGGGCATGATTTATCTTACGAATTGATAGAAATTAGCAAAGATATACAAAAAAATAAAACAAAGTTTTCGGACGTCAAACGCTCTAGCATGGACAGGCGTAGTTTACCTGAACAAACTTTAAACACAGTAAAATTGTTTTATGAAGATGATGAAATCAGCCGAATCATGCCTGGGTCACAGGACTCAATTGTAGTAAGACAAGGAAATATACGCGAGAAAGTTCAAAAAAGACTAATGCTGTCATCGCTTCGTGAAACTTACTATGAATTTAGAAAAATACATCCTTCACTTCAATTAGGATTTACAAAATTTACCATGTTGCGACCAGAGAATTGTATCAAATTAGGGGTTGGAAACCAGCAAAATGTTTGTGTGTGCACATTGCATCAGAATGTAAAACTGATGTTCGAAAAATCCGGATTGAAATCGATGGAAGGTCAACATAATTTCAGAAGCTATAAAGATGTTATTAAATTCGTTGTCTGTAATGGTAATATAGAAAACAGCGAGTGTTGCGTATCAATGTGTGGTCGGTGCTACGATAATTTAACGAACCTTAGAACGATGATGTTGGAATATTACGAAAAAAATTCGATTCAAGAAGTCATTTACAAAAAATGGAACAAAATACTCAGATGTAATCTCGAAACCATTTCCTCTACTACAAACACATTTGTTGACGATTTTGTACAACACATCAATAAGCTGGTGTCACATCATGTCCCAGCTAAGCGCCAGTCCCGCTTCGTAAGTGAACGAAAAATGACACTGCTGCCAGGAGAACTGCTAATTTAAATGGATTTCGCTGAAAACTATGCGTTTGTTATACAAGATGCCATTCAAAAATATCATTAGAATAATAATCAAGCCACCATACATCCGTTCGTTATTTATTACAAAGATAACGATAATTTAATTCATAGAACCTTTGCCATAATATCCGATTGTAATATCCATGATAGCATAGCAGTTCATCTATATATTTCAAAAATGATTAATTTTGTTAAGACTAATATAAGCAATTCAATTACGAAAATTATCTACGTGTCAGATGGTGCAGGAGCACAGTACAAAAAGAAATACAACTTAATTAATTTATGTCATCATAAAATTGATTTCGAAATACTCGCTGAGTGGCACTTTTACGCAACTAGCCATGGAAAATATGCATGTGCTGGTATAGGTGGGACATTAAAAAGAGGCGCTCGGAATTATAGCATGGCAAATAAAAATCAAATTCAAACCGCGAAGGACCTTTATCATTGGGCTTCACAAACGTATAACACCTCCATAGAAGTTGTTTACGCAGACGCTGATGAATACAACAAAACAAAAGAAGAGCTACTTTCAAGATACAAAAATGCCAAAACTATTACGGGAACTCAAAGCTTCCATTCTTTTGTACCTTTAGATCAGTGATTCCCAAAGTGGTCTATATCGACCCCTAGGGGTCTATGACAACCTGCAAGGGGTCTACGTCAGCGAAAAAAAAATTTGGGGGTCCATGAAATGAAAATGGCGGTCCACGGTAGTGGATCTCAACACATACACTGATAGTACCTATTTACTTACATCATACTATCTTACAATATCAAAACACATACATTATTTATAAAAGTACCTAGGTATCATATAGCGCTCAATATACACCACAAACCCATTCGTTAGCCGAATAAACAACGGGCAGTTGATCTACTAACACCATTACACATCTTTCCGCTACAGCACTGAATTTGCGTTCGTTTCTAGCAATGCTGTTGTAGGATGTTGGTATTCGCTTTGTGGTCGCAATACATTTTGAACTTGTAAAAACCTCAGAGTCGCAGTCGTAGTCGCAGTCTCGGAGCTTCGCTAACTTGCACTGACTTGTTCAATTTGTCACTCTATAAATACGAATGTGGGACAAATACGTTTATTCGTTTCCTGAATCTTGAAAAGGAAAGTGCTAAGAATATATTTTAAAAAATATAAGCAGATAGTATATCACCCAAATTATAGTGAGACAGTGTTATTTTGTTTGGTAGTGCTGGAGAAAAGTAAGTTCATTATTTTTTATTAAATTTTAGTTTGTACTCGTAGTTAGCAAAGATAGATAAATTACGCCAATCATGACTTTAGTTAGTTAATATTCAATCAATAGCAAAATTACACCAGTACCCCTCAATAGTTTCTTTTTGAAAGTTTTAGCAATCGGTATTATAATTACTGTACAATCTCCGTAATTCGAGCTAATTGTTGCAAGAAGTTGTTCGAATTATGGAATGTTTTCGGAAAAATAAAAACACATTGTTACGAATATTAGCAAAACTGAGGAGTGCTGCCATCTCCAGGCCGATGCTAAGCAGTGACGTGAATTCACATCAATAATTCAATCATTATGTATCTACATAAACGAATCAATAATTGCGTCTACACATATGTACACATTCCGACGAGCAACATTTACATACAAGGCAGCGAGAGATGAGATGTCACACACAGATGAATTTACTTATACGCTTATGTGTGTGCGGGAGACTGTAAACTACAAACTCACATATGTACATCTGAGAAGCGCTAAAAAGTAGACAATTGTAAACAAGTAGAAACTATATGAGAACTATACACACACGAATATAGTTGGTAAGTTCTGGAAATGGAAGAGCCTAGAAGTGTGCAGCGTAAACTATAAAAGCGGGGCAGGCGAGTAAGAAGTAATTCAGTTTGAGTTGAGCTATCAATCAGTTTGATTAAGCACGCAATCTGGCGGCCAATAGTAGAGTTTAATTTGAGTTATCAATCAGTTTGGTTATTAAGCCAGCGAGTAGCAAAGTATAAGTGTTATTGTGAAGTACTTTAATAAAGGCCATTTTTCCATTATTCAATATTGGATTTATTTATTCAACAGTTTAGTGATTCGAACTTAGCAGAGGATTGCAAATAAGAGGATTTGCAAGTAAATTCGTTACAATATTTTTAATATACAGCTGCTGGATTTTCTGTCTTATTTAAATAATGTAATTTTGCCCACAGATGACTGATGCCATATCCGAATCTAAAAAGAAATGTAGACAGTACAGTGTTGATTATCTGAAATTTGGCTTCATTCCATCATTGCCGAACAAACAATTGCCTATGTGCCTTTTATGCAACAAAGTCTTGGGCAATGACGCTATGAAACCATCTAAACTGCAAGATCATCTGAGAAGATGCCACCCTGATAAAACAGAGAATGATTTGAAATACTTTCAAACACTCAAAGATGCACTTCAGAAGAGACCTACACTGGACAGAATGTTCGTTTCGACGTCACAAAGGAATGATGATGGTTTGCGGGCGTCTTACAATATCTCGTTACTTATAGCAAAATCCGGAAAACCGCATACTATTGGAGAGAAGTTAATTTTTCCAGCCGTTGAAGAGGTTTTAAAAGCTGTTCTACACAAACCTACATCTGATATCATTAAAAGAATTCCCTTAAGCAACAATACTGTTGAAAGACGTATTGATGAAATGAGTTCTGATGTTGAAAGCTTCTTATGCAATTATTTGCAAATGACCCATTTCTCTATACAACTGGACGAGTCAACTTTACCTGGTAATGCAGCATTATTATTGGCATATGTTCGTTTTATTATGAACGAAGAGATCTACAAAGAACTGCTCTTTGCAAGAACTTTGATAACCGACACTAAAGGTGAATCAATATTTCATGTTTTGAAGGATTACTTCATTGAAAAAGCAATTCCTTTATCAAATATAATATCAGTAGCTACAGATGGAGCACCTGCCATGGTTGGACGTTATCGTGGATTTATAAGCTATTTAAAACAAAATGTGTCAGGGGTGTTAGCAATACATCGCGTCATCCATCGACAATATTTAGTTGCTAAAAATTTGAGTGTTAGATTGCATGAATCACTTCATTTAGTCATTGATGCAGTAAACCGAATCCGAAGCAACGCGTTGAATACGCGGTTATTTGCGCAGTTGTGTGAAGAAAATGACGAACACTTTCATCAATTACTCCTTCACACTGAAGTACGCTGGCTATCGAAAGGCTTATGTTTGACAAGATTTTTTGCGCTTTTTGAGACTATTTTAGAATTTCTGGATACTAAAGATAAAATTTTAAAAGAAAATTTAATATAGAGGAAAACAGACATCGCGTATTTAAGAGATTTGTTTACAAAATTTAATATGGTTAATTTGCAATTACAAGGCGACAGTTTAAATTTGATTAAAACAAAGTCCATCTTATCAGCGTTTCTTGCCAGAGTTAAACTAATGAAGCAAAATATTGGACGGGGAGAATTTTCTCAATTCCCCAATTTGTCACAGACAAGCTGCCAGGAAGACGACCTTTCAACTTACGTTCAACATTTAAATGCCCTCTATTCAGATTTTGAATGTAGGTTTGAGGATATTTTGACTATGGTAATACCACCGTGGATAATTAATCCATATGGTGACATAGAAGAAACGAATGTCATAATACAAGAGGAACTGGCTGAACTAAGTACAAACGAAGAACTTAAGGTTCAGTTTAAAAACGGATATCAGCAATTCTGGCTGCAAAACAAGATACCCGTTACTTATCCCGTATTATGGAATATAGTGAGGAAATTTTTAATTTCCTTTCCGTCGTCTTACCTAGTGGAAAGGGGGTTCAGCGCTGTTACCAATCTCCTAACGAAAAAAAGAAGCAGACTGGACATCATTAGCCGAGGAGATTTAAGATTAACCCTTACAAAATTGACGCCAAATGTTGATAATTTATTACTGAAGCATCAGGTTCATCCTTCTCACTAAAAATATTGACTTATTGCTTATGTTATTTTATTTATAGTTTACTTTATGTTTATTTAATGTTATGTATATTTTACATAACAGATACAAAATTTTATTTTGAGTAGTTTTAATTTAAATTCAATTAATAAATGTATAAATTAACATGTGTTCTTACTTTAAGTTTTTAACACTAAACTTCACTACAGTTAGAAATTTCCAGGAAATCAATATCAGGTAAGTAGGGGGTCTACCCAACACGGAAAAACATGGCAAGGGGTCTACGACACAAACAAGTTTGGGAAACATCACTAAAAGTAAGCAAATATTCCGAAAGTCAGCAGTATGAGATGCGCAAAGTTGTATATTAAATCTAAATAAATAAAAATAAAAAATTAACTTTATTTAAGTGTATGTCTATTTATTGTGCGTGTCTGAAAAATTTGATAATACGATTATTGTTCGAATCTATTAGAATACTTAGTCATAGTATCTGTATCTGTATAACTTCCAAAGTATAGCTAGGTACCTTTTTTGTCACAAAATAATAGCAAAATAAAAAAAAGTTAACAAGAGATGGTTTTACTTATCAATTTTTTTAAAAGAAAAAAAAAACACCATTCTAGCTTTTATATTAAATCGACCTTTCTAAAAAAATTTTTTTTAAATCGCTTGGTCTTTGAAGTGTTTTCCCAGTTTAAAAAAAAAAAAATGTAGAAAAAAATTAAAAAATTTTTTTTCTTTCAGTGTAATATAGAATCTTTACAGTATATGTTTTCAAAGGTGATTTTAATACCTTTCTAACGGTATAAAAATTTTTCAAATTGGTTGATTAATTTACGCGTGATATCCAAATATGAGAAAGTAACCAAGAGATACATTTACTTAAATAAATTAAAAAAAAAAACCCCATTTTATTTTTCAGATATGTTATATATATTAAATAGACCTTTCTAAAATAAAATTTTATTTTTCAAAATCGCTTGGTCTTTGAAGTGTTTTTTCAGTTTTAAATTTTATTTAAAAAAAAAAAAAATTTTTCAGTGTACTAAAATATTTTTACAGTGTATTTTTTTGAAAGCTTATTTCAATACCTTTCTAATGGTATGAAGATCTTTGAAATCGGTAAAGCCATTCCGTAGTAATCACACTTTAAAAGTACCTATTATCGTCCATTTTCTAATATTTTCGGATATTTCGATACCGTGCCACGCCCACAATTTTTCGAAAATGCAATTTCTAAAAATGAGGTTGTGTTTGGGTGGATAAGATGTAACCCCATGCAAAATTTCATCAAATTCTGAGGGTGTCGGGTTCAAAATGTACGTTTTTTTCAGCCTTTGATATGAAATTCATCACATGTGTTTTTAAAATCTATACAATATTATATAAATGCATATGTATTTGGATTCCAACAAAAAAGTTAATAACCTCTGATTTAATGGAAAGCCTCTGAAGGAAATTGCGCCAAAATTGATAAAATTCGAAAAAACTTCGAATAAAGTAGGAACGAGTAATATATTTGTGCGCAAAATCTTTAAATAGTGAATTTAAAAAAAAAACTTTAAATTGTGAATTTCAAAAAAAAACTAATCAAACATATACTCTTATTATTAAATAAACATCTTCAACTTGATTTAACTTCTGCCGTATGCCGTCTTTGCGCAAGTGTTCCGCGCTTGGGTGTTGCAGGAATGCACGGGCAGATCCAAGCCTAACCTTTTTTCTTTTCCGGCCGATCCCGAATTATGTAAAAAATGGATGGAAAACCTGAAAATTTAAAGCCTGAAGAAGAAGGAGAATCTTCCAAGTTCCCTTCACTTCAGGCCTGAAACCATATCTTCGAGCAAACGGTTGAAGGAGAATGCAGTCCCAACTGCCAACTTAGGTAAATGTTAATTTTTTAATGCGAATTATTAGTTTATATATTCAAAGTTATAAAACATTTTTAGAAAAAGCTTTTTATAAATAGTTTTCTTAGGCTTTTTTAAAACGACAATTCTAATTCAAAATCATTTCCTTTTCGAAAATTAATGTATCGTCGGGAGAAAAATGTACCGTAAGTGTGATTATTCTTGAATAATAATTTATGAATCATATTTCGAAACGCTTTTTATTCATATGTGATAACATTGCAAAACTGAGCTTTAATTGTTTTAGAGTAATATTTGACTGCTTTTCACAGTAATTTTCTGATCATATTCGTGAACATATTTCAATCATTTTGGCTGAGATTTTTGAATAATTTTTGAATCAATTCTTCAAAATAAGATACTACATAATAATCTTCTTTCATCATTTAACCACCATTTTATCCTCTTTGATTAAAGCGTACTGATGATAAAGGCTTTGCAAACTTCAAAATGGACTGCTCAGCTATGACTTTGTAAAAATTTGTCTATCTTCATTCCAAATAAATAAAAAAAAATAAATTTTCAACTACAGAAAAATTAAAAAAAAAAAGAAAGCAATAATAATCATAAGTATTATATTATACCTTGAGGTTGAACTCATGCCTGAAAAAAATTACTATATCAGAAAACGGAAACTCCAAATATTGGGAACAATAGCAATGAATCATACATCGTACTACCCTTTCGCAGAATCTAGTATGTCAAAAACCATGAAATTTATTGTAAGTTTCACCACAGCATCAGGTGATAAAACGTCGCGCAAGGATATTCGTAGAACATTTCCATAAATAACTAAAAGATAACTCATCAAAGCCCTTATTTCCACTTTTTCCGAAAATATTAAATTTGTAATCAACTTTATCAGAGGCTTGGTCAAAATGTTTCTTGGATTGCTCCTGTGGCCACGACACCTATTATTGCGGCAATTGTGGTCAAAACTCTACAGAAGTATTGAAATTATGGATTAAGGACTACAGAAGATTTTGTGAAGGTGGCTATCAATCAATTCGAAATCACTTTGCAGAGCCTTCGAAAAATTTTCCTTCTGGATGCTCCAAATGTAGTGAGGAATGTTATGTTAACAAATCATCCAACACTTATGTATAAGAAAAGTTAGAGCTAAGAAAAGATTAAGCACCAGAGTTGTAAACATGTAAGTTGTCCGAAATCGAAAAGGGGTAAAATTCTTAAACGAAAATCATAAATTCAGATATATATCATCATATATATTATTTCTGTAAGGTCTTTTTGTGCTATTTCCTAATTTTCTGCTCTCATTTGGAACCAATATTAATAAATAAGGTATCGTTTTAAAGGTGGGAATTAGATCTACATGCAAAACCATGTTTTAAATAGCAGAGTGCTTTTGTTTAAGCGTATTTAATAAAAATAAATTATTTAAAATGAGCGATTGTGAATGCAAAAAAAAATCAATTAGTACTGCAACGCTATTGTGACTGAACAATATTAAGCAGTGGTGAATATGGTGAATATCACCCACTGCGAGCGCGCCATCTACACGTGAAATTTGAAATGCGAAATTAAAGGCAGTAGTGAACCAACCCACTGCGAGCGCGCCATCAAGTTTTACACTTGAATATTGAAATTCAAACAGCTGTTTAGGCATATTTGTATAATGTTTTGTGGTCTCACAAGAGTAGCTGATTTTATTCGTAATTGAAAATCTTTTTTATACACCTGTCATAAAATACATAATTGGCAAGTTCTAAAATGTGCATTTTTACATGAATTACATGTGCTCACATTTTGTTCATATTGTTAGATTATAATGCCTAGGGCCACCTTTAATCCTTCAACTGAGCGAAGAAGACGTCAAGAAGGTAGAAGAAGTCGACCAAGTCAGCAACGAAATATTCATCTAGCCCATGCAAGGCAAACAATGCGTAACCGCCCACAGGAACAAAGTGCTGAAATGGTAGTCCAGCGTAGGAGTGACTTGGTACCATCATATATTTTAAAGTTAAGCAGCGACACAAATTCTAGGAGAATACAGCAAAAGCTTCCAAAAACTTATTGTTGCGCACGCCTCGGAATCATTCAAGAACCACATAGCGTTGGACGTATGGATCAACAATGTATGTTTTGTATGGCCAAACTATTTGCCAGTGAAGTTAACGATAGAAGTTCTTCAATTTGTTGTCACAAAGGGAAGGTGAGTTTGCCAGAAATTTCTGTATGTGAAGAACTTAAAACTATAATCGAACGCAATGATTCTGTAACAAAAAACTATTTGGAAAACGTAAGAAAATTTAACAACGCTCTAGCATTTGCATCAGTTCAAGTAAACTTTGTTAACATCCCTGGAAGAGGCCCCTTTTGTTTCAAGCTAAACGGTCAAGTATATCATAGAATTGGAGCT
Source organism: Eurosta solidaginis (assembly GCF_040869045.1). NCBI lineage: Eukaryota > Metazoa > Arthropoda > Insecta > Diptera > Tephritidae > Eurosta > Eurosta solidaginis. The sequence goes on along the minus strand of NC_090321.1, from coordinate 83,398,676 downwards.
TTACAACCACCTGAGGGCGAAACACCCTCATATGCTGGCCTCTTTATTTTAGACAATGATGATGCTTTGCAGTATCGTACAAACCGAGAGGTTAATAAGAGCTGTTGCCAATTTCTTATGAACCAACTACAAACAATACTTATAGCCTATAATCCGTATGCGAGTTTATTCAATTGTGTCAAAGATATGTCTAATAATATTGCTGATATGCAAATACAATTTACTACGGACAATGCTTTCCATCCCGGAAGATATAATGCACCCACTGTATCTGAAGTTGCGGCAGTTTTTTTGGGTCAATTTACAATTTCTTATAAGTCAGATGGATCTCTTAGTAAAATATCGTATCTGAATCCCCATTCAGATCCAATGTGCTATCCTCTGCTCTTTCCCTGTGGAGATGCAGGATGGAGACCAGGTATGCAACATGTCGACATCCACGCAACTGCAATACGAACCGTTACTACTCAATTGCAATATTATTGTTACCGTTTAGCAATAAGAGGTGAATTTAATATAATACAAGCTTCAGGCAAATTATTTCAGCAATACATTGTAGACAGTTATGTCAAAGTGGAGGGCTCCAGAGTTGCATACATTAGGTCACATCAAAAAGATTTAAGAGTTGAAAGCTATAAAGGGTTAATGGATTTCCTTCATGCAGATGCTCAACAAAGAGGTGCAGCTACAGGACTTCCTGTTATTCTTCCGTCTTCGTTTATTGGTAGTCTGAGAAACATGCTTCAAAATTATCAAGATGCTATGAGTATAGTATCCCGCTTTGGCAAACCAGACATTTTCCTTGCATTTACTTGCAACCCTAAATGGATTGAAATAACATCAGAACTCAAGCCGTATGAGAGGACAGAAAACAGGCCTGATTTAATCTCAAGAGTAATTCACTTAAAACTCAAATCACTTTTAGATGATTTGTTAAAAAAGCACGTACTAGGTGTAGTTATTGCGTATGTTAGTGTAATCGAATTCCAAAAAAGAGGCCTACCGCACGCGCATATTCTTCTTATGCTTCGAGAAGTCGATAAGCTCCGTTCAATTGAAGATGTGGATTCCTTAATTTCTGCCGAGCTTCCAAATAATGAGGAAGACCCGCAACTTTTTACAATTATAAAACAAACTATGACACACGGCCCATGCGGTATTTTAAATCCAAACAGCCCCTGTGTGAAAGACGGTCAGTGTAGTAAAGGGTTCCCCAAAGAATTTCGAAGTGAAACAAACATAACCGTAAATGGTTACCCTCATTACAGACGTCGTGAGAATTCTGTTACAGCAACTACTGAAAATCAGGAAATCGACAATCGCTGGATCGTACCGTATAATTCTTACCTAAGTCGAAAATATCAGGCCCACATTAATGTCGAGCATTGTTCCTCAATTAAATCTGTTAAGTATTTGTACAAATACGTTTATAAGGGTCATGACTGTGCTTCACTGAAATTGAGCATTAATTCTGACGGGCAAAGGGAAGTAAATGTAGACGAAGTTAATACATTCTTCGACTGTCGCTATGTTAGTCCTCCAGAGGCAATGTGGCGACTTCATGAGCGCCAACTCTTTCATCGTTCACATACTATTGAGCGGCTACCAGTCCATTTACAAGAAGAACAGATGATTTACTTCCGAGCTGGTCGCGAAGCTGAAACCAATATTAACAAGGACTCCAAACTCATGGCGTTTTTCAAGCTTTGCAACGAAGAAGAGGACGCCCATCAGTATTTATACCACGAAATTCTCGAACACTACGTATGGTCTAAAGCCAAATGGTGCATAAGGGCGAGAAACAGTAAGTGCATTGGTCGGATGTATACCGTAAATCCAATGGATTATGAAAGGTATTTCCTTCGTCTTTTACTTCTCCATACCAAGGGACCAAAGTCATATACGGAAATACCTACGGTAAATGATGTAGTCTATGATAGTTTTCAAACAGCTGCGGAAAAATTGCATTTAGTAGGTAACAATGCTGAGTGGAAAGAATGTTTGCAGGAAGCTGTAACTTACCAAATGCCAACTCAGTTGAGATGGCTTTTTGCAATTATTTGCGTTTTCTGTTTACCAACCAGCATTTTGGAACTTTGGCATATATTTCGTGATGCATTATCAGAGGATTACCAAAAACAACACCAGCGCGAAGAGTCCTACAATCTTGCTTTACTAGATTTAGAAAACATTTTTAAAATGCATGGCAGAACGTGTCAACACTTTTGCTTACCTCAACCAACTATAGTTGAACAGCCTAACATACTCTACAACGTTGAACAAGAACGTCAACATAGACAAGAAGCTTTTAGCAAACTGAATCAAGAGCAAACGTCAATAGTGGAAGAAGTGTTGAGTTCGGTTAGAAATGAATCTCCAAACTGCTATTTCATTGACGGATCAGGTGGTTCAGGAAAAACATTTCTTTGCACTACGCTATGTCACATCCTCCGAGGGGAAAATAAAGTGGTTTTACCAGTTGCATGGACAGGCATTACTGCGAATCTGTTACCTGGGGGACGAACTTCACATGCTCTTTTTAAGCTACCTGTGCCTATTTTAGATACTTCAGTGTCATCTATGCGGCCAAACTCAAAAGAGGCACAGCTTTTACGCGAAACAGATTTATTTATTTGGGACGAAGTATCTATGGTACCTAAGGATGCAATAACCATTGTTGATAAGCTTTTGATAGATATAACAAATGTGAATTTGCCATTTGGAGGAAAAATATTTGTATTTGGAGGTGATTTTAGACAAGTTCTTCCAGTTGTTAGACATGCCACCAGAACTTCAATTATTGAAAATTGCATTAAACGCTCACCGTTGTGGTCAAAGGTGAAAATTCGTAGATTATTTCAAAATATGCGAGCCAATAATGACCCTGAGTTTAAAAGCTGGCTACTCAAACTGGGAAATGGTGACCTAGAAATCCAACATGAAATATCCGAAGATACTATTAAAATTCCACGACAATACTTCGCTGATTATGATAACCTAATTGCTAAGGTTTACGGCACAAATGAAATAAATAACAGCAACATATCTAAGTTTTACTCAACAGCTATTTTATGTCCAAAAAATGACGAATGCTCGACTTTTAATGAGTATATGTATAGTTTCAAAATTATTGCCCGGGGATATTAAATTTTATCTAAGTTGCGATACAGTCGAAAACAATGAAAGTTATAATGCTCAGTGTTATCCAACTGAGTTTCTTAATTCTCTAAATCCTTCCGGCTTACCTCCACATAAACTAATTTTGAAGAAAAATACAATCGTTATGTTGATTCGTAATCTTAATGCCAAAGAAGGACTTATAAATGCTGCCAGGATGGTCGTCAGTCATTTAGGCGAGAACGCAATAACTGTCAAATTAATTGATTCGGGAAAAATAGCTATCATACCGCGAGTTAAACTAACTCCCTCAGATCCTACTGTACCCTTCCAGATGACTAGAAAACAGTTTACTTTAAAAGTCGCTTTCGCTATGACTATCAACAAAGCCCAAGTTCAAACATTCGATAAAGCCGGTTTATATTTACCTAGCCCAGTATTTTCACATGGCCAGTTATATGTGGCCTTTTCTAGAGTCAGGCGATTCGAAGATATCACTTTTTCAGCCCAAGCGACATTTAAGCAATAAATTGAAAATTAATTTATTTTTACATCGAATATTTTATTTAAAGAAGTTTTGTAAAAAAATGTTAAGTTAATAAATACATGTACATATAGAACATAGCTAAAAACGTATAAATATATCTATTACTTCTGATTGGTGGTTTTGTGGTCATTAGGTCATATTTATAAAAAAAAGCTATTGCTTTTTCTCAAATTTTCAGAAATTGATATATGTAAGTTTGTATGAAGGAAACTTCAAATTTTGAGAAAAAGGTTTGAAAAATCCTGGACCTGGACTAATAAAAGGTTTCAAACCATTTTTGTTTTTTTTTTGCGCAAGGCGCGCACGGGTCCACCTAGTGTAAATATAATAGCAGTTAATCTATAACTCACACAGCAATAATATTTTCTTTCAGGTTGAAAGGTATAATTGACTATGCCCTCGGATACTTTCTAGCGTATTGCCGAAGAAGCAATGGAAAATGAAAATAGCATGATAATATTTCTAACAACCCAGTGAGGATTGTTAATGACCAGAATTTAACCCAAGTGTAGTTTATAAAAGATGATGCTGTTTGTTAAGTCGACAGCAAATAAAAGAAATCTTGCGATTGCTTTTTTTCATGTAAACCGTCACCACTTAGCATTAATATAAGAATTATGTAAAATGAATCGAATCCATACAGTACGGTGTGCTGGCTCTTTACAAGAGTGTGGGACCTTCTGCAAGTTTGCTATTGACCGACCCACTGATTGCCTTCTTCAATGTGTAGAGAAACGACACATTTGGAAGTAAAATAATTCTACTGCCTTTTAAAGAAACTTTACGCGTTCAAAATAGTTTTAAGGTTTTCTCGAAATGATAAAAAAATGTATTTATATAAAACCACAATTTTTATTTTTCAATAAATTTTATTATTAACATAGCCATTTTGATTCGATAAAGTGCAATCTGGATAATCAGATAACCTTTTATTTTTTATAATTTTTAATCTTTGAAGATGTGCTTTCAAGGAAAAAAATATAAAAAATCAGCCGTTTTTCTTAGAGACTTAAAATTGGCACTTTATCAAATCAAATTTCCTATGACCCCTAAAACTGTATATTTAAAACTAATAAAAAAGTAAACTTGCAAACATCTTTTCGTGGTCAATCATTTCTTTGCAACATTTAAAACGTTTTGTTATAATAGTTTTTTCGTTTTTTAAATGAAACATTAGAGTGAATATTTCCAAAATTTTCCATTTGCTATGCATATATGGGACTTAAGTTTGAAAACTTCGCATTCTATTTTCAGAACCGCATTTATCGCCTTTCAGTGCCCCAAAACACAATGCTCAAACCATTTTTTGTGGGTTGTTGAATTTATTTTCCGAATATGAAAATTTAAATTTGGATCTGTGCATAAACAATGAATTTTTTTAATAAATCATGGAAACAGTTCAAATTTATTATAACATGCTTTGTTTGAAGCTCCTCATATATAACAATATTAATTCTGTTGTCATAAACAATAATAGCCTAAATCCCATGTAAATTCTGGTTGTGACCGCAGAATTAAAACTATGTATGTACATATATTATTTTGAAAATTAAAATGTATGCGTCTTTAAAGCTAATCATTTTTTATGTTTATCAAATGCAAAGCTCTTAGTGTGGTTAAGCACCTTTGGTCATATATATGATAAGTTAGTAACTCCTAATATTTGTTGAGCCTTAAAGCATGCAATAATTTTTAATTTCTTTTGGTTAATCATTGTAATATCATTTTTTTTAATAGAAGCCAAAAGTTTATTGCTTCTTTTTTATACCCGCTGTACTTGTTTTCAATTAAAATTTTTGTTATGTTGGTTTTTTTTTCGTCTTTAAATAATTTATTATTATATTAATCTGTAGTCTTCAAAAAAATCCTAGTCTAAAAAATAATGATTGGCGGTGGTAAAAAAGAAAAAAAGAAGAAATCTCAGAAAACACCAAAAAGTAGAAAATGGGTTGTAAAGAGAAATTTTCAAAATTCCATTGATAGCTTAAATGCGAAAAATCTCCAAGCCTTCAATGTGTGGACCGCTGATAAGAAACCGTCATGGGGTTTGAAATAAAATATAGCCAACTATGCTATATTCAATGAATTTGGTTTTTTTCCACTTTACTCATTTTCTATATATAATAAGTTTCGTTTATTAAAATATCACCAGGTTGAAGTATTTCCCAAAATTTTGTTTGATGAAAAACTTTCTTTATCTGAGTTTCTCCACTTTTCATTTAATAGGGCTGCTCCTAATTGGACTTGGAGAATTTAGATCATAAATTGCTGCACCATTTGTGTTAGAGCAAAAAACAAACTGTCAGTTGTCGTAAACGAAATTGCTCATTATGAGCAAAAATAATTCACACAAAAAATACAAATAAAAAACAAGTAAGGAAGTATAAGTTCGGGTGGAACCGAACATTACATACCCAGCTGTACCCTTGAAATGCTGTTGTTGTTTGTTTTGTGTGCTTAATAGTGTTACAAGGCTGCGCAATAATACATATACATATGGTTCTATTCTGAACTAATTTTCGTTTAAAAGAAGCAAATAGGATACAGAGGCTAACACTAATGACCTTGAGTGGGTAATAATGCAGTTTTCCTTCAGATATGGGGATATCCCTACTGTTTATTTTAAAATAAAGATATAACAGAACAATAAACATAAACACACAAGTGCCATTGTATTAAAAAGCGTTATTGGTCGCTTGTTTCTTTACTTAGCTCTGCCACAACTAAAACCGCATCACCGCAATGGTACTGTGTGTTACATAGTAGCAGGTAGTGAACAATTTAGGCTTTTGTTAACTGAGGAATTGAAATTTTTGGTAGCCATTGTCCTGTTAAATGTTTATGGAAAGGTTTGACGAGCGACCCAATAGTTTGAGTGAAAAGTAAAATTTGAGTTTAGTTTGATTGATTTTGATTGAGTTTGATCACTTAATAGTTTCGCTTAATAGTTAAATAAAATAAAAATTCAAATGCGTTCTTTTCAAAACGTATAAAAACCAAAAAAGTTAAAAAAATGTTTTAATAAATATATTTGTAAATTAAAAGAGTGCTAAAACGGAATATTAATTAGTTATATAATATAAACTTTTTTAAGAAAAGTGATTCGTGTTCTTTTTTGTTTTCAAAAATCAAACGCGTTTTTTTTTCAAAACGTCAAAATATATTTATCAAAGGAGTGGCTTGTGTTTTTTGGCGTTATTATCAACATCGTGAGGAAGAAGTCAAAATCCATTAAAAAAGCTTACAGCGTGGACGAAGGAAGAACGCAATTACCACCATCACAAGAAAATCCCTAAAATTTTGAACTAAGTAAAACAAAATTTATTAATAAATATTTTATATACATACATACATTTCATATTAGGTACATTAAACCATATATATACATATTTTTCATAAACCATGTCTAGGCTAAGTAGAAAATCTGGTAATCTGAGACGCGTCGCCGCTAGGGAGGGGGGGGGGGGGGGAATGCATATTCTTCGTGGAGACGACACAAACCCAAAATACGTTAGACCACAGAACCCGCCAAGAAAATTCCCAAATACGCTCTATTGAGCGCAATAGAGACACAACTCAGCATAGAGTCCGTAGCGAGAACTTAGAAAATCGCACTATAGAACAAAGTAGAAATACTTCCGAGCGTAGATCTGGCCATGAAAATCCAGAGATGCTCGCCGCTGAGGGAATAATCAATACACGGCAACATAGAGTCCGTCGAGGAAATTTAGAAATTCGTACTATAGAACAAAGTAGAAATACTTCCGGACGTAGATCTCGCCGTGAAAAACTAGAGATTCGCTCAGCTGAGCGAGTAATCGATACACGGCAACATAGAGTCCGTCGGGAAAACTTAGAAATTCGCTCTGCAGAGCAAAGTCGTAATACCTCCGAACATATGTAGGTCTCGCCGTGATAATCCCAAGATTCGCTCAGCAGAGCGAATCATCAATAACCGGCTACATAGACTCCGTCGCAGAACCCCAGAAATTCGCTCTATAGAGCAAAGTAGAAATACCTCTGAACATAGGTCTCGCCGTGAAAATCCAGAGGTTCGGTCAGCTGAGTGAAAAATCAATACACGGCAACATAGATCACGCCGCGAGAACTCCTCCAATCGCCCTATCGAGCAAAGTTTAAATACTTGTGAGCACCAATCCCGCCGTAAAAATCCAGGGAATAGACACCGAGAACAGCTTAGAAATACTCTTGCTCGTAGAACAGTCCTTAGAAGAGCCCGTGTAGAAAACTCTAGAGAAAGACGTCAAAGTCAATTCCGAGTACAACGGCATAGAGTAAATTTACAAAATAGAAGAAAATAAGTTTAGTTTATTAAAATTTATGCAGGTTGAAATGATGTTTCACAAAATTGTGTTTGATGACAAACTTTCTTGATCTAAGTTTCTCCACTTTTCGTTTAATGGGGCTGCTTCGAATTGAACTTGGAGAATTTAGATCCCAAATTCCTGCACCAGCTTTTTTATTCAAGCAAAGAACAAATTGTCTGTTGTCGTAAACAAAATTGCGCTCTATGAAATCAAATAATTCACAAAAAAATACAAATAATAAATAAACTGTAGCTTATGTATGGCGGATTATAGTCGATTTTTAATATTAGAGGCTTCTTGCCTATGTTCCTCATTTTAGTAGCTAGTAGCTTTAAATTGCACCATATACTAGCGGATACAAACGGGAAAACATTGTTTCCTAAAAGAACGTCAAGATCCGTCGAATATATAGTATATATCCCATACAAACCGATTGATCAGATAAGAGGATATTAGTTATTTCTTTCTCATCAAATCGCAAAGATCGGTTAAACATATATGGTATATCCCATGCAACTGACTGTTTATTAATAGTTAAAACTTTGAAAATTTAACAGATACGTACATACATATATCCTATAAAAGTTGTCGGAAAAATTGCCAAGATCGATGGAATATTTAATATACATACATGATAATGGATATGACGTTTACGTTTAGATAAGAAAATTTTCCTCATCAACCTTATTGAGACAACTACAGCCGTAAAATTTCATAAGATGTTAACAAATATGATAAGAAGGCCCGACAAAGTCCGTCATATGAGTATATGTAGTATATCCCAACTTGTTCAAATAAAGTGATTTTTGTAAATTTTCTGGGTTCTCAGCCTAAAATACCAAAGATTCTGGGTTCAGTTCCCCGGAAAAGTATCGTCAAAAATTTAGAAACAAGTTTTTCAAATAGAAAAAAGTGTTTCTGAAGCGGGGTCGCCCCTCGGCAGTGATTTGGCAAATACTCCGAGTGTATTTTTGCACGAAAACATTCTCAACAAAAACTCATCTGCATTGTATATGCCTTTCGGAGTCGGCGTAAGGTCCCGTCCCGCCAACTTGTAAGAAAAATTAAAAAAGCACGAAGCAAATTGGAAGAGGAGTTCGAAATTAAAACCTCTTCGGAGACTATAGCGATTTGTATTTATTTATTTAAACATAAATAAACCCATTGCTGCTTAACATGAAACATAAAAGCGTGCCGTTTCACGCTACATACGTGGATGACATAATATGCGTTTTAATTACTCATAACGAATATCTAGTACTGGAGAACCTCAACAAGCAGCACGGGATAATATGCAGCATAAAATAGGAACCGAAAATAAGTAGGAATCAACTATATAGACCTCGCGATAAATATTGATAAAGTTGCCAACTACCACATATATAGAAAGTCACCGGCCCATTTGAGGTTCAGAGAACACATTAGAGATTACAAAAAAAAAAAAAAAAACACGGAGTTCCAACTTCATATCAGAGTTAAAATTCGCGAACCGCATGGTCGAAAATGAATGTTCCTCAGCAAACATCAAAAAACAGTCAAGGTATTTCACCTACAAGCAAAGACCGACATCTGAACGTACTCGAAAACATGGAAATCCAAAAACAGACAGAAAAGATTCGATGGTAGAATAATAAACGAACAGGCAAACAAAATTTCTGACATAATATAAACAACAAACTCACAGGCAAACACAATTTCTGACGTAATATAAACAACAAACTCAGAAAGAAAGTCAAGCGACTAGAATTACTGACTTCTACCTTCCTCAGACACATAGGTTAGGTTAGGTTGGGTGGTAGCTTCCCTGATAGAGGAAGCTCACTTGGACAACATGACGGTCCGTTGTGATACCGCATATAATAAACTAAACTAACGGTGACGTAGATATAACTACTTAGAGAATCGTTGGGTAGCAACGATAAAGTTCCGAATGATCCCGATCTCAACCTTGGATAGCTCCTCGGGAGATCCAAGTGAGTCACGACCGAAATACTTTCGCCTAGTTCTGGCAAAAGCTGGGCAGTCAAGCATAAAGTGATTTGGTGATTCCACCTCATCATCCTCCATACAGCTGCAGCAGGATGGAGTTTCCAATATATTGAGACGTACCGCATGGATACCCATGGGACAGTGCCCTGTCAAAACCCCAATGACCATTGATAGGTGAGCCTTAGTGAACCCAATTATTTCAGCAGACCTCCTGCCATCCACTTTCGGCCAGAAAGATCTTGATATCCTACAAGACGTAGTGTCCGCCCAACGTTTGCTGAGCTGACTCGAGGCCCAGCTATGGAAGAGCAATCCACAGGTGGCTAGCGGAATCCCGAAATCCCTACAGCCATCTTAATCCGGTTCAGTTGTACCGATTCGGGCTAAGAGATCCGCTTGACAGTTACCCGGAATATCACTATGGCCCGGGACCCAGATAATCTTAATTGTAAAATAATTCGATGCAATCGCAAGTGTGGTCAGGCACTCCCAGACCACCCTCGATCGCACTGTAGTTGAGCTCAAGGCCTTTATAGCCGCTTGGCTATCAGAGTAGATGTTAAATTCCCTAACCGTAGTAGCGCTGGATAGCATTTCATCCACCGCATCCTTAATCGCAGCAACTTCCGCTTGGAATACACTGCAGTGATCAGCCAACTTAAACTTGCGGCTTACATTTAGCTCTTGACAAAAGACCCCCCCCCCCCCCCCCCCCCAACCTTTCCGCCCAACTTCGACCCATCCGTGAACAAGTTAACCGGTCCCATGCCCCAGATAATTGCTCTTCTCCACTCCTCCCTCGGGGGAATGACTGGGGTGAAGGTTGTATAGGGAGCGGCCACCGGCATGCAATAGTCCGTCCTGTCCGGGATAAAGTCGAAGCTAGTAAGAAGGCTAGAGTGTCCGAAATCAGAAAGCATATAACCCATATCACGAAGCCTGATCAACGACCGGGCCGCGGCTGCCTTTCCCGCAATATCTACTGGATGTATATTCAGCATGACATTCAGTGCCAAGGTAGGTGTTGTTCTCATAGCGCCACTGATACCGATAAGCGCCGTCCGTTGCACTGACACTAGCATTTTGGAGGTGCTCGCCGTGTCCAGTGCTTTCCACCAGACTAGCACCCCATATAGCAGAATCGGTTTGACCACCATCTCATAAAGCCAGTGTACTACTCCTGGCGAGAGCCCCCATCTCTTTCCGATAGCCCCCCTGCAGCAGTACAAGGCAACCGCGGCCTTCCTGGCCCTATCTTCCACATTGGGCCTCCAGGACAGCTTCTTGTCCAGAACAATTCCCAAATATTTAACCCTGTCAGTAAGTACCAACGGTACCCCTCCAATCGAAGGAGTTCTGAAGTCGGGTATCTTATATCTCCTTGTAAAAAGAACCAATTCTGTTTTTCCCGGGTTGACCGCCACTCCACATGATTCAGCCCACCTAGCCACAGTATCCAGGTATCCCTGCAGAACATCGCGCAGGGTGCCCAGAAATTTGCCCCTGACTAGGATAGCGAGGTCATCTGCATAGGCAACCACCCGACAGCCATTGGCTTCCAGCTCCACAAGAAGCTCGTTGACTACCACAACCCAGAGCAGAGGAGATAGGACACCTCCCTGTGGCGTGCCCCTGAACACCTTCCTCCTTATTATGGCTCCTCCCCACTCCGCTGCGACAATTCTGCCGCATAGAAGTTTGCTAATAAATTCAACCAGAGCCGCTTCGACTCCTAAACCCACCAGAGCTCTTTCGATTGCCCCCGGTAGAACATTGTTAAAAGCCCCCTCGATGTCTAGAAAGGCACCCAGAGCATACTCTTTATGTTCTAGAGACCCCTCTATTTGCTTTACAATCGAATGGAGAGCCGTTTCCGTCGATCTGCCTTTGCAGTACGCATGCTGTGAAGCCGACAGTAACCCCCCAGGTATCCTTTCTCGTAGGTACAGGTCAATCAGCCGCTCAAACGTCTTAAGAAGAAACGACGAGAGACTGATTGGCCTGAAATCCTTAGGTGACACATGAGAGCCCCTGCCGGCATTCGGAATGAAGATGACCCTAACCGTGTGCCACGACTTAGGGATATAGTTAAGCCTGAGGCAGTTAGTGTAGATGATGGCCAACCAGCGGCAGGAAATCCCTAAAGACCTTTGAAGTTGCGCAGGAATGATGCCATCCGGACCGGGTGACTTATAGGGCTTGAACGAATTTATAGCCCAGGATATTTGACTTTCCCGTAGTGGGATGGCAGGCATTTCTGCATGGCCAGCAACCGCCGAACACGCAAGCGAAGATCCCTGCGCAACTGGGACATCGGGAAAATGATTGTCCAGTAAAAGCCTCAGGGACTCCTCGCTACTCATCGACCAGTCCCTACCATCATCTCTCAGATACCCCCGAGGGGCGGGATTCCTAGAGAGTATTTTTCTAAGCCTCGCGAATTCATTGCAGCCCTCTACGTTTTCGCAGAAGCTTCGCCATGAATCTCGCTTGGCTAACCTTATTTCATATTTATAAATCCCCAGACTCACCTTATAGAGCTCCCAGTCCGAGGGTAGTTTACTCCTCCTGGCTCTATTAAAGAGCCGCCTACTGGACGCTCTTAGGTCGTCAAGGGAATCAGACCACCAGGGCGGCTTGCCCTTCCCCCTGTAAGTTTTCAGTGGGCAGGACTGTTGAAAGGCGCTATTGCTTGCCAAGGTGAAGTTTTCCACCAGACCGTCTATTTCAGATTCGGACAGGTCCGAACCAACGATAGGCGCCTCAGGCAATAGCTCTCCCAACTTCCTACAATACAAGTCCCAGTTGGTACTTTTAGGGTTCCTAAAAGATATTTTACCGGGACGTTCTTCATTCACCGAGAACTGAATATATCGGTGATCAGAGAAAGAGTGCTCGTTGAGAACCCTCCATCCAGATATCCGATCTTCCAGTTCTCTGCTAACCAGGGTGAGGTCCAGGACCTCCTCCCTTACCGCAGTAATAAAAGTCGGGTCATTCCCCCTATTACATATACAAAGTCCCTCATCTACAATAAAAGTAAATAAAGACTCACCTCTGGTGTTCGTATCCGAGCTCCCCCATATGCTATGGTGTGCATTAGCATCGGCACCTATGATTACGCCAACACCTCTCCGCCTTGCTTCAGCGGTGATTTCGCCCAGTATCACAGGCGGTGGTCCCGTTACGTCCCCATGGGGCATATACGCTGAGACCACCCACAATTCGTTACTGCCTCGCTCGAGGCAGACCGTGGTTACGTCAGCATTGCTGAAATTAGAGAGAATAAAAGCTTTAAATTCCTTTTTAATAAGCACACAGGATCTAGGCCTACCTGCCTCCCCATGCACCAAAGTGTTGAATTTTCCCGTCCTTAATCCAGAAATTTTTCCGCCGTTACTACTCAGCCACGGCTCCTGGACAAGGACAATATCCACTCCGCCTTTCTCAAGACAGAGCAACAAGTTTGCGGAAGCCGCCTTAGAATGCTGAAGATTGATTTGACGGATTTCCATCAACACCACTCTTCTTCTTCTGCACCCCATCCTTGGCGGCTTCGCCCTCGGAGACTAGGAGATCCTCCTCCTCCCCCAACAGACGACTTACACTGATGACGGATCCCGCCATCGATGATTCGCCCTCGGAGGCCAGGAGCTCCTCCTCGGCCCTATCAGCCAGACGACTAGCACTGATGACAGATCCCGCTATTGACGGGACGTCAACAGTGCTTTCGCTGTCCAAATTAGCGGAGTCAGCATCCACAACCATGGGTACTGGCTCCCCTGCGGACGCCTCCACCTCCCGAACAGTCTCTGTGGGAGAGGAACCATCTCCCCTGGAATCGGCGTGGTAGATTTTGAGAACCACACGCTCGAGGCCATAGGAGATAACCCCCCTCGTGTCAGAGAGAGGACCGGTGGACTCTGCGTTTAGCAGAATCAGCACTTGCCGACGTGGCCCAACAGCCTCCTCTACTCTGAGGACCCTCCAGTTATGCGTCGGAAGGTTCGGGTTGCAGTAACGCATTAATTCGAGTATTTTCTCCGGCTGAGATGGCCCGGCAGGCAACCACACCCGAGCCCTCGGTCGAAGGGGGAGATCCCTCCGTTCCACGGCCTCGAGTCTGGCCCCCCTCCAGACCTCCCCTACCAAAGAAATTATTTTCTTAAAGATACAGGCCGACCGCTCGTCAGCACAAGTAATCAGTCTAAAACCATGATACCACCCCGAGTATTCGAAGCATGGCCGCGTACCTGGGCTCTCCATAACAGCGGTCATATAGGCCGCTGATATGGCGCTGGCGACCCACAGCCACTCCTCTCGGGAGATGGCACCATCCTCCCTACTCCTATCCAGGACCCCGAGGGTGATGGAGCCTGCACGTTTAGCGATTTCGCTAAACGAAATTGCGTCCCCACCTCCTCGGGCCCTTTTTGTCGTTGAGGCATTCCGCTCATCCGACCTTTGCCGCTTCATAGCCCCCAAACCCTGCTGCTCACCCGCATCGTTCGACACAGGTGTGTGGTCGTCGCAAGCTACGACGCTCCTGGCCCACTCCAGCGTCCGGGAATGCTTCTCAGACATCTGAGCTGCATCCCTTCCGCCGTAGCGCTCCAAGATCTTCTCAGCTAGGCGCCGATCACCCAGAGCTTTCCTACGCGGCGTCGATCGCCTACCTTTCCCGGCAGGCTTCGACCCCAGGGCTCCCGTTGGGAAAGCTCCTCGCGACAGGGCTTCCTTACTAGTACTGGGCTGGTCCGTCGCATTCGCCGGACCTCTGCCTTTCCCTGTCACAGCCCCATATGGGCCTACATTGGGTGTCGGTTTCGACACCCCTCCACTACCCGAACTACCCGTACCTACGGGGTTTGAAACCAAACCCCTGCGCTGATCCGTCTGATCAGCCCTTTTGACCCGCCGGGAGCTTTCCCGGCTGGCGGCGACCTGCTTCGGAGCACTCTCCGCACCTGTCGCGTCCCTCGCACCATGACGACTTTCGCCGTCACTCCTACCCTCCTTTTTATTCGTCTTCGTGTCCATTCTAAGAAGTCCCCCCTCAAGGCCGCTATCCGGAGCCGATTGTGTAGTCGCCCTTCAACGGTCCCGTGGTTATCTATGCTGCGCAGGGAGGCCACGCGAGGGTTGACGCATTACCTTATGAGAAATGCGTTCAGAGCCAGACCGGACGCAAAGCGGGAAAATCTTCAACCGCACCTACACCACCAACTTAACGGCGACGGAGCCGGAACGTACCTTGAGGCCCGCCACGGTTTTAACGGGACGTGGGCAGGTGCAGCATTAGCCTACCAGCCATTTCGATAGGGTTTCACCCCGACCTACTAAGGTGGCAGAATACTGCACCTACCAGCCCAAAGTCATCAATTCCTATCCATAGTCAAAATCAAGTCCCTAACAATCCGGTTCGTCACCGTTGAGTACCGATTTTGACCCTTAACAGGGTCCTCCCTCCCCTGAGCTCGGCACAATGACTCAGGGGTGCGGGTTTTATCGAGTTGTCCTCTCTAGATCCGCCATTATCAGTAGAAGCAGGGGCACCTCGTGCAGGACGTGACAACCAATCACGTGTGACAATTCGTCACTATGGCCGGTCTAAGACTGATACCAGTCCCTGATCCAGAGCCTGGAACCACGTATGATATCCAAGCAAAGTATCTTAACCCCCAAAATCTTAACCCCCTCAGACACATACACGTACACAAAAATTCATTTGACAATATCTGCCCATGTACCTATGAACTATGAATAAATATATTGGTGATGAGCTTGAGGCCGTAAAGTAAATAAAACATGTTTATTTTCCTTTTTTTTAATATTTAATTGGTCAATATTTCGACTTCAACCTGAAGTCATCATCAGGAACGCAATGATGTGCTTGATCGGCTATTTTTAAAAAAAAATAAATAAACGTGTTTTATATATTTTACGGCCTCAAGTTCACCAAACAAACATATTTAATCATACCAAATAAGGCCAAAAATATATAGATATGAACTATAAATACAAGACAAACGACAACAAAGGACCAGAACAAAAATTTGCACTGATTATGGCATAATCTGAAACCTGTTCGTATCGAGACCAAATTTAACAAGGGATGACGAAAAATTGTTCCAGTATACACCTGCCTGCCAAGGCAATGAGAGTATAACAAAAACCAACATACTCACCAGTTTCATGACAAGTTTGCTAACCTCACAACAATGGTGATCACCAAGAAAGAAGTCCAACTCCTCGAAAAGGGCCTGAAGCACAATATCGTGGACCAAAACAAAATAATAAAAACGGAGCTGGCAATTGTAGATTGGAGATCGCAATATCATTTATACCACAGGAGGAACAGGAACACGCAAATCACATATGCAGGTAAATAATAAACAAATAGGTGAAAGCACAAAAAGTTAATACAGAAGCAAAAACAATAAATAATCTGCAGCAAAAATTAAAAAAAAACTGGTAAAGGTGTTTAAGTTCGGTTGTAACGAACATTATATACTCAGCGTGAGCTTCAGTTGCACATTTCATTTTAGATAAATTACTTTTCTACATAACACGTGGCACCGCCCGTTTATAATGTCGAGTTACTCCAAGACGACGAGCGAAATAAAGACGAAGCTGCACTTATAAGATTGCCTGCCATCATAAGAGAAAATGATCTGTTATCAACCATACGGTCTTTGAATGCAAAGCCGCTATAATATTCTTATCATATGCACCATAATATGAAAATTAAGCGGCGATATTACGTATATGTTGGTGGTGGTGCTAGAGTAGGACACTGACAACCCGAGCAAACACTTTACCTGGAAGTACCTCGGAGACGGTAAACATTTTTTTATGTGCTCCTACGGGAAAAGCTGCGTTTGGTATTGTGGAAGTAACACTGAATTCCGTTTTCTCTTTGCCCATCCATCAGTCTTTAGCTGAATTACGCCCATTAAGCAACGATACCGTTAATGTAATACATTTAAGTTTAATGGATCTTCAGCATATTATAGTGGATTTTGGGTGCCTAGATGTTTTGATACCTGGATGCAAATATTTCGGAATAGCGAGTATTTCGGAGCTACACTGATAATTGTGTTTGATTATTTGTAAAGACGAAGGAAAATCGTCTGTATAGTATATTCTCCAATTAAACTTGAATGTTGCTACATATTTACAATAGTCTGGTAGTGAGGACACTGTAAAGGCATACGCTTTTTCGAAGCAAAGTAAGTTCGAAGTTCAGAGTTTCAAAATATCAGGGACACAAGGAATTAGATTTCGTTTACAGCATAAAACATCAACAAAGAATATGGTTACAGCCAATATAAATATTTCAGATGATTTGGATTTAGTTTTCTTAGTCACAAGTAGTCGAAATAGTCTGTCCAAAACAATATCACTTTCATGAGCTAAGTTGGTCCACAATTGGCAGAATATTTCTTAATTTCCTGTACAGGGAAAACGACAAAGTTTTTGTAGAAAGAAGACAATTTCCTTTTAGCCGATGCAATTATGATACATAAAAGCCAAGAAGCAACCTAAAGGCAGTTTTGTGTGCACATAAAGAGAGGGATAGCTCCGCCGCATTTTGTTGCACCAATACTTCTAGGGTTGAAAGGCTATTCACTACAACTTTGCTATTGACCGACCCACTGATTGCCTGCTTTTGTAAGATTGCATCAAAAGTAGTTTAAAAAGAATATAGAGGGAATAAATGGTGGTCAAATTGAGTCGATACTCCTTGCTTTGCAAAACATTGGGCTTTACCTGAAGAGGAACTTGACATAGTTGCTGAATTGATATAGTTTCTTCTTCAACTGTACAAAACCGTCCTCGGAACGAAATTATAATTAATTGAAAAAACAGCATCGCACCTTAAATGTGAAGAGAATTCCAGAAAGTAGGTGAATAAGTTTATCAGTTTTTTGGGGTTATTGAAGGCATATATAGCTGGTATACATAAATCCATTATCCTCATTGCCATCATTTAGAAGTGTATTGTAGGAGACCATTAAAGAGCTGTCGAGCGAAAATATTTAAAAACTCTTAAATGTTCGAGAATTCAACATATTTTGAAACACATCAAATATCTTAGTTGCGCGAGGAAATAAGAACAACTTGGTGTGCATAACTCTTGGAAAAGCCTGCCAGTTCCCACCAGAGAGCGTAAAGGTGATAACTTATACAACGCCTTAAAATGATCGTGAATAAATATTTTTGCTCATGCGGCTCAGGTTATTATTAATCAGGTTATTATTATTATTAATAATTCAGTATATTACTATAAACTTTCTACTAAAGAAATGTGTGTTATATATTTCGCAAAACAATAATAATAATAATAACTTGATGCAAAGATCCTCTGGGGATATGTAACCCGAGCTTCTCTTGAAATTTGCGCCGATCTATTTTTTAAAATTTCCTTCAAATTGGTTGGACGGGACTTCCATGTTGTATGTCACTTCTGAACTTCATAGCCTTTTTTAATTCGATAAAACGTAAGTTTCAAGTCTATAAGAGTAGCCGTCGGTTTGATTATAATTTTAAAACTTTGAAGATAAGTAGCCGATTTCAAAGAAAACAATCAACCGCTTTTCATAGAACTTTACAATTTTCATTTCATAGTATAACATTTCTATGATCCATAAAACTGTATACTTATAACTAATAAAAACGTAAACTTGGAAACAGTTTTTGTTGTAAATCATTTTTTGTAAGATTTAAACCCGTTTTTATGATTTTTTTATGCTTCCTGCAATGTGAAATATATTTACTTAAGTTGGAAAATTACAATTTTTTTGCTTTCAGCATTTATCGCTTTTTAGCGCCCCAAATACAATGTTCAAACCACCTTTTTTGTTTCCTTGAATTTATATTCCAAAATAAAAATGCGCAATTAAAAATTTGGATTTGTGCTTCGAGAATGCATTCATGGAAACAGTCCAAATTTATTTGTTACGTGTCTGGGTTGAACCTCCTCATTTATAACAATATTAATTTAAACTATAAGCCTATACATAGATATTATTTTAAAACTTGTAATATATGCGTCTATAAAGCTCATATTTTCTATTTTTATATCAAATTCAAAGCTTTTAGTGTGTTTAAGCACCTTTGGTCATATTTATAATTATAAGTTGCTGTTGAGCCTAAAAGTATGCAATAACAAGTAAGGAAGGTTAAGTTCGGGTGTAACAGAACATTACATACTCAGTTGAGAGCTGTGGTGACAACATAAGGGAAAATAACCATGTAAGAAAATGAACCGAGGGAAACCCTGGAATGTGTTTGTATGACATGTGTATCAAATGAAAGGCATTAAAGAGTATTTTATGAGGCAGTGGGCCATAGTTCTATAGGTGGACGCCATTTAGGGATATCGCCATAAAGGTGGACCAGGGGTGACCCTAGAATTTGTTTGTACGATATGGATACCAAATTAAAGGTATTAATGAGGATTTTAAAAGGGAGTGGTGGTAGTTGTATAGGTGGTTGCCTTTTTGAGATATCGCCATAAAGGTGGACCAGGGGTGACTCTAGAATGCGTTTGTACAATATGGGTATCAAACGAAAGGTGTTAATGAGTATTTTAAAAGGGAGTGATCCTTAGTTCCATAGGTGGACGCCGTTTCGAGATATCGCCATAAAGGTCGACCAGGGGTGACTCTAGAATTTGTTTGTACGATATGGGTATCAAATTAAAGGTAATAATGAGGATTTTAAAAGGGAGTGGTGGTAGTTGTATAGATGGTCGCCTTTTTGAGATATCGCCATAAAGGTGGACCAGGGGTGACTCTAGAATGCGTTTGTACAATGTGGGTATCAAAAGAATGGTGTTAATGAGTATTTTAAAAGGGAGTAGGCCTTAGTTCTATAGGTGGACGCGTTTTCGAGGTATCGCAATAAAAGTGGACCAGGGGTGACTCTAGATTTTGTTTGTAAGATATGGGTATCAAATGAAAGGTGTTAATGAGTATTTTAAAAGGGCATGGGGCTTAGTTCTATAGGTGGACGCCCTTTCGAGATATCGCCCTAAAGGTGGACCAGGGGTGACTCTAGAATGTGTTTGTACGATATTGGTATCAAATTAAAGGTATTAATGAGAGTTTTAAAAGGGAGTTATGGTAGTTGTATATGTGAAGGCGTTTTCCAGATATCGACCAAAATGTGGACCAGGGTGACCCAGAACATCATCTGTTGGATTCCATTAATTTATTTATATGTATATGTAATACCTCCAAAGATTTCAAGGGTTTTTTATTCCGCCCTGCAGCACTTTTTCATTTTCTTCTACTTAATATGGTGTCACAACCATTTTACAAAGTTTTTTCTAAAGTTATATTTCGCGTCAATAAACCAATCCAATTATCATGTTTCATCCCTTTTTTCGTATTTGGTATAGAATTATGGCATTTTTTTTCATTTTTCGTAATTTTCGATATAGAAAAAGTGGGGCGTGGTCATAGTCGGATTTTGTTCATTTTTTATACCAAGATAAAGTGAGTTCAGATAAGTACGTGAACTAATTTCAGTAAAGATATGTCGATTTTTGCTCAAGTTATCGTGTTAACGGCCATGCGGAAGGACAGACGGACGACTGTGTATAAAAACTGGGCGTGGCTTCAACCGATTTCGCCCATTTTCACAGAAAACAGTTAACGTCATAAAATCTATGCCCCTACCAAATTTCAAAAGGATTGGTAAATTTTTGTTCGACTTATGGCATTAAAAGTATCCTAGACAAATTAAGCGAAAAAGGGCGGAGCCACGCCCATTTTGAAATTTTCTGTTATTTTTGTATTTTGTTGCACCATATCATTAATGGAGTTGAATGTTGACATAATTTACTTATATAATATATATATAAAGATATTAAATTTTTTGTTAAAATTTTACTTAAAAAACAATTTTGTTTTTAAAGTGGGCGTCGTCCTTCTCCGATTTTGCAAATTTTTATTAAGCATACATATAGTAAAGGGAGTAACGTTCCTGCCAAATTTCATCATGATATATTCAACGACTGCCAAATTACAGCTTGCAAAATTTTAAATTACCTTTTAAAAGTGGGCGGTGCCACGCCCATTGTCCAAAATTTTAATAAGTTTCTATTGTGCGTCATAAGTTCAACTCACCTACCAAGTTTCATCGCTTTATCTGTCTTTGGTAATGAATAATCGCGTTTTTTCGGTTTTTCAAAATTTTCGATATCGAAAAAGTGGACGTGGTTGTAGTCCGATATCGTTCATTTTAAATAGCGATCTGAGATTAGTGCTCAAGAACCTACATACCAAATTTCATCAATATACCTCAAAATTTACTCAAGTTATCGTGTTTACGGACGGACGGACGAACGGACGATGGCTCAATTAAATTTTTTTTCGATTCTGATGATTTTGATATATGGAAGTCTATATCTATCTCGATTCCTTTATACCTGTACAACCAACCGTTATCCAATCAAACTTAATATACTCTGTGAGCTCTGCTCAACTGAGTATAAAAATTTGTATTTCATTATTTTTTACATTATTGGTATACAATTTTTTTTTAATTAGAGGCAAGCAAACGTTTATTTCTACAAATTTTTTAAACTCTATTTTTGTTATGTGGGTTTTATTGGTCGTCTTCAAAAAAATCCTCGTCTACTGATTGGGGCACTTAATTGACGGTGGTGAGAGAATAAAAATAACAAAAAGTGGAAAATGAGTTATAATAGTTGGACGAATATTAGCAACACTAAGGGATACTATCGTCTATAAGCCGATGCTAAGCAGTGACTTGTATGCACGCCATTAAATCAATCAGTTTGATTTAAGACGCTATCTGGCGAGCAGTAGAAGTGTTATTTTGTAAGTAGTCTAATAAAGGCCATTTTGCATTATTGAATAGCGGAGTTATATATTCAACAGTTTAGTGATTCGAACGTTAGTAGCAGGTTGCAAAGAATAAGAATTTCAGTATATTCGTTACAATAGATACTTTCAAAGTGCAGTGATGGTTTGATGCTATAAAATGCTAAGCCTTCAATGCGCGGGTCCCTGATGATATTAGTCGCACTTTGTATGAACTTTGTTTTTTTTTAATTTACGCATTTTCTATATATAATAAAAGAATAAAAAATAAGTTGACAAATATACATTTTACAAAAATAATAAACCCGGGTTTGAAGAAGCTAAATTTATATAATAATTTACATTTTTGTGTTTCTTATAACAGCACTCCCTCCGTAAACAGAAACATTTAACTCTTACTTACGCGCTTTTGTCTTGCTATGGATTTTTGGTATCCAGAAAAAATAATCTATCAGCGAATTCAACCCGTTTTTTTCTATCTCATTTTTAAGTACCTTAAACTCAAACCAAAATAAAACACCGTAACTTAAAATGTATGAAAACGTGAAAATGGTTGCATGACAAAAGCAAGTAACTTTTACAGAATCTTAATTATTGCTGCGTACATTGTACTTTTTGCTAAACAATTACAACTGAGCAATTCTCTACTATCCCTGGAAGCTGCTTAAAATTTTTCGTTGCCTAAACAGCAATGGACTCGGAAATTTCGTCGTTTGAAACAAAAAAAATTCAAATGTGTGAAAAAAATTTTGTGTTATAATTATTGTTGTGACATGAAAAATATTATCTCGCGCCCTCTCAGTCCATGGTCGAATGACCCAACGGACCCACTAACCGCAGGACATTTCCTAACGGGCATCCATCTTATAGCGCCGCCAGAATCGGACGTGTACGAAAGCCCTGCCTTCATGATAAACAGATGGCAGAAGCTCAAAGCCCTCCATCAAACCTTCTGCCGGCGATGGAAGACCGAATATCTTTCCGAACTTCAAAAACGAGTGAAGTGGAAACATTCGAAACAGAATCTTAAGGTGGATGATCTAGTTTTCATCAACTTACAACAACTTATCTCCCAACGAATTGAGATTGGGTAGAGTGGTCAACGTACAAACCGGCGAATATAACCGAGTACGTGTAGTTGACCTTATTACAGAGAAGGGTCAGGTGAAACTACCGGTCAAATGAACGGAGGAGCTGGATTGCGAGAAGACCAAGAGATCCTCCTAACAATCCCTTCGCCCTTTACCTCCCTCCTTCACCAAACTCCACGTTCCTGTCGAGAATACCCCCGGTTGGTGTGTCTTCTGCTAAATGGGTCTATTGTACGGCGGCTGATGGTGGTGGTGAGACGTTTCCTTGTTAGACCTCCTTCTGGAGGTCCTTACCTGATGGTGGTGGTGAAATATTTCCTTGTTGGACCTACTCCTTTACGTTTTTGCCTGCTGGTGCTGGTGAATTGTTTCCATGTTGGACCACCTCCTGGATGTCCTTGCTAGCTCATTCTGGACGGGCCTCACCGGGGAGAACCTCGCCGGCAGTTTGAATCAGTGTGTATCCTGATTGGACCTTCCCCCACTGACAGTTGTTCGGAGTACTATATATCCTTTTCATTTTGCCGTGTTGGAGGTTCCCTGGAATAGTAGTTGTGCGGAGTACGTTATATTCTGATTAGGTTTTTCGCGTTCTTCTCATGACGATTTCCTTTGCTGGTTGGTCCTGTTTTGTCGCTTTGGTAGTTGGTCGCTGTTCTTTCTCTGTAATTAAGTCGGTACTGGTACTGCCAATTGGTTTATCCACTGTAACACTGGCTTCTCTCACGGGTTCCTCCTCTCTGATTTGTGTAAGCAGGTCGGATATCGTATCGGAATTTGATATTGTATCAACTGCATCATGGTATTTTGTCTCGTCCGGGCTTTCTTGATCACCGACAATGACGCGGCTTGACTGAGAACAGTACGTGTGGTCGTGTTCTGTCGCGTTGATAGTTGGTCGCAGTTCACCGTCCCATTGTTCGTCCTCCTCTCCCATTTTTTAGTAACTCCGTTAGCTTATCTTCAACAGATTCATCTCCTGCATCGCGGGCTTTAGTCTCGAATAGTTCGTCCTGGGTCGTAAGTCATTTTTACTTTTTGAATGTGGATCGTGCACAGGCATAATTCTATCCCCCGGCTGGATCGAATGTCTGTGAAACTCCCTCCACGCAGCTGATTTGAGCGCCAGTTGTGGTCTGGTTCCAATCCATGAAGATGTCGTTATCATCTTCGCAGTTGCTGCCCTTGCCCTTGAGGTGGTGTCTCAAAATACTCATGTACACCAATAGGGCTACGATGTACTGCATTTCGTTAGCAGTGGGATATATGTTGATCTCTTGGCTTGCTCGTACCTTATTAAAAAAGTTATCTAATGGGTCCGGATTGAGTTTGCCAAACATCACGAAATCCAACGATAATTTTAACATTGCTGTAATTGCTATGATGAACCCGTCAATACAACTAACCTTGTGTACAAATTTAACTGTCTCCAAGTACCTAATATACTAAAAAAGTCGTTCCTTCTTCTTATCGTGTCCTCGCATCAACGGCTTCCTCAAGAGGTTTTTATCTTTCAAATTTTTTCATCAAGCATTGATGAAGATTTGTGTTGGCTTGACCGACTCTAAAACCTTCGTCTCGTGTACTAAAAGTTTTATGTCTTCCATCATTTTGAGACTCGCATAAACTGAGTTATTTAAATGCAAATTCCTTTTACCATGAAAAAGAGGGATTTGTCCGCAACTCGATTTTGACGACAGCCCTCCCCTTTGTCCACAAAACCGTCAAAAGAGGGATTTGTCCGCAACTCGATTTTGACGACAGCCCTCCCCTTTGTCCACAAAGCCGTCAATGACATCAACGGTGTTATTGTATGTCAAGTCTTTTTTAATAGATAACTCATCCCACATGATTGAGAATATGCGATGGGTAGCTGGCATTGCTTTCACGATTTTCTTAGTAATTGCAGTCGGAATCCTTGATTTAAGTACCTTCATGTAAGAATATCTTGAAAACCTGAACCACATCTCCTTGAATCACCTGAGCACTGTGGACTCATTCAGTTAATGTGAGATCCTCATGGGCCGACCAGTTCAGCCTGAGAACTTGGTTGATAGCCAGCGTCCAAAGCAGAGGTGATAATACCCCGCCCTGCGGCGTACCCACTGACAAGTAATCTTTGTGCAATTTAGCATGTAGCCGATCCATACGGTTAGGGGTGGATGTACTTAAAAGTAATTAGAATCAACCATGATCGTCCGCTTAGAAGAATTCCTGAGAAGCCCGACAATGTCTAAAAGTCCCCTAAGGCGTACTCCTTATATGCCATGGCTTTTTTCCAATCTTCTTGTGCCTTATGATTAAATATCTGTGTTAAGTGTCGCTATCCATCTGCGCCGTTGTTCGTTTTCCCATCCATTATCTTGTTTTTATGGCCATTGATATGTCCGATTTTTTGATTCGCGCGGAGTTTCTTTCTAACGTTAACTGGTCGGTGGGGATTAGTTCGGCAATCACATGCACAATGGACCTGTAAAATGGATATAAGGTACCTTGGAATTACTAATAGTTCTCTCGCTTCAATTTATAAATCTGATTTTAATTAAACGGTTTTATTAAATTTGACTCTGTATTTATTTAATTTAACTTATATTTATGTTTTATGTTTTTGTCTTATCTTTTTTTCTTACTTTATTTTAAAAAAAAAGTAAGCATAATGCGCCGCCAAACACTTCTGAAAATTGGAATCACCTCAAATCATTCGTCCAACACCAAAAATGATTCGCTGCTTTTTAGAAAGCAACAATGTCATTCGAGGTGTAAGACGACGTTAACGTGGTGAAAGCAACGACAATTGTTGCATACTTTTGAGGGTTTTTCACGCCCATAGAAACGTTTGCGTTCATATACTGAAAATGCTTCGAAATATATTATTACTAAAATAATCTCATATTTTAACAATAAAAACCAATTCTTCCTATCAAACTTATCTCTCGATTGAAAAAAATTTTATATGTTTTAAAAAATTTTATTCTAAAACTATAATAGTTTCATGTAAAAAATCTTAAAATTAAGTTGAATGAGCTTTTCTTGATACAAAAAAAAATTGTACATATCTGATTATATATTTAGTTATTATTATTTTTTAAAATTACTTAAAGAATTCAAGAATAATAAATAATTTAAGCTTTTTGGTTCTAAGCGATTCCTTTTGTCAGTCGTAATATTTCCCGCGAGTGAAAAAACTCTTGCAGATGGTGCACTGCTTGCAGGAATTCACAAAATTATTCTTGCAAATTTTGATAGGCTGGCATTTTCTGATGATGATCCCACCATTTCAATGCCTCAAAATATTTATCAGGATTTACTTTACACCAGCAGTACCTTTGCAATTCATCTCCTAGACGCTCTTTTTCTGAACGGTTCTCTGTACTAATCACACTTGAAAAAAATTAACTGAAATCTAGATCTTGATTTGCGATATTTATTGAGGTATTATCGACTGCTAAATCAAGTGGTGAGTTAACCATATTTATTTGCAAAATTCTAGAAATGCGAGCATTTTTGATTTCAGCATTGTCTTCAATTAGATTATTAGTAGGAGGATACAAAAACAAGCTACCTTTTGGTATATGTTAAGATTTGGAATCCACTTCTTCTCTATATGATGGAAAATCTTATCTTTCAATGTTTGTATCACTAATAAGTCTTCATGATTAAAAAAACAAACCTGCCTTATGCTGTAAATCGAAAGGTATACATAGTTTATTGACACATAATTTGTTCCCTGGTGGCCACCGTGGTGTGATGTTAGCGTGCTCCGCCTACCACACCGTTAGCCCTGGGTTCACACCCCGGGCAAAGCAACATCAAAATTTTAGAAATGAGGTTTTTCGATTAGAAGAAAATTTTTCTAAGAGGGGTCGGCCCTCGGCAGTGTTTGGCAAGCGCTCCGGGTGTATTTCTGCCATGAAAAGCTCCAATTTGTAGGGGAAATCAAGAGGAGCACGACGCAAATTGGAAGAGAAGCTCGGCCTTAGATCTCTTCGGAGGTTATCGCGCCTCACGTTTATTTTTTTTATTTAATTTGTTCCCTGTAGCTTTCAAACTTTTCAAAAAGTGCTACCAATGCATTTAGAGTCGCGTAATCTATCGAACTTATTCTATACATTTTGTTGTGATTTCACAAAATTTCGCCTACCTTAACCCAATTAGCTAAAATTGATTTGAATAAATTAAGATGGAAACTCCAAAGCGTAGAGCATGCATTTTTTTTGAAGTATCTAGCATGTGCTGTGGGTTTGGTTTTTTGAAATAACGGACCAGTTTTTTACAAGAGTTGAAATTGGGCCTAGTTCCTCAGTTCCTTCAAATGCAGAGCTTTGAAGCCTTATATAGATTTAATTATATTGGATTCTGTTACAAATGTAACATTTTGAAGGTCTCTTATGTTAAATTCTTCTAAAAGTGATTGAAGTTTGGACAAATTATTTTCTCTCCCGAATTCATATATTTTGTACCCAAGACTTACTGCTGACTTGACACTTTTTTGCAAGTGAGGAGTAGCACTTAAAAAATGTCTTCTTACAAAATTATCGCTCCAAAGATCGCATGTAATTGACACCCCCTCTTCTATAAAAGGCCCTAACTCTACTGATAATTCTGTCCTCTTCTATTGAGCCATTTGGCAGACGTACCGGGATAATGTATTGGAACTAGGAATCATATATTTATCCTGATATTTCTTCCATACTTTGCTCCAAGATTAACGAAGTATGCTATCATTTTAAGATATCCTTTCCCATCCACCGACGAAAGTGGCTTCGTATCTTCAACCACCCACTCGGAACATACTTCCCTTACTCCAGTTTTGTCATCGGTGCTTATAATTTGCAGTTCCTCCTCTATGTTTCTGTTAATGTAACACTTATGGCGCAGAAGGTTCGATGCTTGCTTTCCATTGTATGATAATATCTTGTGGCAGTTTCGGTAAAACGCAATTCCATATATTACCCCGTCGTCTTCCTTTTTGACCAACCCAATACTTTCCAGATTTAGCTTTTACCATTTCCCTGAGGAAAAGCGGATTAACTTCCGCTCAAAATTTTGCTAATAATTTCTTGGTTCTCCATGGTACTTTAAACTTTGAATGTCAGATTCGCTTGAAAGTAAAAATTATACTGGTGATATATTTAGAAGTACTAGTTTTAATTATAAAAATTAATTGCATAGTTCAGAATTCTTGAGGTTACGAGCATTGTTTAATATGTGCATTGTGAAATGGTACAAACAATAGTTTTTTGGGCAGTGAGTTAAACAAACAACACATTTTTGAAAGTATGCAATCTTTAACTTTAAACTGTTGCTCTACCTAAAATCTACATTAATAACTATATCAATATCATATGCTTAATTTACTTGCGCGAGTAGGTAGGATTTAAATATACCAAATGTTTCCATTCGAATTCTTTATCGATCTAACTACTAAAGTTTAAAAAAATTTAAAAGGCTTAAATCAATAAACATATTATCCGCCCATAAAAATATTTTGTTTTGCAAAAGATGCAATCCCGCATTTAATTATATTTAACTAAATTTCGAGTTTTGCGAATAAGAAGAAATCACTCGCAAAAATATCGTCGAAGCAGTAACATGTTCTTGTAAAAATGTCGACATAATAATACTTACATATTCGTTTTGTAAAAAAAACAGTCTTCGGTGTACCATAAATATTATAGTTTTTGTTCAATTATAATAAATTTTTTGTCTAATAAAATGAACTTTTTTTATAAAAAATATTAATAATGAGCAACATTAAAATTGAATGTAAAATGATAAAATGTGAGTTGGGCTTATTGGAGCCTAACCAAAAAAACTGTATTACAAGTTTAATCAAAACAAAAGATTAAGAATTCATTTATTTAAAAAAAATCTCTAAAAATGTTAAATAAATTAAATACAGTAAAACTAAATTTACCTAAAACCTATTATCATAGTCGTATGATATAACGGAGCTACAAAAGCCGGAAGGACGAGAGGACTGACGGACGGATGGACAAAAGGACAGGCGGACAAAGGGATCAACGGACAAAATGACCGAAGAAAGGACGAACTTAGCTCAATCAATCAACTTTTCCCATGCTGTTAATTTTGATGTACGATAGTGTATATCGAGCTCGATTCCTTCATGCCATTCTGTACTAACTGTAAAATATATATAAAAGCGTACATTGAATTCATATGTAAGTAGTGAAATTGCATTTAATTTAAATAAAATTACCCAGCGCGCCATATCACCCTAACCCTTAGCAGAAGTCGCTTAGGATCTTAGGTTCTTGCCGATTTCTGTTTTTCAGCTGCAGCGTTCGTCCGACCTAGACATCCATTTGGCATTTTTGTAAAGGAGGAGTGGGTTTTTCGCGATCCAATATTTAATGTTTTTGTCAAGACGAGCTCCTTTGTTGGTTGGTTATGTTCTGTCGTTTTGGTAGTTGGTCGCAGTTCTTTCTCTGTAACTGAGTCTGTATTGGTGCCGGCAATTGATTTATCCACTGTAACACTGGCTTCTCCCACGGGTTCCTCCTCGCCGATTTGTTTTAGTAAGTCAGTTATCGTATCGTAATTTGATATTGTATCTACTGCATCATGGGATTTTGTCTCGTGCGGGTTTTGATGATCATCGACAATGACCTGGCTTGACTTAAAAAAGTACGTGTGGTCATGTTCTGGTCGCAGTTCATCGTCCCATTGTTTGTGTCCTCCTCTCACATTTGTCTTAGGAATTCGGTAAGCTTACCTTTAATTGATTCATCTCCTGGATCGTGGGCTTTTGTCTCGATTAGTCCATCCTGGGTCGGTAAGTCCTTTTTACTTTTTGAATGTGTATCATGCCCAGGCATAATTCCATCCCCGAATTCCTGCTCGGCTTGATTGAATGTCTGTGCGACTCCCTCCAAGCAGCTAATTGGAGCAACATCTGTGGTCTGGTTCCAATCCAGCAAGATGTCGTGATCATCTTCGCAATTGCTGCCTTTGCCCTTGAAGTGGTATCTCAAAATACTCATGGACA
Organism: Eurosta solidaginis; assembly: GCF_040869045.1. Classification (NCBI taxonomy): domain Eukaryota; kingdom Metazoa; phylum Arthropoda; class Insecta; order Diptera; family Tephritidae; genus Eurosta; species Eurosta solidaginis. The sequence goes on along the minus strand of NC_090321.1, from coordinate 83,368,737 downwards.
CCAATCGAGCAGCAGTGACATGTATCCGTCGTAATTGAGCTTGCCAAACATCACGAAATCCCACCTTGAGTATTCTTTGAACAAACTTTCCGATAATTTTAACATTGATGTTATTGTTATGATGAATCCGTCAATACAACTAACCTTGTGGGCAAATGTGATTGTCTCTAAGTACCTATTATGCTCCAAAATGCGTTCCTTCTTCTCATTGTGTCCTCGCATTAATGGCTTCCTCAAGGGGTTTTTGTCCTTAAAATTTTTACAATCAAGCTCGTCCGTTTTGATGAAGAATTGTGTTGGCTTGACTGACTATAAAACCTTTGTCTCGTGCCCAAAGAGTTTTGGGTCTTCCATCATTTTGAGACCGGCATAAACTGAGTTACTTAACAACTAAGTAGCTCGCGAAACACTCATCTTTTCGAAATTGTTTGGGTGGAGCTGTGGACATATCTTATAGTTCTCGTTCTTCCTGTCAAAACCGTAAAGTTTTTCGGCTACCAACTTGTTTACAATGCCATCTCGCGTTGCCGCATTGTAATTCTTAATAAAAGTGTTCCTCATATTTTTTATTAAGTGGCAGTAGTCGAAAATAAAATGAATTATTATCCCTTTGTGAATGATGGAACTGCTCTCCTTGCTAATACGAAGTTTATTGAAGGCTACTTGGCTATTAGTCCCTTGGTCACACACATCAACATTCACGCTAAGGGCGATATATATGTTTCTCCATAGTAGTTGAATTATATCCTACGTCTTGACTCCATATCTAGCCACATAGTAGGTAATGGCGTATTTCCAGTTGCTGCAGATTCCTTTTACCATGAGAAAGAGGCATTTGTCCGCAACTCGATTTTCATAACAGCCCTCCCCCCTGTCCACAAAACTGTCAATGACATCAACGGTGTTGTTGTATGCCAAGTCTTTTTTACCTCATCCCACACGATTGAGCATATGCGATGGGTAGCTGGGATTGATTTCAGCATTTCTTCCAAGTTCGCTATGCCTGGGCGGACAAACCGAGTCGGTCGCTCCCTAAACAGGGTACTTTGATTTGGTAAACAGAATCCAAAATCATTCTTCATAAACTTTTAAGCCTTTGTCGACATGTAGCTAATGTTTTGAGCTACGGTTTTTTCCTGGGGCTTATAGTGCTTGTCCTTGCTGCCCACTATAGTCCTCGCCAAAGTTTTGGCCTTCTTTGTTGCTCCTGGTTGCGGTATCATTGACGTTTTATTCATTGTATGAATCTTATTTTCCTTTCATCAATGGTCTTCGTTAACTTCTTGATTGTATGCATCATAGTCTTTTCCTTCCGCATGTACAACCGTTGTCGTTTAGCGAAGTACTCAGAATCGCATACAATTTCCATGTTAGCATCTAGACCCTCATCTTCATATCGGATATCTAAACTCCTGCGTTTTAAATTGAGGTTTGAGTAAATCTCGAATTCATCCAATGTAATGTCAGTGGGCTCAGTCTCTTGGGTTGTTGCTGGTCTAAGCTGCTGCGAAAACAAAGGACCACGGTCACTTGGCACTTCATCAGCAGCCTTCTGCACAAACGAAGTAGAACTTCCACTTGGAATTTCATTATCAATCCCCCCAAAAAATGTTGGATCCCAGAGCACGGGGAAAAAGGGTCAATAAAATATGACACTATGTCATCATGCCATGAACAAGTCCAATTTTCACATCATTCTGCAACAGATGTCACAGTGCTGTGAATATCAGTTGGCAAGAACCAGAATAGAAGTAGAAATAATGAAGACAAACAAACAACCTCTGTGATAGCTGAATGGTTATAGCAGCGGCGCCTAAATGTTGCCGATGAAGGAATTTAGCAGTTCCCGAAATGGATCTATACAACGAGCTTTGGCAGTTGTCTAAATTTTTTCTTTCTTCTATACTAATTAAAAATTTTTTCAATTAAGAAAAAAATTATCATAACAATAATATTGATAAAATAATTATTGTTAGGCCTTGAGCTCGATTAAAACCCGTGATTTTACAAATCAGTAGGCCGATATAATAACACAAAAATTGATAACACATCCCAGAGCACGGGGAAAAAGGGTCTATAAAATATGACACTATGGCATCATTGCCATGAAACAAGTCCAGTTTTCACATCCATTCTGCAACAGATGTCGCAGTGCTGTGAATATCAATTGGCAAGAACCAGAATAGAAGTAGAAATAATGAAGACAAATAAACAACCGCTGTGATAGCTGAATGGCTATAGCAGCAGCGCCTAAACGTTGCCGATGAAGGAATTTAGCAGTTCCCGAAATGGATCTATACAACGAGCTTTGGCAGTTGTCTACATTTTTTCTTTCTTCTATTCTAATTTAAAATTTTTTCAATTAGAAAAAATATATCATAACAATAATAACACTGGACCACGAATTTCAACTTTTTTTCTTTACCAGAAACGCCGTTATGAAATTCGTATGTAGAATCACCCCCTGATTTCGAAAATTGAGTTCATTTTTGATTCTATGGTACCGCTTTTGAGATATTTGCAATTTACCGTTATTCGAAAAAACCAAAAAGATGGCTCCCTTTAATTACGTATATCTCACGAACGGGTCAAGCAATTGCAAATAAGGTTACATAATCGGAAAGACGATAAAATTTTCTATAAACGCATTATACATTATTTTTTGCTCAACCATATAGTTTTCGAGATATTAGCTCATCATTTCAGATTTTTGTTTTTTTTTTATGAAAAAATATGAAAAAAATTACTATTTGCGAGGGCAGAATTCCAAAACCACAACTTTTTTTCCAAATATTTTTTATTTACGTAAAGCTCTGTTTAATTATAAAAATGATAAGCTATCACAGAAGAAAATCGATGCAAAACTACGTAAGTTATAAGCGATCAAATAAAAATACCCAGGTTGCGCAATTTCAACGTATACCCCAAAACGTATGTATGGTATAAAGAAGAGTGAAATATCTAGCTATGCTCTGTTTCTATTTAGTTAAAAGTTCAATTTATGAATGAAATTACCCATATTTTTAACTTTTTTATTAAATTTATTTATGTTTGTACTATATTCTAACAATCTTTATCTTAATTTTATTTTACTATGTAGTCGAAATAATTATGTGTTCGACTTTGACGCTTATTCAGTTTAGGATCGGTTTATCTTATGAGAAACCAGCAGTAATCACCCACCATTGCGACGTCCCAGAATCCTTGATATCGATTTTCAATTAATTTCATTTGCTGATGAAACCTTTCGCCATGTTCGTCACTTTCGTCGCCAAGATTTGCCGGAAAAAAGCTCAAATGTGAGTGCAGAAAGTGAATTTTTAACGACATATTTATGCCTGGAAAGAAAATATTAGTTAGGTAAACAAGTTATAGAATTTTGGGAAATTAATTTTAATAAGCCTTTAATATTTACCCATTTTCGCATAATTATTGATTAAGTCGTTCACTATATGCTCGTAGTTAGGGCTTTTGTGTCTACCGAGAAAAGAAGCAACGACCTTTTCAAAGGATTCCCACGCTGCTGCCTCAACTGATGAGAGTAGTCCTTTGAATTGATTATTGTTGATCAACTTTTTTATTTGTGGTCCGACAAAAATACCTTCCTTTATCTTGGCTTGAGAAATATCTGGAAAAATTGTTTTCAAATAGTCGAATGCTTCGCCTTCTTTGTCCAAAGCCTTAACAAAGTTTTTAATGAGACCGAGCTTGATGTGTAAGGGTGGAAGTATGATTTTCTCTTTCTTGACAAGAGGGGTGTATTTGATGTTATCCACACCAACGGTAAACTCGACTCTTTCCGGCCAATCCTTTCTGACGTAGTGGTCCTTACGAGCTCGGCTATCCCACTTGCAGAGGAAGCAGCCGTGCTTGGTGTAGCCACTTTGTAGACCGCATAGCATTGCAACGACTTTGAGATCAGAACATATTTTCCAATCATGCTCTTCATATTTGATAAATTTGAGGAGTTTTTGCATTTCCTCGTAGGTTTCCTTTGTATTTACTGCATGTGCTAGCGGGATAGAAGGCTTTTTGTTACCACTATGCAATAATACAGCCTTTAAACTCAGTTTATTGCTGTCTATGAACAATCGCCACTCTTTTGAATCATATGTTTGACCAAACTCTTTGAATAAACCAGGAATGTCGTTGCAGTAGCATATACTGTCTTTCTTGGTATAGTGTTTGGAAAATGGTTCCTGACGAGTTCTACAATATATCACCTTAACATCTGATGATACAAATTTAAATTGTTGCATACGAGAAGTGTGGATCTCGGCCTTTTCCTTGGATAGTTCCAAATCTCTTATCCAATCATTAAGTTGTGCTTGTGATAGAACGTTTCTCTCCTTTCCCATGCGAAATTCAGTACAACTTGATTCCCCGCACTCAGATGTTACTGTTGACAATGGAACTGGATCCGCAACTGCCGTTGAATGTAGTACTGGTAATGTCACTGTAGGTACGCTGGCATAGGTTACTCTTCTTGATCTTCCAACGCCAAGTACTTTTGTTTGACAAATATAACACTCTATTGAATGGCAAGTAGGTTCTCTCCATATCATTGGTGTATCAAATTTTATTTGTTGTCCGGATTCCGACTGAATCAATTCTACTCGACACGATGTACACAAAGTGTTCGGTGTCCATGGTTTTTCAGCATTTTTAGGCTCAATGCCAAAATACTTGGAGTATAAAGTTTTGATATGATCTGAGAACACTCGTCGTCGCCTTATGATAGTATATTGGCCACACATGAAACAGAACATATCTGGATCGTTATTACACTCAAATTCTCGCGTCCTTTTACTCATTTTATTTTTTTTACTAAATCACGGTTTTGAAATTTGACTTATGAACTGAACTATCTCCGGCGAGCCTTGCAGATGCTATGAAGTTTCAAGGCGCATTAACTCATATTTATACTCGGAACAACAATAAAATTTAAAAAATCAAATCTTACCTAGACAGAAAGGTTCCTTTTTATACGAAGCCGGGAAAAGAAAATACTACCTGCTTTATATGTAGGCTTTAAAAATTTTCTGTGTCTTATAATTTTGAAAATCTACCTGCATACTTACCCACAAGTGACGGAAATACATATTTATAACTACATGCCTACAGCAGGTTTCGAACCCAACCACTCTTCCTTTCGATGCAACCACTCTACCTACTATAAAACAATTCGAGTATTAAAAGTACTATTTGATTTATTCAAAGAAAAAGTATTATCACTGTTATGGTGTTATTCGTTTATCCGGATAATATCCCATTTTATACCTTTAATATATGTATGTATACATACATTGAAGTTGCGCAACCTGGGTATTTTTATTTGATCGCTTATAACTTACGTACTTTTGCATCGATTTTCTTCGGTGATAGCTTATCTTTTTTCTAATTAAACAGAGCTTTACGTAAATAAAAAATATTTTTTTAACCGGCTTTAGGTCCAATTTTAAGTATTAAAACACCAAAAATTGTTTTTTCTTTAGTTTACCAATATATTTCGGTTACACACGGTAACCGTCTTCAGGGCTTTGAACTATAAACAAATTACAGAAACATAAAATAAAAATACAATTGACATAAAAAATTGAACAAACATGAACATTTCTCTACATACATTATTTTACACGTCTTCGCTGTTTAACGTGGAGCTAGTCACTGTCCGCATATTGTTTATCAAGAGTTTGTAGTAGCTCGCGCAGTTATCAATGTCCGTTTTGTAATTCATTCGTATGTTAGTCGGTGTGTTTAAAATATGAAGTACTTCTAAAGTCAATCTCTTATTATATTGTTTCTCTTCCTGAAGTATTGTTGTTTGGTTAAAGTTCGGAGAGTGGTTTTTCGTCGTACAGTGTGTCATAAGTGCTGTTTTTTGGTGAGTTGCTTCGTGGCAACGTTTAAAATCTGATTTATGTTGGGCTAGTCGAGTTTTTAATTTAGCTTTGGTTGTGCCCACATATATATTATTGCATGATTCCATGTCATTTCCATTACATGGTATTTTATATATCACATTGCTTCTATCCGCCTGAGGTACCTTAGATTTTGTTCTGTTGAATAAATTTTTTAATGTGTTAATTGGCTTGTGCGCTATTCTAACTTTTTCTTTATTATAACAATTCGAGTTTGCTAAGCGCTCTGATAAATTTGGTACATAACATAATGACTTAAAAATTTCAGGTTTTTGTGATTCCCGTTGACTAGCTTGTGATGTACATCTTTTAATTAGGGTATTTGTAATATTTTCAGGAAAATCTTGACTTTTTATACTCAGTTGAGCAGAGCTCACAGAGTATATTAAGTTTGATTGGATAACGGTTGGTTGTACATATATAAAGGAATCGAGATAGATATAGACTTCCATATATCAAAATAATCAGGATCGAAAAAAAATTTGATTGAGCCATGTCCGTCCGTCCGTCCGTCCGTCCGTCCGTCCGTCCGTCCGTTAACACGATAACTTGAGTAAATTTTGAGGTATCTTGATGAAAGTTGGTACGTAGGTTCCTGAGCACTCATCTCAGATTGCCATTTAAAATGAACGATATCGGACTATAACCACGCCCACTTTTTCGATATCGAAAATTTCGAAAAACCGAAAAAGTGCGATAACTCATTACAAAAGACAGATAAAGCGACGAAACTTGGTAGATGGGTTGACGTTATGACGCAGAATAGAAAATTATAAGATTTTGGACAATGGGCGTGGCCCCGCCCACTTTTACAAGAAGGTAATTTAAAAGTTTTGCAAGCTGTAATTTGGCAGTCGTTGAAGATATCATGATGAAATTTGGCAGGAACGTTACTACTATTACTCTATATGTGATAAATAAAAATTAGCAAAATTGGATTAAGAACACGCCCACTTTTTAAAAAAAAATTTTTTTAAATTCAAATTTTAACAAAAAATTTAATATCTTTACTGTATATAAGTAAATTAAGTCAAAATTCAGCTCCAGTAATGATATGATGCAACAAAATACAAAAATAAAAGAAAATTTCAAAATGGGCGTGGCTCCGCCCATTTTCATTTAGTTTGTCTAGAATACTTTTATTGCCATAAGTCGAACAAAAATTTACCAATCCTTCTCAAATTTGGTAGGAGCATAGATTCTATGACGGTAACTGTTCTCTGTGAAAATGGGCGAAATCGGTGGAAGCCACGCCCAGTTTTTATACACAGTCCACCGTCTGTCCTTCCGCTCGGCCATTAACACAATAACTTGAGCAAAATCCGATATATCTTTACTAAACTTAGCCCACGTACTTACCTGAGCTCACTTTTTCTTGGTATAAAAAATGGGCGAAATCTGACCATAACCACGCCCACTTTATCGATATCGAAAATTACGAAAAATGAAAAAAATGCCATAATTCTATACCAAATACGAAAAAAGGGATGAAACATGGTAACTGGATTGGTTTGTTGACGCAAAATATAACTTTGGAAAAATCTTTGTAAAATGGGTGTGACACCTACCATATTAAGTAGAAGAAAATGAAAAAGTTCTACAAGGCGAAATCAACAGCCCTTGGAATCTTGGCAGGAATACTGTTAGTGGTATTGCATATATAAATAAATTAGCAGTACCCGACAGATGATTTTCTGGATCACCTGGTCCACATTTTGGTGGATATCACGAGAACGCCTTCACATATACATCTAAGGGCCACTCGCTTTTAAAACCCTCATTAATACCTTTAATTTGATATCCATATCGTACAAAAACATACCAGAGTCACCCCTGTCCCACCCTAATGGCGATATCTCGAAAAGGCGTCCACCTATAGAACTAATGCCCCCTCTCTCTTAAAATGCTAGTAACACCTTTCGTTTGATACCCATATCGTACAAACATACTAGAGTAACCCCTGGCCCACCCTAATGGCGATATCTCGAAAAGGCGTCCACCTATAGACCTAGTGTCCACTCCCTCTTAAAATGCTCAGTAACACCTTTCGTTTGATACCCATATCGTACAAACATTCTAGAGTCACCCCTGGCCCACCCTAATGGCAATATCTCGAAAAGGCGTCCACCTATAGACCTAATGCCCACTCCCTCTTAAAATGCTCAGTAACAGCTTTCGTTTGATACCCATATCGTACAAACATTCTAGAGTCACACCTGGCCCACCCTAATGGCGATATTTCGAAAAGGCGTCCACCTATAGAACTAAGGATTACTCCCTTTTAAAATACTCATTACCACCTTTCATTTGATACCCATATCGTACAAACACATTCTAGAGTCACCCTGGCCCACCCTAATGGCGATATCTCGAAAAGGCGTCCACCTATAGACCTAATGTCCACTCCCTCTTAAAATGCTCAGTAACACCTTTCGTTTGATACCCATATCGTACAAACATTCTAGAGTCACCCCTGGCCCACCCTAATGGCGATATCTCGAAAAGGCGTCCACCTATAGACCTAATGTACACTCCCTCTTAAAATGCTCAGTAACACCTTTCGTTTGATACCCATATCGTACAAACATTCTAGAGTCACCCCTGTCCCACCCTAATGGCGATATCTCGAAAAGGCGTCCACCTATAGACCTAATTCCCACTCCCTCTTAAAATGCTCAGTAACACCTTTCGTTTGATACCCATATCGTACAAACATTCTAGAGTCACACCTGGCCCACCCTAATGGCGATATCTCGAAAAGGCGTCCACCTATAGAACTAAGGATTACTCCCTTTTAAAATACTCATTACCACCTTTCATTTGATACCCATATCGTACAAACACATTCCAGAGTCACCCTGGCCCACCCTAATGGCGATATCTCGAAAAGGCGTCCACCTATAGACCTAATGCCCACTCCCTCTTAAAATGCTCAGTAACACCTTTCGTTTGATACCCATACCGTACAAACATTCTAGAGTCACCCTTGGTCCAGCTTTATGGCGACATCTCGAAAAGGCGTCCACCTATAGAACTAAGGATTACTCCCTTTTAAAATACTCATTACCACCTTTCGTTTGATACCCATATCGTACAAACACATTCTAGAGTCACCCTGGCCCACCCTAATGGCGATATCTCGAAAAGGCGTCCACCTATAGACCTAATGCCCACTCCCTCTTAAAATGCTCAGTAACACCTTTCGTTTGATACCCATATCGTACAAACATTCTAGAGTCACCCTTGGTCCACCTTTATGGCGATATCTCGAAAAGGCGTCCACCTATAGAACTAAGGATTACTCCCTTTTAAAATACTCCTTACCACCTTTCATTTGATACCCATATCGTACAAACACATTCTAGAGTCACCCCTGGCCCACCCTAATGGCGATATCTCGAAAAGGCGTCCACCTATAGACCTAATGCCCACTCCCTCTTAAAATGCTCAGTAACACCTTTCGTTTGATACCCATATCGTACAAACATTCTAGAGTCACCCCTGGCCCACCCTAATGGCGATATCTCGAAAGGGCGTCCACCTGTAGACCTAATGCCCACTCCCTCTTAAAATGCTCAGTAACACCTTTCGTTTGATGCACATATCGTACAAACACATTCTAGAGTCACCCCTGGCCCACCCTAATGACGATATCTCGAAAAGACGTCCACCTATAGACCTCATGCCCACTCCCTCTTAAAATGCTCAGTAACACCTTTCGTTTGATACCCATACCGTACAAACATTCTAGAGTCACCCCTGGCCCACCCTAATGGCGATATCTCGAAAAGGCGTCCACCTATAGACCTAATGCCCACTCCCTCTTAAAATGCTCAGTAACACCTTTCATTTGATTCCCATATCGTACAAACACATTCTAGAGACACCCCTGGTCCACCTTTATGGCGATATCTCGAAACGGCGTCCACCTATGGAACTAAGGATCACTCCTTTTCAAAATACTTATTAACAGCTTTCATTTGATACCCATATCGTACAAACACATTATAGAATCACCCCTGGTCCACCTTAATGGGGACATCTCGAAAAGGCGTCCACCGATAGACCTAAGGCCCACTCCCTCTTAAAATGCTCAGTAACACCTTTCATTTGATACCCATATCGTACAAACAAATTCTAGAGTCAGCCCTGGTCTACCTTTATGGCGATATCCCTAAATGGCGTTCATCCATAGAACTATGGCCTATTCTCTCTTAAAATACTCTTTAATACCTTTCATTTGATACACATGTTATACAACCACATTCCAGGGTTACCCCAGATTGATTTTCCTTATTTTGTCTCCATAGCTCTCAACTGAGTATGTTATGTTCGGTTACACCCGAACTTAGCCTTCCTTACTTGTTAATAATACTTTTGCTTCTTCTTTGATCTCTTCGTGGTAAGCGTCATCTGATATATTTAGCATACGTCGTATACAGCCCATTGCTGTATTTATTATCATCGTCTTTGGGTGTTTCGAATGAAAGTTAATGATTCGTCCTGTAGATGTGGGTTTCTTATACCACTTTAACTTCAATTGGTTGCCTCGTCGAATAATAATTGAGTCAAGATATGGCAATTTTCCGTCGTCTTCGAGTTCCGTTGTGAACTTTATATGTTTGTTATAGGAATTTAATGCGTCAAGTGTGTTTTGTACCTCATCTTCATTTATTATGGCGAATAGGTCGTCCACGTACTTCGTGACTAATCCTGGTACTCTTGTTAACTTTTTCATTGTATTCTCCAACAACTCTTCCATCACGATATCTGCAATCACTGGTGAGGTCGGTGATCCCATTGGCAACCCTTTGAGCTGGGTGTAAATTTTATCATTAAATTTGAAATATCGATTATCTTCGATGCAAAATTTTAACATTTCTATAAAAATTTTCTTTGGTAGTTTCGTATGCTTCTCTATTGTCGTCCATTTTCTTATTATGATGTCAAGTGCTAGTTGGGTTGGTATACTGGGAAACAGGGAAACCACGTTAAACAGCGAAGACGTGTAAAATAATGTATGTAGAGAAATGTTCATGTTTGTTCAATTTTTTATGTCAATTGTATTTTTATTTTATGTTTCTGTAATTTGTTTATAGTTCAAAGCCCTGAAGACGGTTACCGTGTGTAACCGAAATATATTGGTAAACTAAAGAAAAAACAATTTTTGGTGTTTTAATACTTAAAATTGGACCTAAAGCCGGTTAAACAAATACCTTGTTAACAGAAAAAGGTCGCCAAAGGATTTCATTACAAAGACGGAAGGCACGCCGTAAGCATAAAACAAGAACGAAATGGGATATGCAGAAATAAGGAGGAACTATTGCAATGCTAAGGCAGTTATAAATAAATTTCAAACTACATCAAAAAAATTGACAAAACTTAAATCTAGTATTAAATTTCTTTTAACATGCAGAAAATCTAAACTAATTCCTAATTTTATTAAAAGCTCTACTAGATGTAACAAATTATTTGTATATGACCGTGACACCCACACAGATATTGATAGGACTCTAGACAGACACACAAACAACTACCATACAAAGATACTAAACCTTCTGATCAAACACAAGCACAACATACTCAAAAGACAAAAACAGCGCATGGAATACATCACAACAAAGCTGAAGAAAAAGCTGAGCGAAGATGACTTCGAAGAATTTATAAAACAAGAAGAGGAGATTGCGAACAAAACTACAGAAAAATCAAGAATCAAAACACGAAAATCTAAAGAAAAAACGAAACCATATGTGGGTGAACAACAACAAACATGAGGAGTGGTTTGTAAACACAACTGATGTTGAATTTCCCTCAGACATAAAATGTCTGTTAGCAAAGGGTCCAAAGTTCGCGCTGCCAATTGAAAATAAGAGCTTCCCATTGTTTCAATATATCGCGGATGGTGAGGATTTGGTACAAACAAACACAACGAAAGATAAACAAGAAGAGGCGCGAACAAAATTCTCTGAACTTGTGAAAGCTCATGTAAGAACAAATAAACAAAGTGCAATAGATAGTGCAATATCGGATACAGTGAAGCGGACGCGGAATTTTCTGAGCAAAAATAAAAATATTCGTGTTTTATCATCGGACAAGGGAAACCAAACAGTGGCAATGAATGTAAATGACTATGAAAACAAAATGATATATTAAAAGACTTGACAATGTACAGAATTCAGAGACAGGACCCAACAGCGAGGCTTCAAAGCAAAAATAATAACATAGTGGATAAAATGAACAGAATGAATGTAATCACAAAAGTCTGGAAAAATAAACTCACCACAACCACGGCACTACCTCCACGGATTTATGGACTCCCAAAAACACATGAGCAGAGAACCCCACTTAAGCCGATATGTTCCGCCGTCGGATCTCCAGCACACAATCTGTGCAAATATATAGCGGATATCTTAAAAAACGTCACGGTAAACTCGAGTTATAACATAAAAAATACACTAGACTTCAAAGAAAAAATAAACAACTCGTATATCTATGACGATGAAAGACTAATATCATTTGACGTAATTTCCCTGTTTCCCAGTATACCAACCCAACTAGCACTTGACATCATAATAAGAAAATGGACGACAATAGAGAAGCATACGAAACTACCAAAGAAAATGTTTATAGAAATGTTAAAATTTTGCATCGAAGATAATCGATATTTCAAATTTAATGATAAAATTTACACCCAGCTCAAAGGGTTGCCAATGGGACCACCGACCTCACCAGTGATTGCAGATATCGTGATGGAAGAGTTGTTGGAGAATACAATGAAAAAGTTAACAAGAGTACCAAGATTAGTCACGAAGTACGTGGACGACCTATTCGCCATAATAAATGAAGATGAGGTACAAAACACACTTGACGCATTAAATTCCTATAACAAACATATAAAGTTCACAACGGAACTCGAAGACGACGGAAAATTGCCATATCTTGACTCAATTATTATTCGACGAGGCAACCAATTGAAGTTAAAGTGGTATAAGAAACCCACATCTACAGGACGAATCATTAACTTTCATTCGAAACACCCAAAGACGATGATAATAAATACAGCAATGGGCTGTATACGACGTATGCTAAATATATCAGATGACGCTTACCACGAAGAGATCAAAGAAGAAGCAAAAGTATTATTAAAAAGTCAAGATTTTCCTGAAAATATTACAAATACCCTAATTAAAAGATGTACATCACAAGCTAGTCAACGGGAATCACAAAAACCTGAAATTTTCAAGTCATTATGTTATGTACCAAATTTATCAGAGCGCTTAGCAAACTCGAATTGTTATAATAAAGAAAAAGTTAGAATAGCGCACAAGCCAATTAACACATTAAAAAATTTATTCAACAGAACAAAATCTAAGGTACCTCAGGCGGATAGAAGCAATGTGATATATAAAATACCATGTAATGGAAATGACATGGAATCATGCAATAATATATATGTGGGCACAACCAAAGCTAAATTAAAAACTCGACTAGCCCAACATAAATCAGATTTTAAACATTGCCACGAAGCAACTCACCAAAAAACAGCACTTATGACACACTGTACGACGAAAAACCACTCTCCGAACTTTAACCAAACAACAATACTTCAGGAAGAGAAACAATATAATAAGAGATTGACTTTAGAAGTACTTCATATTTTAAACACACCGACTAACATACGAATGAATTACAAAACGGACATTGATAACTGCGTGAGCTACTACAAACTCTTGATAAACAATATGCGGACAGTGACTAGCTCCACGTTAAACAGCGAAGACGTGTAAAATAATGTATGTAGAGAAATGTTCATGTTTGTTCAATTATGTATGTCAATTGTATTTTTATTTTATGTTTCTGTAATTTGTTTATAGTTCAAAGCCCTGAAGACGGTTACCGTGTGTAACCGAAATATATTGGTAAACTAAAGAAAAAACAATTTTTGGTGTTTTAATACTTAAAATTGGACCTAAAGCCGGTTAAACAAATACCTTGTTAACAGAAAAAGGTCGCCAAAGGATTTCATTAAAAAATATTTGGAAAAAAGTTGTGGTTTTGGAATGCTGCCCTCGCAAAAATTAATTTTTTCATATTTTTTCATAAAAAAAAACAAAAATCTGAAATGATGAGCTAATATCTCGAAAACTATATTGCTGAGCAAAAAACAATGTATGATGCATTTATAGCAAATCTTATCGTCTTTCCGATTCTGTAAACTTATTTGCAATTGCTTGACCCGTTCGTGAGATATACGTAATTAAAGGGAGCCATCTTTTTGGTTTTTTCGAATAACGGTAAATTGCAATTATCTCAAAAACGGTACCATATAATCAAAAATGAACTCGATTTTCGAAATCAGGGGGTGGTTTTACATACGAATTTCATAACGGCGTCTCTGGTAAATTTTGGCCGTCGACCAGTGTAATTAATTTTATAATAGTTTGACATTTGCACAGTTATCGCTTGAGTGAAAAGGGTCGTAACACGTAATAAGGGTCCTGTATACATATGTGGATAGGTTCGGAAACACATAGGCCCATTCCTTTTCATTTCTTTAATCGTAAAATTCTCCTTTTTACCATTTGTTTTATAATTTATATGTCAGGATTTTAAACTTCACTTAACAATTTTAGAAATTTTTCATAATTTTTTTCACTTTTTGCACAAGTTTCCTACACATATTTCTAAACATTTTTTGTTTACTTTTGCACTTATTTTCCTTTTGAGCATAAACAACACACACTTTTTGCAATGTCGTTTTCACTCACTTATACTTTGAGCTCAAATAAACAACTTGCTTTTTAACCATCTTTGCTTTTATTTATTTATTATTACGGCTGTTTAAGCCTAAAACTTAAACTACTAAATAAAATTCATTATTACAATCACTACAGTTCTTTTAGGAGAGGTTGGAAAGGATGCGTTTCCAATCCTCTAGTGCTCCCAGCATAAGGCAACAAAATTTGGAACATATATTTTTCACACACAGTTAAACATGTATTTGGATGTTGGAAATAAGGTGTTGTATTTACTTTTATCTAGCCTTTCTGTTAGTGTATCCTTAATTTGATCCTTATCACTAGTTGACTTCGTACTAATAATTATTGTACCACTGTTTCTATTTTGGACCTTACCTATATTCAAATTGGATGGGTATATTTTATTCAAGTCAGTTTTTTTCCTTAAAGGTTGTTTAAACTTATGCTTTATTACTATTGGAGGAATTTCCTTAGTAACATTGGCATATGAGTTAACATCTTTAGCACTGACAGCTTTATTTTGGTATGCAACCTTTTAACCTTTTTTATAATTTCCTCCTTTTGCTTATTAAACGCTTCATTTGGGGTGTTGAACTTATTAAGCATTTCTTTATTTGCTTTGCAAAGACTCTCTACATTTTTTATCAACTTTAGTTTTTCCGTGTTCCCACTGTTTATATTATCCACAATTCTTTTCATCTCTCTTTCGCTGTGCGTTATGGATGCGCTTATCTCCCTTTTGTGTTCGCTCAACATTTTTTCGAAATTCATCCTTTTGTTCCCTTAAATTTGCTTTAATAACTTCCGAAATGGAAAGCGGAAATGCTAAGGGCATCATCTACATTGGAAATGTATGTCATACAACCATCGCACATAAATCTTAAAAATTCTTCGGCCTTGCAAGCAGTTCATCAAATATTCATCCATAGATGCACATGCAATTGTTTTGTGGTATAATTTACCACACACACCTTTCTCCCTTTTTATTTTTTTGTGGCATTTAACGCACATTCCATTCTCATTTAATTTTCTGTTTTCACAGTTACATATGTATATACATATGTAGAACTGAACAATCAAAATATATTTTAACATACTACCAATTGAAAATTATACTTTAATGTTTATTTGTATTCAAAAACACTTTATTTTTTGAACGTTGGTATATCACCTGCTGTAGCTTTACTGTTTATACCACTTGTTGTTGCACAATACGAAACAAGATGGCATCACTGCAACTTAACGAAAGACCAGGCAAAACTGTATGCCATATAAGCGGAAATTTTCAGTACAATATAGTCAGTGCAGCGGGCAAGGCGCCAATTTTGAAACACACCACAGAGCCACACAGCCATACAAACACAACGTTAACCACAACGTCAAGCAACAACACAATAAGAAGTGAATTGTCAAATCAGTAATTGTATTTTAATACTTGCACTCAATTTACAAATAAATAAATGTTTTAATGTAAATTTAAATCGTGTGTGCTTATTAACGCACAGAACTTAAGAATTTTCGCTTTCTTTACTAACTCTAAAAACACACGTCTATCCGCCGTTAAATAAAAAACTTGATTATGATATTATTTTGTATAATTTCACTTCACTTCATTCTTTTATTAATTCTTGCACAATTTTATTAACTTTTTACACAATTCATTTTAACATTTTACTATTTTGCACTCAATATTTACGTCTTATTTATTCACTTTGTATCTATCCTCTTTGTTTTTTTACAATGTCATTTTAACTGACATTTCACATTCGCACTCATTTATACTTTAAGCTCAAACACAATTTTTTCGTCGCATTTTATCGAAGCTTCGGGGATAGATACAAAGAAGAATGGCCGATCCCAAGAATTAGTACATTGGAAAATTGCATACAAAAAAGTCGTTTTCTGAAACAGCGATATGACGCCTCTTATTGTCTATGCTCTTTGGTCATACACCTCGAATGATATTACTACCTTCTAAAGCCGCAGACATTGGTGATTTATCGGTAACCGTATCGGTAACCTTATAACAGCTGATTCGACCAACCTTATGAGAATCAATGCAATGGATTATTGGTGCCGCTAAGGTCGTAACCGTATCGTAGCCAACCAATTGGTTTTTGGTTTACCGTCGTAACGATAAACAGCTGATTACGTTAGGGATACGACTACAGCGATACGACAAACGGCACCAATGATTACAGCTGAAAAGCAGCGAATAATTTTTAGTGTTGGGTGAATCATTTGAGATGATTCCACTTTTCAGAGTGCCTGCATTATGCTAACTTTTATTAAGTAAGTTAAAATAAGATTTAACAAGTTGAATAAAGATGTCAAATGGCAGTTTATTATTTGGGTCAGCTCATTGAAATAAGGAAATTTTTTATTTTATTTTAGAAATTCCATAGAGAATTCGTTTGAGTTAGTAAGACTTGCCCGTTAACCGCATTTCACTGATCCACGTTATATATTCATAAGTAATAATAGACATATGTTGTAGGTTAGCACTAATTACTTCGGCAAGTAGGTAGGTATACACTGCATGCAAATGATCGCCTGCGATTACCAACCTACTAAATTTTCTAAGATTTGAAAAGACTTAGATTATTGTAATATCCGCCCACAGAAGGCTTCGAGGAAAACTTTGCGGTCGCTGATTCTTGGCTTTGTTATGATGATTATAAGCACAAGGTTTTGCTGTTTCATTATTTAAACCAATAGAAAATGGTCTGTATGGCACACTAAAATATAGTACTATGTAACTAAATATTTGTACTTATTCAAGTTTGATAACAAAAACATGCGTTAACTATATAAATGTATGTATTTAAAAATTCTATTATTAATATGAAAAGTGCTTTTAACCCTGGAATATTGGTTACTGAAATATATGCTTATATGAACGAAATCAATTTTATATATACATACGTATACAAAAAATTTTACCTCGCTTGATTTTATTTCATTTTAATTTATTTAATTAATAATAATGACAATAATGCACTGCTAATTTCTTTCAAAAATTGGAATCCCCACAAAACTATCATAAAACACCAATGATTCGCTGCTTTTGAAAATGCAATACTGCTTTCGAGGTGTATCTCGGTGTATATCCCCCAGCGGGTTAAGGAGTTAGAATATACCCGCGGTAGGTATGCCTGTGGTAAGAGGCAACTAAAATACCAAATGTATTCAAGGGGTTGTGTAGCGCAAATCTCTGAAGGGGTTGCCAGCGTAATATATAGCTTCACCAACCGAATTATCAACCTCAGCTATCCGTGGCGAATCCTGTTTCATTAACAATCGAGGCTCTGGCGACCCCGAACTTCTCATGCATCTAATGGGTTGGAGGGCGGGATGGCCTAGGTCGCATGTGGTTATAACAAATCGTTCCCGAGATGGTAGGGCTTGTTACCGGAACATTCCGGATCCGCATCCGGCGAAGGCCCATCAACATCGATAACACTCCCAAAGCCTTTGGCGAGTATCCTTATCGCTACAACAACAACAACAAGTGTATCTTGATGTTAGCATGGTGAAAAAATAATGCAGTACTGTCGATTGGGAGGGTAGAATTGGCAGCGAATACCGGAATCTGATTCACATACGTAACTTCCCGGTAAGCTACAAGTTTGAAACTTGGAATATAGTTCAGAATCCGGTAACAATGCAATAAAAAAAAGAAAAAACTCCGCTAGATGGCGAATGGATCGATATATTTCAAAAAATCGTATTTTTGGTCCGATTTGGCTTATATGTATATGGAACACATATTACATACAGGAAGAGAAGTCGCTTCGCGAAAACACTCGGCGCTAGGTGGCGCAAGGATTGAGATTTTCACAAAAATCGTATTTGTGGTCCGAATTGGCTCATATTTGGAACACATAATACATACAAGAATGGAAAGCGACCTATGAATAGAAACTCGCCACTAGGTGGCGCAAGGATCGAGACATTCACAAAAATCGTATTTGTGGTTCGATTTGGCTCATATTTGGAACACATAATACATACAATAATAGAAAGCGACCTATGAAAAAAAAATCGCCGCTAGGTGGCGTAAAGATCGATATATTCAAAAAATCGTATTTGTGGTCCGATTTGGTTCATATTTGGAACACATAATACATACATGAATAGAAAGCGACCTATGATATCTAATTTGGCACATATTTGGAACAAATATTACATACAGTCCGGTAGAAGTGACATCAAAATATTTTGGAGTTGGAGGAGGGACACGCATACGTGGCGCAGAGTCGAGTAAAGTCGTTGGAAGGACTATGTATTGATGACTTAGATTGTAACAAATTGTCAGGAAAGAGTCGTTGAAATAATGAGTCGCTAAATGAACTAAACAAAATGAGAAATAATAGGCAATTAAATAAAGACTAAAAACTTGAAAATAAAATAATTAAAAATTTTTTTTTAAGTTAAACGGTTTTATTGAAAAGAATACTTACATTAAGCAATAGTAATACTAAAAGCTAGAAAATAATTAGTTAGATCCTAGGTACTAGTCATCACACTGCTCATCAATCTAGGGCGATGATCAGACAAATAAATAAAAGCGTGGCTCGTGTCATATTTCTGTCCTCATATCTTTACAAATTATATTTCCATATATGTATAAGTTATGCTACGCCTCACGTTTTTAGAAATTTTGCGCGCCCAACACTTTTATTTATTTGTCTGATCAACGCCCTAGATTGGTGAAGAGTGTGAAGACTTGTATTGAACATCTGGGGATTGTACCTCTTCACGTCCCGAGATGTTTGTCTCGTGCAGAAATAAAAAAGAAAAGGATTTGGCCAGTAATAAATCTTCATAATGCTTTATTTATTTCAAAATTTATTAAGGTTTAACAATACAAGCGTATTACAGTTGTAATGTTAATACTATATATTAGCAAACGTATTTTTGGCTATGGTAAAATTTTAATGTTAAATAGATTTGGGGTTACTTACTTATGGGTGTAGTGTTGACCATTTTTACCTCAGTGAAAAAAAAACAAAAGTACCAAAATCTATATTACAGCCTAAAAAGGACCAACATTGAAAAAAGGGACCAGCGGACCAAATGGGATTGGAAAGGACCAATTTTGGTCCAAATTGACCAAAGTGGCAGCCGTGGTTTATACCCATATATCTGCTGGCAGTAAGCAAGCGTACAATAGTTTATGCAAAACCAAAACTATGTCAATGTTTTGCGCTTGCTTATATTTGCTAGTGCGTATACGATGGGCACTAGAAGGCAAAGCGAAAGAAAACAAAGTAATATTGCACATACCCAATTATGCTTCCAGCAGCATGCAGTTATATGAGATTCCGTATAAAAAGCAACACCTTAGTCGCAGGCTTAAGTTTTTATCATGCTCTCCTTATAGTAAAATAACTCATCCTGAGAAACAACGTGCACCTTAGCGGACAGCTTATATTTTTAGGCCTAACAGCTTATAAAAAGGCCGCGCTCTAGAAATTATACTATAGTGTAGTAAGATTACGTATTATAATTTTCTGTTGGCTGCTAAGTGAGCCAAAGCCATGGTTGATGGTTCCGTTTGAACATTACTCCGTTATGAGAGAAAAAATATCCTTGAACTAGTTCGGGTCGATTATGAAAATTGCGTTTCTTAAAATATAGGACTTTTGTATGGGTCGTCTAGGAAGAAGTGAGTATTTTAGATCGGTGGTTCAACCTGGCGGCGTGAACAAGTACCTAGGACCTAGCTAATTATTTTCTAGCTTTTGTATTACTATTATTTAATGTAAGTATTCTTTTCAATAAAATTGTTTAACTTAACATTTTTTTTTTATTATTTTATTTATAGTACATATCCTATAGCTTTGCAGGTCTGCCATTATGCATAAGAACTCTTATAACCTTTCTAGCAGGGGAACATCCCTATAGGGAAAATTTCTAGTACTAGCGCTTCTAGAGTATTCGGAACCCCTACCGGTGGTCCGCTGGTCCCTTTTTTCAATCTATTTTACATGCTTTCAACTGGCGAATTTAACATGGCTATGTTCTAGGCGGTGGAAATTGTCCCTGTTGCATTAATTTTTCTCTAGTTACGACCTAGATATAAGTTTTCACTTTAAAACTAGTTGGATTATTGGCACTACTTTGATACAAGTGTTAAAGTTTACAGTTCGATAGTTTCGGACCAGTGAAAATATCAGTACTGACAGGAGGCACACTCATAGTTGAAGCACTTTAAAGGCAGGGGCCGTTTTTTCTTGTAGATAGCATTTTTATTAAATATAATTCTAGTTACTATCGCAATAGTACCTTTTTAATACTTTAGGTCTAGTTCTGAATGAGAAATTTGTATCACTAGCTACTGACTACCCTTCAGAGATAATACATATGGAGTATTCCATCCCATTTCGACCAATTTTGAACCCGACCCCTTTAGAATTGGCTGAAAGTTTTTCTTCTTTTTCTAGCTTACGAATGACGTTTTTCAGAAGTTTTTCAAATTTTTTCATCCAACTCAAAAAAAGTTATGAATTTAAAAAAAAAACACCGTTTTTGTTTTCAAAATGCTATAACATTTTCAAGAATTGACTGTTTGGGATCTTTTTTTTTTTTTAAATATGTTTTTAAATGTATTTTTCCGAAAAAATACAAACAAAATTTTAAAGTTTTTTTTTGTAATTTTTCAGTTTTTCGAGATTTTTCGAATTTCGCCCTCTTTTTTCTCATAAAAAACTTCAATCAATTCTGCAATCATCCCGACTAATCCCGGAGTGGGCCGAGAATTTTTTTTTTATTTAATTGAAAAAAAAAACTTTAAAATTTTTTTTTTTTTTTTTCCGAAAAGTACATTTAAAAACATATTAAAAAACAAGTAAGGAAGGTTAAGTTCGGGTGTAACCGAACATTACATACTCAGTTGAGAGCTATGGTGACAACATAAGGGAAAATAACCATGTAGGAAAATGAACCGAGGGAAACCCTGGAATGTGTTTGTATGACATGTGTATCAAATGAAAGGCATTAAAGAGTATTTTATGAAGGAGTGGTCCATAGTTCTATAGGTGGACGCCATTTAGGGATATCGCCATAAAGGTGGATCAGGGTTGACTCTAGAATTTGTTTGTACGATATGGGTATCAAATGAAAGGTGTTAATGAGTATTTTATGAGGGAGTGGGCCATAGTTCTATAGGTGGACGCCATTTAGGGATTTAGCCATAAAGGTGGACCAGGGTTGACTCTAGAATGCGTTTGTACGATATTGGTATCAAATGAAAGGTGTTAATGATTATTTTAAAAGGGAGTAATCCTTAGTTCCATAGGTGGACGCCGTTTCGAGATATCGCCATAAAGGTGGACCAGGGGTGACCTTAGAATTTGTTTGTACGATATGGGTATCAAATTAAAGGTATTAAGGAGGGTTTTAAAAGGGAGTGGTGGTATGTGGTTGTATAGGTGGTCGCCTTTTCCAGATATCGCCATAAAGGTGGACCAGGGGTGACTCTAGAATGCGTTTGTACGATATGGGTATCAAATGAAAGGTGTTAATGAATATTTTAAAACGGAGTAATCCTTAGTTCCATAGGTGGACGCCGTTTCTAGGTATCGCCATAAAGGTGGACCAGGGGTGACCCTAGAATTTGTTTGTACAATATGGGTATCAAAAGACAGGTGCTAATGAGTATTTTAAAAGTGAGTGATGCTTAGTTCCACAGGTGGACGCCGTTTCCAGATATCGCCATAAAGGTGGACCAGGTGTGACCCTAGAATGCGTTTGTACAATATGGGTATCAAACGAAAGATGTTAATGAGTATTTTAAAAGGGAGTAATCCTTAGTTCCATAGGTGGACGCCGTTTCGAGATATCGCCATAAAGGTGGACCAGGGGTGACCCTAGAATTTGTTTGTTTGGTATCAAAAGAAAGGTTTTAATGAGTATTTTAAAAGGGAGTGATGTTTAGTTCCACAAGTGGACGCCGTTTCGAGATATCGCCATAAAGGTGGACCAGGTGTGACCCTAGAATTTGTTTGTACGATATGGGTATCAAATTAAAGGTACTAATGAGGGTTTTAAAAGGGAGTGGTGGTAGTTGTATAGGTGGTCGCCTTTTCGAGATATCGCCATAAAGGTGGACCAGGGGTGACTCTAGAATGCGTTTGTATGATATGGGTATCAAATGAAAGGCGTTAATGAGAATTTTAAAAGGGAGTAATCCTTAGTTCCATAGGTGGACGCCGTTTCGAGATATCGCCATAAAGGTGGACTAGGGGTGACCCTAGAGTTTGTTTGTACAATATGGATATCAAAAGAAAGGTGTTAATGAGTATTTTAAAAGGGAGTGCTGCTTAGTTCCACAGGTGGACGCCGTTTCGAGATATCGCCATAAAGGTGGACCAGGTGTGACCCTAGAATTTGTTTGTACGATATGGGTATCAAATTAAAGGTATTAATGAGGGTTTTGAAAGGGAGTGGTCGTAGTTGTATAGGTGGTCGCCTTTTCGAGATATCGCCATAAAGGTGGACCAGGGGTGACCCCAGAATTTGTTTGTACAATATGGGTATCAAAAGAAAGGTGTTAATGAGTATTTTAAAAGGGAGTAATCCTTAGTTGCATAGGTGGACGCCGTTTCGAGATATCGCCACAAATGTGGACCAGCGGTGACCCTAGAATTTGTTTGTACAATATGGGCATCAAAAGAATGGTGTTAATGAGTATTTTAAAAGGGAGT
The DNA here is from genome assembly GCF_040869045.1 of Eurosta solidaginis. Taxonomy (NCBI): domain Eukaryota; kingdom Metazoa; phylum Arthropoda; class Insecta; order Diptera; family Tephritidae; genus Eurosta; species Eurosta solidaginis. The sequence goes on along the minus strand of NC_090321.1, from coordinate 83,345,346 downwards.
GGGCCTTAGTTCTCTAGGTGGACGCCGTTTCGAAATATCGCCATAAAGGTGGACCAGGGGTGACTCTAGAATGTGTTACTACAATACGGGTATCAAATTAAAGGTATTAATGAGGGTTTTAAAAGGGAGTGGTGGTTGTTGTATAGGTGGTCGCCTTTTCGAGATATCGCCATAAAGGTGGACCAGGGTGACTCTAGAATGCGTTTGTACGATATGGGTATCAAAAGAAAGGTGCTAATGAGTATTTTAAAAGGGAGTAATCCTTAGTTCTATAGGTGGACGCCGTTTCGAAATATCGCCATAAAGGTGGACCAGGGGTGACTCTAGAATATGTTTGTACGATATGGGTATCAAATTAAAGGTATTAATGAGAGTTTTAAAAGGGAGTGGTGGTAGTTGTATATGTGAAGGCGTTTTCCAGATATCGACCAAAATGTGGACCAGGGTGACCCAGAACATCATCTGTTGGATACCGCTAATTTATTTATATATGTAATACCTGCCAAGATTATAAGGGTTTTTTATTTCGCCCTGCAGAACTTTTTCATTTTCTTCTACTTAATATGGTAGGTGTCACAACCATTTTATAAAGTTTTTCCTAAAGTTATATTTCGCGTCAATAAACCAATCCAATTACCTCACCATGTTTCATCCCTTTTTTCGTATTTGGTATAGAATTATGGCATTTTTTTCATTTCTCGTAATTTTCGATATCGAAAAAGTGGGCGTGGTTATTGTCGGATTTCGTTCATTTTTCATACCAAGATAAAGTGAGTTCAAGTAAGTACGTGAACTAAGTTTAGTAAGGATATATCGATTTTTGCTCAAATTATCGTGTTGACGGCCATGCGGAAGGACATACGAATGCCTGTGTATAAAAACTGGGCGTGGATATCAACCATTTTCGCCCATTTTCACAGTTATCGTCGTAGAATCTATGCACCTACCAAATTTCACAAGGATTGGTAGATTTTTGTTCGACTTATGGCCTTAAAAGTATTCTAGACGAATTAAATGAAAAGGGCGAAGCCACGCCCATTTTGAAATTTTCTTTTATTTTTCTATTTTGTTGCACCATATCATTACTGGAGTTGAATGTTGACATAATTTACTTATATACTGTAAAGATATTAAATTTTTTGTTAAAATTTTACTTTAAAAAATATATTTTTTTAAAAGTGGGCGTGGTCCTTCTCCGATTTTGCTAATTTTTATTAGGCGTACATATAGTAATAGAAGTAACGTCCCTGCCAAATTTCATCATGATATCTTCAACGACTGACAAATTACAGCTTGCAAAACTTTTAAATTAAATTCTTTTAAAAGTGGGCGGTGCCACTCCCATTTTCCAAAATTTTACTAATTTTCTATTCTGCTCATAAATTCAACTCATCTACCAAGTTTCGTAGCTTTATCTGTCTTTGGTAATGAATTATCGCACTTTTTCGGTTTTTCGAAATTTTCGATATCGAAAAAGTGGGCGTGGTTATAGTCCGATATCGTTCATTTTAAATAGCGATCTGAGATGAGTGCTCAGGAAGCTACTTTCCAAATTTCATCAAGATAACTCAAAATTTACTCAAGTTATCGTGTTAACGGACGGACGGACGGACATGGCTCAATCAAATTTTTTTTCGATCCTGATTATTTTGATATATGAAAGTCTATATCTATTTCGATTCCTTTATATATGTACAACCAACCGTTATCCAATCAAACTTAATATACTCTGTGAGCTCTGCTCAACTGAGTATAAAAAAAAATGATCCCAAACGGTCAATTTTTGAAAAAGTTATAGCATTTTGAAAAAAACACCGTTTGTTTCAAAATATTTAAAACTTATTTTGAGTTGGAAAACGGTGTTTTTTTCAAATACTATAACTTTTTCAAAAATTGACCGCTTGGGATCATTTTGTTTTTTTTTAAATATGTTTTTAAATTTACTTTTCGGAAAAAATACAAAAAAAATTAAAAATTTTTTTTTCAATTAAATAAAAAAAAAAAAAAATTCTCGGCACACTCCGGGATTAGTCGGGATGATTGCAGAATTGATCGAAATTTTGTATGAGAAAAAAACCAAAAAAAAGGGCGAAAATCTCGAAAAACTGAAAAATTACAAAAAAAAAAAACTTTAAAATTTTTTTGTATTTTTTTCGAAAAAGTACATTTAAAAACATATTAAAAAAAAAAAAAGATCCCAAACGGTCAATTTTTGAAAATGTTATAGCATTTTGAAAACAAAAACGGTGTTGTTTTAAAAATTCATAACTTTTTTTGAGTTGGATGAAAAAATTTGAAAACGTCTTTCGTAAGCTAGAAATAGAAGAAAAAGTTTCAGACAATTCTAAAGGGGTCGCGTTCAAAATTGGCCGAAATGGGATGCAATACCCCATATACATACACATTATATGCTCTTTTATCATTGATATGTCATTGAAGGCGTCCTACCACTCGTAGCAAACATAAGACCTTGAGAAATATCACACCCTTGCTCTTACAGCAAGGACATCATGCCACACCTTTAAGAACACTTTTTCTCAACATAAGTCACACTGTGAACTAAATTACTTGAGATATATCCACCTAAGAGGCTTGATAATGGGCGTAGTAATAGGGCCATGGGAAAATGCTTGTCGAATTGGATATCTTGCCACTGCTAGAACAACCGAGTATTGTATATTTGAATACACTACTCATGCTTTATCTATATATATAAAAATGAAATGATGTTCGTTCCTGTCCATGTTTTGCTGCCGATACGAGGCCAATTTTATTCGTTCTTTTTTCATATTATAGGGATCAAATAGGGGAAGGATTTTAGCAAAAAAAATTTTTAAAATTTCTAGGGTCTTGAGATATAGGTCAAAACGTGGACCCGGATAACCCTACGATGCGTTTGTATAATATGGGTATCAAATGGAAGCTACTGATGAGCACTTTAATATGGGGTACTTTTCGTACCCCTAGGTGAGTAGGGTCTCGAGATGTAGGCCAAAGTGTGGACTCGGGTATCCCAAGAATATGTTTATACAATATGGATATCAAATGAAAGCTGTTGATGAGTGCTTTAGTACATGATAATTTTTCGTTCCCCTGGGTGACCAAGGTCTCAAGATATAGGCCAAAACGTGGACTCAGATACTCCCAGAATGTGTTTGTACAATATGGATATCAAATGAAAGCTGCTGATGAGTTCTTTAGCAGAGGGCAATTTTCATACATCTGGGTGACTAGGGGCTCGCGATATTGCCCAAAACGTCGATCAGAATTACTTTAGGATGTGTTTTTACATTATGGCTATCAAATGGAAGCTGTTAATGACTACTTCAATATGGTTATCAAAAGGAAGCTGTGCTGATGAGTGGTAGTTTTTCTCTGGGTGACGAGCGTCTCGAGATCATTTCATGTGTACAACATTTTTTTAATAAATATACGAATTTTTCGATTTGTGTCGTGCTGCTAAGTTGCAAATTTTTTCGAAGGAGAGTAAACATAAACACCGAGGTTTCTACACTGTTTATGAGAGATGCTTCAGCAAACATACACAAACGTATGTCACATTCAGTTGCTGGCTGAACATTTCTACTGCTTCGTATTTGTTTTACAAACGACGCTTATGTTCCGTTTATTTGTATGCAGTTCAACTCTCACGTCTTACATCTTACATCTTACACTCACATCTTACATCTCTCATTCAAAATTCCCCCATACCGTGAGCAAAGATGTTTACACATCAAAAATATTCACATATGATAATAATAATCTCACAAATGTGATTTTTTTTAATTCAGGCGCAGAAAAGAACAAAGTTAAGAAATAAAAATAAATGTAAGGCGCGATAACCTCCGAAGAGATCTAAGGCCGAGCTACTCTTCCAATTTTGCGTCGTGCTCCTCTTGATTTTCCATACAAATCGGCCGAACGGGACCTACATGTTTTATGCCGACTCCGAACGGCATCTGCAAGGCAGATGAGTTTTCACTGAGAGCTTTTCATGGCAGAAATACACCCGGAGTGCTTGCCAAACACTGCCGAGGGGCGACCCCGCTTAGAAAAATTTTCTTCTAATTGAAAAATCTTATTTCTAAAATTTTGATGTTGCTTTGCCCGGGAGTTGAACCCAGGGCATACGGTGTGATAGGCGGAGCACGCTACCATCACACCACGGTGGCCGCCGCAAAGAAAGAACAAAGTTAGCGCTATGAATTATTATTCCTATCGATTAATGATTCGTGAAAATGAAGAATCTCACATTATGAAATGCAGGAGATTGTTCCACCAATTTGTCGTGGATATGTATGCAAAAATTGAGACCGAACGCTTAAACTATATCAAATTCAACCGGACTAAGTTACGGTCCGCGGAATACATTCACTTATGGGATGCAGTGAATAACGATGGAAATGCGAATGACATCGATAGAATGATCATATTACCATCAACATATACTGGTAGCCCGCGACACATGCATGAATATGGACAGAATGCCATGGCGTATGTTCGCGTTTATGGACGGCCGGATCTGTTTATTACTTTTACATGCAATCAGCAATGGAGTGAAATCAAAGACCATTTGTTTCCTGGCCAATCCCCAATTGATCGACACGACATAACTGCACGTATTTTCAAACTAAAACTAAAATCATTTACGGACTTTATCGCCAAACATAGAGTATTTCGAGAGGTGCGTTGTTATATGTATTTCGTAGATTGTCGAAAGCGGGGATTACCGCACGTACACATTTTGATTTGGTTGGTTGATAAAATTACACCGCATCAAATTGATAGTGTGATATCAGCTGAAATACCGGATCAAACGATTGATCCAGATTTGTTCGAAGTCGTCACAAAAAATATGATACATGGACTTTGCGGTGCATTGAATGTGAACTCTCCGTGCATGATTGATGGAAAACGTTCGAAGCGATACCCACGCGCATTAATTTCGGATACGGTCACAGGTGACGATGGATATCCGGCATATCGTTGTCGATCCACTGATGACAATGGTAAATCAACGATAATTTAGATGGGAAATCAAAATGTTGATGTTGACAATCGTTGGATTGTTCCATATTGTCCATTGTTGTCCAAAACATTCAAAGCGCATATTAATGTGGAATACTGTAATTCCGTTAAATCAATTAAATACATTTGCAAATATGTAAATAAAGGAAGCGATATGGCTGTATTCGGTGCAGTCCAAAATGACAACGACGAGATTGAAAAAATATCAAATGGGGCGTTATATAAGCAGTAACGGAGCGATATGGCGAATTTTTTCATTCCCAATACACGGAAGACATCAGTCGTTTATTTAGCTGTTGACTTTGGAAATGGCCAACGCGTTTATTTTACTCCTGAAAATGCAGCGCTTAGAGCAACAAATGCACTGTCCACAACTTTGATTGCTTTTTTTCATTTATGTCAATCGGACGATTTTGCAGGAACTGCAGGAATTGCTATATGCAGAAGTGCCACAATATTTTCCATGGGATAAATCCAGGAAAACATTTCAAAGCGAAAACAAGGAAAACCAGTTCAAGGTCATCCTAATATATTCTCAACAGTTACATTAGGATGCATTTATGCAGTTCATCCAAATACTGCTGAGTGTTTTTACTTGCGATTGTTGTTAATTAATGTTCGTGGCCCAACATCATTTCATGCTTTAAGAACAATTAATGGTGAATTGTGCGCTACATATCGTGAAGCATGTCAACAATTAAATAGGTTTGAGGATGATAAGCATTGGGAAGATACGCTTGCCGTTTCAGCTGTACTAGCCAGTCCACATCAAATACGAACATTATTTTCGACAATAATTGCAATGTGCTCCCCATCTAATCCATTGGAATTATGGAATAATTTCAAAGATTATATGGCAAAAGATATTTTAAACCGAATGCGTCGAAATACTGCAAATTATGAGTTGGAATTCACATTGGAAGTTTACAATGAAGCATTGATAAGGATTGACGACATTTGTTTGTCGATGTCAAACAAATCGTTAGTACAATTGGGCATGCCACCAGCAAATCGTCCAATGCATGATATGTTCAATCGAGAACTGGAGCGTGAATACCATTATGATTGTAATGAACTAAACACATTTGTAACATCAAACTTAACGAAATAGAATGACCAAAGCAACATGTTTATGATACAATCATGAATAATGTTAGCAATGGAACTGGTGGATTGTTTTTCTTGGATGCTCCAGGCAACCCCTTTTTTATTTCATTGATATTAGCAAAAATTCGATCAGATAATAACGTTTCATAGGCACTCGCTTCTTCCGGAATTGCGGCTATATTACTGGAAGGCGGTCGCACAGCACATTCTGCATTAAAGTAGCTTTTGAATATGCAGGTAAATGAAACACCAACATGTAATATTTCGAAAACATCTGGAATGGCAAAAGTTCTTAAAGTATGTAAGCTCATCGTATGGGACGAGTGTACTATGGCACACAAGAAATCATTGGAAGCACCTGATAGAACTTTGAAAGATCTACGAGGAAGCCAAACAGTCTTTGTAGGTGCCTTGATTTTATTGGCTGGAGATTTCAGGCAAACATTACCTGTGATCCCAAAATTCACGGTTGCAGATGAAATCAATGCATGTTTAAAATCATCGTATTTATGGAGACATGTAAACACGCTTACACTTACTACAAACGCACGTGTTCAACTACAAAACGATCAGTCAGCAACTGAATTTTCACAGCAATTACTGAAAATCGGAAATGGTCAAATGACTGTCGATTCAGCAGGAATGATTACATTGCTTAACAATTTCTGCACCTTTACACAGTCTAAAGAGGCATTGATACAGAGTGTATTTCCAAACATAGTTCAACATTACAAACACTATGATTGGCTCAGCGAAAGAGCAATTTTAGCTGGGAAAAATAAGGACGTCAATGAGTTAAATGCAGCTATTCTGGATCAAATACCTGGTGACATAGTTGCATATAAGTCAATGGACACTATTACTGATCAAGATGATGTCGTAAATTATCCAAATGAATTCTTAAACTCACTCGATTTGCCAGGCCTACCACCTCATAATTTACGATTAAAAATTGGAGCCCGATTATTATGCTTCGCAACATTAATGTGCCACAACTTTGCAACGGTACCAGACTCGATGTGAAGAAGCTAATACTGTTTTCACACAGAAACTTAATGATCTCATTTCACCTTCTAATGAAATCGTAAATTTTTTGCTTTCACACAGAAGTAACTGCTCGATTAGTATGAAGGATGAAATGTAAAGCGAATAAAATGGCAATGCTATATGACAGACAATCATGGCGGAACGATACAAGGTGGCAGCATGGTGACATACCTACATACATAAATAAGAATTCCATGTACTTTGTTTTTGTAAATTCGATGGAGAAATGTCAAAATCGTACTGCGCCGGAAGTTGATGTATCAAATCAAATAAAAAACAGGTTATAATCAGCTGTTCGATGCGGCCACCTTGTATCGTTCCGCCATGCAGACAATGACATTTACTTTGACAAATGAAATTTTTAAGCACTGAACACACCAAAAACTAAGAAACTGAACGCTCCCAAAAGAGTTGCATTGTGCTTTTGATTTCATTATACATTCGATTAGCTACTAATGAAATAATTATAGATTCGAATTTTGTAGGGAAGATTGAGCTCAATAAGCGTCTTAATGTAGAAAACTGCCTTTATTATTCAATAAGCCGTCTGTGTGAAAACAGTATAATGGTTAACGTTATCGAAGCAACAATTTTGAAAGGGAAGTACAAAGGAGAAGACGTTTTGGTACCCAGAATTCCACTGATTCCGACGGATTTACCATTCGGATTTACCATAATAAGGCGCAAGGACAGTCTCTACAAATGTGCGGTATTAATTTAGAATACCCAATTTTTTCTCATGGAATGTATGAAGCTTGCTCACGAGTAGGCAAACCATCGTCATTATTCATTTACGCCAAAGATAGAAAAAACCAAAAACGTTGTCTACCAAAAAGTGTTACAATAAAGTTCGAATGACATTGTATCAAAGAATTTGCTTTGTTTCGTATTAATTTTATTCTCTTTCAGCAAATCATTGAATTTATCGCCTAGCGAAGCTGACGAGGGTACGCTAGTTTAAAATAAGAATTATAAACTTGAAACTGTCTTGAAGGTTTATTCTTACCTTCGCATACATATGTTTGCAACGTTTGTTTATATGTATGTCGTTTTTATATGTATATCGCTTTATTTTTTCAAAAGCCAATGTAGATTTGAACGCCAAAAGCTATGAATAATTTGCGTGCATCGTTTCGATTTCCGGTACAGTGGCTGGCGTAGTTCAACGCAATACCAGAGACAATATTAACATACATAGAGACATTGCAGGGACGAAAAATAGTGTGAAGCAAGCTGCACAAAATTCTAGTAGGTCACATTCACCACTTACCACAGCAGAATTTGTTAAACTACCACTGTCTGTATTTATTATTTAACAATTATTTGTACACTTTTTATACTCAGTTGAGCAGAGCTCACAGAGTATATTAAGTTTGATTGGATAACGGTTGGTTGTACACATATAAAGGAATCGAGATAGATATAGACTTCCATATATCAAAATAATCAGGATCGAAAAAAAATTTGATTGAGCCATGTCCGTCCGTCCGTCCGTCCGTCCGTCCGTTAACACGATAACTTGAGTAAATTTTGAGGTATCTTGATGAAATTTGGTATGTAGGTTCCTGAGCACTCATCTCAGATCGCTATTTAAAACGAACGATATCGGACTATAACCACGCCCACTTTTTCGATATCGAAAATTTCGAAAAACCGAAAAAATGCGATAATTCATTGCCAAAGGCGGTTAAAGCGATGAAACTTGGTAGATGGGTTGACGTTATGACGAAGAATAGAAAACTAGTAAGATTTTGGACAATGGGCGTGGCACCGCCCACTTTTACAAGAAGGTAATTTAAAAGTTTTGCAAGCTGTAATTTGGCAGTCGTTGAAGATATCATGATGAAATTTGGCAGGAACGTTACTACTATTACTATATATGTGCTAAATAAAAATTAGCAAAATTGGATGAAGAACACGCCCACTTTTTAAAAAATTTTTTTTTTAAATTCAAATTTTAACAAAAAAGTTAATATCTTTACTGTATATAAGTAAATTAAGTCAAAATTCAACTACAGTAATGATATGATGCAACAAAATCCAAAAATAAAAGAAAATTTCAAAATGGGAGTGGCTCCGCCCATTTTCATTTAGTTTGTCTAGAATACTTTTAATGCCATAAGTCGAACAAAAATTTACCAATCCTTCTCAAATTTGGTAGGAGCATAGATTCTGTGACGGTAACTGTTCTCTGTGAAAATGGGCGAAATCGGTGGAAGCCACGCCCAGTTTTTATACACAGTCCACCGTCTGTCCTTCCGCTCGGCCGTTAACACAATAACTTGAGCAAAAACCGATATATCTTTACTAAAATTAGCCCACGTACTTATCTGAACTCACTTTATCTTGGTATAAAAAATGGCCGAAATCCGACCATAACCACGCCCACTTTATCGATATCGAAAATTACGAAAAATGAAAAAAATGCCATAATTCTATACCAACTACGAAAAAAGGGATGAAACATGGTAACTGGATTGGTTTATTGACGCAAAATATAACTTTGGAAAAAACTTTGTAAAATGGGTGTGACACCTACCATATTAAGTAGAAGAAAATGAAAAAGTTCTACAAGGCGAAATCAACAGCCCTTGGAATCTTGGCAGGAATACTGTTAGTGGTATTGCATATATAAATAAATTAGCAGTACCCGACAGATGATTTTCTGGATCACCTGGTCCACATTTTGGTCGATATCGCGAGAACGCCTTCACATATACATCTAAGGGCCACTCGCTTTTAAAACCCTCATTAATACTTTTAATTTGACATCCATATCGTACAAACACATTCTAGAATCACCCTGGCCCACCCTAATGGCGATATCTCGAAAAGGCGTCCACCTAAAGACCTAATGCCCACTCCCTCTTAAAATGCTCAGTAACACCTTTCGTTTGATACCCATATCGTACAAACATTCTAGAGTCACCCCTGGCCCACCCTAATGGCGATATCTCGAAAAGGCAACCACCTATATACCTAATGTCCACTCCCTCTTAAAATGCTCAGTAACACCTTTCGTTTGATACCCATATCGTACAAACATTCTAGAGTTACCCCTGGCCCACCCTAATGGCGATATCTCGAAAAGGCGTCCACCTATAGACCTAATGCCCACTCCCTCTTAAAATGCTCAGTAACACCTTTCGTTTGATACCCATATCGTACAAACATTCTAGAGTCACCCCTGGCCCACCCTAATGGCGATATCTCGAAAAGGCGTCCACATATAGACCTAATGCCCACTCCCTCTTAAAATGCTCAGTAACACCTTTCGTTTGATACCCATATCGTACAAACATTGTAGAGTCACCCTTGGTCCACCTTTATGGCGATATCTCGAAAAGGCGTCCACCTATAGAACTAAGGATTACTCCCTTTTAAAATACTCATTACCACCTTTCATTTGATACCCATATCGTACAAACACATTCTAGAGTCACCCTGGCCCACCATAATGGCGATATCTCGAAAAGGCGTCCACCTATAGACCTAATGCCCACTCCCTCTTAAAATGCTTAGTAACACCTTTCGTTTGATACCCATATCGTACAAACATTCTAGGGTCACCCCTGGCCCACCCTAATGGCGATATCTCGAAAAGGCGTCCACCTATAGACCTAATGCCCACTCCCTCTTAAAATGCTCAGTAACACCTTTCGTTTGATATCCATATCGTACAAACATTCTAGAGTCACCCTTGGTCCACCTTTATGGCGATATCTCGAAAAGGCGTTCACCTATAGAACTAAGGATTACTCCCTTTTAAAATACTCATTACCACCTTTCATTTGATACCCATATCGTACAAAAACATTCTAGAGTCACCCCTTTCCCACCCTAATGGCGATATCTCGAAAAGGCGTCCACCTATAGACCTAATGCCCACTCCCTCTTAAAATGCTCAGTAACACCTTTCGTTTGATACCCATATCGTACAAACATTCTAGAGTCACCCCTGGCCCACCCTAATGACGATATCTCGAAAAGGCGTCCACCTATAGACCTAATGTCCACTCCCTCTTAAAATGCTCAGTAACACCTTTCGTTTCATACCCATATCGTACAAACATTCTAGAGTCACCCCTGGCCCACCCTAATGGCGATATCTCGAAAAGGCGTCCACCTATAGACCTAATGCCCACTCTCTCTTGAAATGCTCAGTAACACCTTTCGTTTGATACCCATATCGTACAAACATTCTAGAGTCACCCTTGGTCCACCTTTATGGCGATATCTCGAAAAGGCGTCCACCTATTGAACTAAGGATTACTCCCTTTTAAAATACTCATTACCACCTTTCATTTGATACCCATATCGTACAAACACATTCTAGAGTCACCTCTGGCCCACCCTAATGGCGATATCTCGAAAAGGTGTCCACCTATAGACCTAATGCCCACTCCCTCTTAAAATGCTCAGTAACACCTTTCGTTTGATACCCATATCGTACAAACATTCTAGAGTCATCCGTGGCCCACCCTAATGGCGATTTCTCGAAAAGGCGTCCACCTATAGACCTAATGCCCACTCCCTCTTAAAATGCTCAGTAACACCTTTCGTTTGATACCCATATCGTACAAACACATTCTAGAGTCACCCCTGCCCACCCTAATGACGATATCTCGAAAAGGCGTCCACCTATAGACTCATGCCCACTCCCTCTTAAAATGCTCAGTAACACCTTTCGTTTGATACCCATATCGTACACACATTCTAGAGTCACCCTTGGTCCACCTTTATGGCGATATCTCGAAAAGGCGTCCACCTATAGAACTAAGGATTACTCCCTTTTAAAATACTCATTACCATCTTTCATTTGATACCCATATCATACAAACAAATTCTAGAGTCACCCCTGGCCCACCCTAATGGCGACATTTCGAAAAGGCGTCCACCTATAGACCTAATGCCCACTCCCTCTTAAAATGCTCAGTAACACTTTTCGTTTGATACCCATATCGTACAAACATTCTAGAGTCACCCCTGGCCCACCCTAATGGCGATATCTCGAAAAGGCGTCCACCTATAGACCTAATGCCCACTCCCTCTTAAAATGCTCAGTAACACCTTTCATTTGATTCCCATATCGTACAAACACATTCTAGAGGCACCCCTGGTCCACCTTTATGGCGATATCTCGAAACGGCGTCGACCTATGGAACTAAGGATCACTCCTTTTCAAAATACTCATTAACAGCTTTCATTTGATACCCATATCGTACAAACATATTCTAGAGTCACCCCTGGTCCACCTTTATGGCGATTTCTCGAAAAGGCGTTCACCTATAGAACTAAAGCCCATTCCCTTTTAAAATACTCATTACCACCTTTCATTTGATACCCATATCGTACAAACACATTCTAGAGTCACCCCTAGACCACCTTAATGGCGATATCTCGAAAAGGCGTCCACCGATAGACCTAAGGCCCACTCCCTCTTAAAATGCTCAGTAACACCTTTCATTTGATACCCATATCGTACAAACAAATTCTAGAGTCAGCCCTGGTCCACCTTTATGGCGTTATCCCTAAATGGCGTCCATCAATAGAACTATGGCCTACTCTCTCTTAAAATACTCTTTAATACCTTCCATTTGATACACATGTCATACAACCACATTCCAGGGTTACCCTAGGTCCATTTTCCTACATGGTGATTTCCCTTATTTTGTCTCCATAGCTCTCAACTGAGTATGTAATGTTCGGTTACACCCGAACTTAGCCTTCCTTACTTGTTATTCAGCTAATGTGTTCAGAATTCACATTTTTACACTCCAGTACTACAATCGGTGTATTTTGTGTGCTTAAATTATGTTAAAAATCGTATTAAAATTTGTGGTGTCGTGGAAATGACCTACTAGAATTTTGTGAAGCTCCGCTGCTTTCCACTGAAGTTCGCGCATGCAACATCTTTATCTTCAAAAATTTTTGCCAATACTGAGATACAACTTGTGGAATTCAGCATCAAGCCGACGGAAATGTGGAAGCAACCGAGCGCACACAAATATAATATTCAAATAAATTTATGCAAAATACGATAATTGTGCGCATTTCCGAAGCATTTGAAACACTGCAAGCCGCATCCGTGAACTCCATGCGCGAATTTCACAGTGAATGTACTTGAGTGTCTACGATGTATACCCACCAAAAAGTTTTGGCCTAATATAAGTGTTATTTCATATCACTGAAAGGCTAATGGCATCTGCCCTCAGTTATATAAGGAATAGACCTCCTTATTACACTCGATATAAGGCTTATCTAAAAGATAACTTTAGGTATAAGGCTTATAACCAATGTAAAATAAGGCTTACATAGGAAATTATTATAAGACATTAGACCTAATATAATAACCTTATTATAAGCCTTATAGTTGAATTAAAATAAGACTTACAAATGGCTTTATAAGAGGATAAGCAGTATTCTGGCTTGCTATGTAAGGCTTATAAGACAAATAAAATTTGCCTTACATAAGGCGTTATAAAAGGATGGTACCTTGAGTACAACAATCTGATTATGAGACTTATGGACCATGTAGAATAAGGAATAGTGTACTATATTTTACCCTTACTATAAGATTGTTGCACATATTAAATCAAACTTGCTCCCCTATTCATCTTTAAATCACCCTTTCCAAAACTGTGTTCAGTTATAGATTATTAAATTTTAAAAGCTTTTCAAAACGTGGTCAATGTTTTTGTTGTAGCGATAAATTCACTCCCCGAAGGTTTTTGGAAGTGCTATCGATGTTGATGGTCCTTTGCCAGCTATAGATCCGTGACGCTTCGCCCACCCACCCCCTAGTCTCAAGATTCGAAACGGGTAGGTGAGTTTGACAATTGGGTTAGACAAGTTATAAATTGCACTGGTAACCCCTCGAAAGAGCTGCGCTACACAACCTATTGAATAACTTGGCAGTGGTTCCGGAAGCCCAGAAAGTGTACATTTTCCATGAAAATGATCTCAGCAAACTTCGTTTGCAGACATCATTTGACGGACGTCATTCGTGGTCGGCATGAAACACGTACATAGGTATCTGGAAATAGTGTTCACCAGACTATACAATTTACAATTTTAAGGATTGTTTAAATGGAGAAGAGCTTGTTGAAACTCGTTTTATCGCAGTTCTAGTTTTTCCAATAGTTCGCGATTTGATATTATACTGTGTCCCGCAGTTTACACTTTTGATTATTCTCTTTGTCTAATAAGTACAAACATTGTAAGGCCAAATGGAATTAAAAGATAAATTTTCACATACGGAAAGTAGATTTTCAAATATGTCGTTATAAAGATTAAAATCAGAAATTCTTGTTTTTATTCTTATTATGAATAAAACTTATCTAGAGCGCAAATAAGCCTTACATAAGGCGTTATTATAAGACTTATGGTGTCTATATGGTTTATATATCAGGAGTGAAATCAATATTCCCTATTGCTTTCAGTTGCTTATTCCAGAGTTTGCTGGGTAAAAAATTAATCGAAGCTGACTACAATTTTAGCTTGTGGCTGCTTTCGATAAGATACAGTTTTGCTGATCACCTCAGTTTAAACGGCCAAAGTGCCAAAGTTAAACTATATTTAAGTTTAACTGTAATTGAAACTCGCGCCAAAAAACCATGTTAGTACATTCAATTTCACGAACTTTCGTAAGGCGCACAGTACATACGTAGACGTGTATAATAGGGTGGGTCGATTTGTATGGACGAAGGTTAACCGATATCGCGCCATCGATTTTTTGATAGGATTTGGGCTCAGGAAAAAAAGATCCACTACGCGTACCCAAAAAAATAATTTTCGAGCCTGCGAAATTTATTTTTTTTGACTTCTTTTCGACTTTGATTTTTAAGGTTTTTTCATGACTCATTAAACAAATTTTCATATGTATTTCTTTTTTTTTAACTGTTATCACCAACGGTTTTAGCGGACATTTTTGGGTCGGGCAGGGTATACATGAAAATTTTACAATCAAATGAAAATTTTTTTAGTAGGTCATGAAAAAACCTTAAAAATCAAAGTCGAAAAAAAGTCAAAAAAATGAAATTTCGCAGGCTCGAAAATTATTTTTTTGGGTATGCGTAGTGAAACTTGTTTTCCTGAGCCCAAATCCTATCGAAAAATCGATGACGCGATATCGGTTAATAAATCGACCCAGTCTAGTGTATAGTCTGACAATTACTAGCAATTACTGTAATTTGAAGTGTTGCGAAAACAACACTGCATATTTTGGATAAAACTCTTTTAAATGTATTGCCTCAAGTTGCTCCACAATCCACTCACTTGGTACGCTGTAGGTAAAACAAATACATATGTACAAACGTGAGTAGTAGCTCAATAATTCAATGTTAACTAGTAAAGTAAATTTGTAGTTGTTTTTCAAAAATTGTGGGATTAATACGATATATGCAGGTAAAGGAAAGGTATAAAAACTACACTCAGAAAAAACACTTACCTCAAATGACAAAATAATTTCTATGTTTGTTTTATTTAATGGTGTGTTCAATTTATACTTATTATTTAAGGATTCATGAGCTTAACACAGGTTTATAATAACTGAATATTCAATTATTATTTTTTCTGAGAGAAACTGAAAAGAAAGAAACATTTACTGACATATCTTTCTTTCTTGCTTTCTTTTCAATTTCTCCTAGAAAACATAATAATTGAATATTCAATTATTATAAGCCGGTGTTAAGCTCATGTATTCTTAAATATCAAGAAAAGCATTTACTTAAAAAAATAGTTTTTAAATTGAGGAAAATTTCAATGAAACGTGTAAAAACTTCGTATTTTTGTATAAAACTTTCATTAATTTGAGGAAACATTATTCTGCAATTTTCTCCAAAGAATACTTGAACAAATATTTCTCACAATTTTCACATCTACTAGATATTTACATACCGTAGTTGTTAGAACAAACGACTATAAGTTGGAGACCTAGACTTGAATCCCAAGAAAGTTTATTTATATCAAAAAAAAAAAAAAAAAATGAATAATTTTTAAAAATTACCTGTATAGATTGGGGGAAGGATGTGTGCAAAATCAATCACTCATTTAATTTTTTATTTAATTTTTTTAATGTAGCGTTTTCCCAGTGGTTGAAATTCAACCACTACAGACGGTACTACACTTTTTTGCTTTCCTTCATTTCCTTTAATCTCCTTTTCTTTCCTTTGTTTTTTTTCTTTCCGTTTTTAATTTTCCTCTTTTTTCCTTTCTTTTCCATTCCTTTCATATTGTTTCCTTCTCTTCATTTCCATTACTTTTCTTACCTTTACTTTCCAATGTTCTACTTCCTTTCCCTTCCTTTCTTTTCTTTTACATTCTTTAACTTTCCTTTGATTTTATTATTTTAAATTTACTTTTTGTATTTTATTTGGTTTTTTTTGTATTTCTTTTAATTTTTTTCATGTTATTTTACTTTATTTTATTTAACTAAATTAAATTTCATTTTTTAGCTTTTTTTATTAAACACTATTATTTTATATTACTTTACTTTGGTTTATTTTAATTTATTAACAAAGTAGTAAAAAAAAGTATTAAAACCAACAAAACGAAAAAATACTTCATCTTTAATATTCTCGTTTGTTTTTGTAAACACTTTGAATATCAGCAGTTTGAATATCGTTTGCATTATGCCTGCTGGTTTTCTCAACACATCAACATCAAACAAACGTACATAGCGTCCGTAGTGTGCGTGACAACAGTCTTATAGATTAAATACGTGTTTGGAATTTGTGTTAAACAATTTTTTTAATGGCTTGCAATCTCGCTGAGAAGACCTATCGATCCTCGTTAGAGTTATGGTTTGGCCGTAAAAGGGCCATAAAAGGGCCGCAAAAATTCCAACATGGCTATTTATATAATAGAAATTAAAACAAGTGAGGGTGTCTAAGTTCGGTTGTCACCGAACATTATATACTCAGCGTGAGTTTCAATTCTACATTTCATTTTAGATAAATTACTTTTTTGAATTTAATTTTTGTGAAACTCTAGAATTATTGTGTAATGCTTGATCGGAATAGGGGCGTGGGACCGCTCATTAAAATAAAAATATCTCCCAATTTCCTCTTACAATAAAACTTGGTAAGTGAAATATCATTGATACACATCTATTTTCCTCTAAGATTTAATTTATTATTCTAGTCTACGGCCCTTTTAAACATCCTCTATATATAAAAGTGAGCGTGGTTTTTAGCCGATCCCATCCATTTTTACTAGAAATATTTCCTGCTATAAAGAAAATATGTGCACCCAATCTTAGTTTTTCTTCGATTTATGTCCCCAGAAACATAGAAAATTGCTTGGTCAAACAAGGGGCGGTGCCACAGCCATTTTCCACTTGGGAAATGAAACACCTTTGATGTAAAGCTCTTTTTTGCAAAGATATGCTTATTTTATTCATCCAAGAAACAAAAAAAAAAAAATCTTATATATTAGAGTAGGCGTGGTTCATAACCGGTTTCGTTGATTTTCCTTCGAAGCATTTTTTATAGTAAAGGCAATATGTCTATCAAATTTTGTTATGTTAGGTTTAACGGTTATTGATTTATGATTAATAATATTTGTAAAATAGATTTTATCACAAGTGGGCAGTGCAACTTAGTATCAAGAGTCTTTTTATCAGTCCATCCATCAAACTTCAACATTATAGATGTATTATTTACCTAATAATCAGTTTTTTTGTGTTCTCCAAAATGTTATATATGTAAAAAGTGAGCGTGGCGATTTAGTTCATATTCAATACCAATGTACTATAGGTCCAGATAAGCCCGTGTACCGAATTTGGTTAAGATATCTCAATATTTGCGCAAGTTATCGTGTTAACGGACGGGCAGACAGAAGAACGGGCGGATATGGCTTAAACAAATTTTTTTTCGATACTGATGATTTTGAGGGAGCGTGTCATTATTCTGTATTACAAAATTCTGGGTGACAAAATTCTGTAAATTGCAGAAAAATTCTGCTTGAACAAAATTCTGTTTTTTTTTAAATTCTGCTTTTTAAAATTCTGCTTTCTAAAATTCTGCTTTTTCAAAATTCTGCATGTTTAATTCTGGAAGTCAAAATTCCGGAATCATGGCATGGCGTAGCCGGTGTTGGATCGGCTAAGGGTTATTTTGTTAAAGTGCGGCCGAAGGCCGCCTACGGAGAAGGGTATACTACGCAGAGGGACATCACCGGTAGCCACGGTTATACCACACACCCGGACTTGGCATGGCGTAGTCCACGGTTATTTTTTATAAGCGCGGCCGAAGGCCGCCTATGCAGAAAGGTGTTTTACGCAGAATTACTGTGCATGGCGCACTTTTTCAAAATAATTACATGACCTTTTAACATTGTTAACATTATATTTTAATACAGAATTTTGTAATACAGAATTTTATAATACAGAATTTTGAAAGCAGAATTTTAGAAAGCAGTATTTTAAAAAAGCAGAATTTTAAAAAGTAGAATTTTAGGGGGACTCATGATAGCATATAAACTTATAAGGTGTAAAATTATATCCATTTACACACGCGGTTATATGAACGCACCTAGTAATACTCTTGATAAACTTGATTGTTTTTCAGCTGTATTATTTCCAAAAAAATTTTTTTGATTGTTATACAAATTAAAAAATACCAAGATTAAGTGAAAAATCAAAACTAAAACGCCTTTACTTGCTGATGTTGGAGATTTTTGATGAAAATGCCGTCTGTAATGTCTGCAAGGTTGCATTCCTTTGAGTTTACCGTGTTTACACAATGAAATGTGCGCGTAAATTTATACAAATTGTGTAAATGATTTTTCATACAAAATTTGACAGCTCGTGCGTAAACTAGATAAATTTATACGTTTACACACTTTATAAGGCATTTATACGGTTACATGAGTCCCCCTTTTGTTTTTTGAATTTTATACGTACAGAATTTCGACACCAACCCGATTTTGATATATGGAAGTCTATATCTATCTCGACTCCTTTATACCTGTACAACCAACCGTTATGTTACCAAAGTTAATATACTCTGTGTGGTGGTAATAAATTTTTCTAACAAATTGGTGAGATGGAACATTCATGTTTTATGCCGACTAGGAACGGCATCTGCAAGATAGATGCATTTTCGCTGAAAAGCAGAAATACACTCGGAATATTAAATAAATGTATCCCCTTTAGCATTTATCCCCTGCCTTACACTTAGTTTGCTACAAAATCTCAATTTAAGCTGCCCAACTATATCGTAAACAATGCACACATCTATGTATATGGCAATAGATGAAAATGAAAAGGCGGGTGAACTAGCTGAGGAGGTTGCATCCCTCAAAGCTTGTGGCGTATACGTGCCAATTAGAATGGGAGGGATACAAAAAAGGAAAGAGTTGCATATAATTGACCAAGCGAAAAAGGCATTTGACGGGGCAGGGGCTGCAAAGTCTCGAAGATCATGTGCAGGTCTTAGTACCTTAAACCAACAATGGAACTCCTGTCATTAAAAATGGGTCACTTTAGGCTCATGATGGGTATTGAGGCTGTACACTGCCTTCTGGCGTCACATGCTTTTTAATAAGACCTAGAAGCAGCAAGTAGTATAAGTTCTAGAATGTTTCTCGTATATGCCAAGAGGACAAAGTTATTTTATACCAAGAGTTCTGGTTTTTGACAGGGTCTTTTAGTTTGGTGACCAATCAAACCAATCAAAAAGACAAATCAAATCTATCCAAAAGTTAGCAGGGACCAGCCAGTTCAACCTAATTTACTTATTGATGTAGTGATCGAGCTCTGCCCATCTGTGTTCTTCACAGGTCTTACTGTATAATCTCCTACATAGTAGTTGCCATGTGCGATTACACTGGCGATAAATGGTTGTGGTAAGAATCAGTTTTAGGACGTCAACAAGGAATCAAAATTTTTGTGCCCTTTAATATCTTTTAACGAGTATTGAGTCATAATGTTAATAGCTGTCCACACTTCTAGGCTATTTAAAACTAGTGCCACAAATAGTTGACCACCTAAATATTTATGCGGGTGCATGGAATGGTTCACAGCATTTTGAAAATTTGCATATAAATGAATTTTGCTGGCAGCGTGTGAAGTTAAATATTTGCGAGTGCATTTGTGCGCACCTATGCGTACTTACATACATACATACGTACATATGCCTACATACATATTTTTTGAATTTAGATATTATAGTACATAAATATTTCGGTTTTCAGAAGTCTTTAACAAACAATCTATCAGGTAGCAGCGAGTCCTATTTTATATTTAAGTTTTGCGATCTTAACTAAACAGACGAAGATGGAACTTAGAATGCAGATCCAAGAATTTTTAATAAGCTGTATATTAAGCCATTCGTCATACCGCAAATATTAAGTAAGTATGGTCTAAAAATAAGCTGTGCAAAATTTCACTCGATTTGGATAGCTCTTAGAAGTGCATTTCAAAATTGTTTAAACCATTTGAGGGGTGCAATAGTTTATATAAAATAATTGATAACCGTTAATTTGTTAAACACTTACTAAGTGGAAAAGCTCAAAGAATTAAATTATGAAGATAAAATAAAATAAATTTTATTGGGGTTGAGGAGATATTTCGCGAAGTTATCGACATTAAAAAAAAACAAAAAGAAAACAACATTTTCATACCATTCCGAAAATCTCCAGTTTTAATTATGAAACTCGGAAAACGTTTTTCACGCCATTAAAGATCTTTTTTCGCCCTAAAATACCGCCATATATGTAATGTTTTTTAATCAGATCTAACGTTTATGAGACAAGTGCCAAAGTCCGCCCCTAAATTTGAAGCGTTTGTTAGGAGGGTCTCCGAAAAATTTTGAAAAAAAAAAAAAATTTATTTGATGCTTGCAAATACAGCCGAAATTTTTTTGCCGTAAATTTGACATCACTTTTATAAAATTGATTATAAAATTTATATGTTATTGTTTTTGTCTCTAGAATCTCGAGAGTTAGATTTAATGTTCTTTTGAGCTTTGAAGCCGCTTCTTTTTGCAAAGCTTGGAGAAAATAAAATCATGCTTTAAGGGTCTACAACTGCTTTAGGAGAAAAAACTATAATAAAACAACCTCTACGCTTAAAAGGGCAATTGAAAGAATTATAGAGATTTTCTAATAATGATTGATTGATTTTCAAGACAATAATTATGTCATATAAATTTTGAATATCCGATGTAAAATAAAAAAGTTTCAATCATATATATAATACTCCTATATTGCTACAAAAGGCAAGGTATATTCCCAAACATTAGAGTGCCGATATATTGCTGTTTAAATGTTTTTGTTTTTTTATTCAATAATCGAATGTACCTAAAGCTAAATTTTTTCTTGTCACACTTATGCTGCTACAATCACAAAA
The DNA here is from genome assembly GCF_040869045.1 of Eurosta solidaginis. Taxonomy (NCBI): domain Eukaryota; kingdom Metazoa; phylum Arthropoda; class Insecta; order Diptera; family Tephritidae; genus Eurosta; species Eurosta solidaginis. Next base: position 83,323,811 of record NC_090321.1, on the reverse strand, counting down.
ATTTTATAGGCTGTCTTGTTTTGATTTCGAATTCAAAACACATTGCGAATCAAACTAAGTGTGATATCTTATCTGTCAACTGCCTGGCAGGATGTTCAATATGGCTACTTTTAGCGTTTTGACAGGGTGTTCAATATGGCGGCGCCTATCTTCAGTGGGTGATAGAAAGAGATACAGAATGAGATAGGCTCTCAGTTTTACTAACCCAAAATATTGAAAAAAAAAATCGATTTTCAAATATTTTCAGTAATTTTTCCATGAGTTTTTATAGCTAAAAAGCATTCCCAAAGTGGACGAGCTACAGCTATTAATTTCTGTTCTTGATACTGAAACCTGCCACGGTTGTGACATTACACGCGTGCCACGGTTGTGACATTTTGATATTAAATTGCTCATTAAAAAAAGCTAGTATGACTCGCAAGATTTTCCGTAAAATTTTAAGGTTATATCAGCAAACTTTAAAGAAAAATGGTACAATAGACGGTACCTAATTTAAAACTACAAAGATACAAGTGCCACGATTGTAACACGAATTTTTGATATGTACCGTTTTTCCAGTTCCTCACTGCTTAAAAATGGATATTAGTTATTTTAAGATTGCAAACATTAACATGGAAATATGCGGGGACACTTGCTGATCAAAATTCACACTCACATATCACAAACCAGTGTGCAATAAAGCAGTACCAACCTAACGATTTGAATAACATTTTTTTCACTGAAAGAAATGGTGCTAGTAAAATCAACAAATCGGTTCTGGTGTTCTTGACTTAACGGAGATTCGGTGAAATTGATCGAATTACGGTTAATTCGACGGAGTTCTATATCAAACGAACAAATTAGTTTAGTCATTTCAACAGAAGAGAAATTGTCGCTCTTAAGTTAACAAAATTCTGTAAAATTGACAGATTCCTGATCAATCTAACTGATTTTTCTGTTAACACAACTGATCTCACTGGTCATTTCAACAGCGATCAACAGTCAATACATGAGCAAATTTCAAAGGGAATTTTACGCTCACTGCGATCTCTACTTTGTACTTATGACGATAGGGCCACTTGTTAAAAAATACCAAAATAAGAAAACAACCAAATCGAAAAAAACATACAAAATGGGAAAGCAACAGAAAACTAGTTTTTCAATTATCAATACAAAACGAAAAACCTTTTTTGAATTTACTGTGAACAAATTATGAGATACCGGGACACCTATTTATCGGGTACAATTTTGCTACATCGCCTCCAAGAGAAATGCAAAATTGCGTCCCCTTGTTGCAAAATTTTTGTTTGAACGAACAGGATTTTTCTAAAGTTAGTAGCATTTTGTTCAAGTTTTTATGAATTTTCACTCACGCGAACGAATTTAATAATATAATAAAAAACATCATTTTTTAATGTTGATGTTTCCGACAACACAAAAGTTTGAGTTGTTTTGGAATCGTTTCAACTTAAATGTTACGAAAATTAAACTTGCCGAATTGCATGCAAAGTTACTCCATTGGTGAATTACCTTCCTGCGATTTGATTCTTTACTTTTCTATAACTTACAAGTTCTCTATTTTTGTCTACTAAAACGGTCAATTACGAATCAACGATTTGTGCGCTGTTGATTCAACATCTTGTTGCCATGGATAAAAATTAACAGAAATTTCTGTTGAATTGAACCGTATTTCGGTTGATTTTACCAGTCTTTTTCTTTCAGTGTACTCAAAAACTAATGGACACTTTTCAAAATCAAATTACAAAGCGAAAACAGAAAGGTTATCATTAAAACAACATTTATTATTGCAGATTAAGTCAAGTATTTAATATAATGATAAATAAGTTATCACCTAAAATGTTATGAAAAATGTGGTTGTGGACATGCCACGGTTGTGACATTTGTAGGGTACTATGAACAATAACTTGATGTATATTGGAACGATTTTCCGTCTTACTTACTTACTTAATTGGCGCTTAACTGTCTCAACGGTTAACGCCGTCCAACAAGGCGCGCCAGTCGCTCCTTCGCTCCGCCAACCGGCGCCAAATGGTCACACCAAGGAAGTTTAAATCGTTTTCCACCTGGTCCTTCCAACGGAGTGGGGGCCGCCCTCTACCTCTGCTTCCATAGGCGGGTTCCGATAGAAACACTTTCTTGGCCGGAGCATCATCTTTCATTCGCATAACATGGCCTAGCCAGCGCAGCCGCTGCGCTTTAATTCGCTGGACTATGTTGATGTCTGCGTATAGCTCGTACAGCTCATCATTAAATCTTCTTCGGTACTCGCCATCGCCAACGCGTAGAGGTCCATAAATCTTTCGAAGAACTTTTCTCTCGAACACTCCCAAAGCCGCTTCATCTGCTGTTGTCATGGTCCATGCTTCTGCCCCATATAGCAGGACGGGTACGATAAGTGACTTGTAGAGTACGATTTTCGTTCGCCGAGAGAGGACTTTACTTTTCAATTTCCTACCTAGTCCAAAGTAGCATTTATTGGCAAGATTGATTCTTCGCTGGATTTCAGTGCTGATGTTGTTGCTAGTGTTGATGCTGGTTCCCAAATAAACGAAGTCTTTTACTATTTCGAAATTATGGCTGCCACCAGTAGCGTGGTTGCCAAGGCGCATATGCGCTGACTCTTTGCTCGATGACAGCAGGTACTTCGTTTTGTCTTCATTCACCATCAAACCCATCTTTACCGCTTCTTTTTCCAGCTTGGAGTAAGCAGAACTAACAGCGCGGGTGTTTAGGCCAATGATATCAATGTCATCAGCATATGCCAGTAATTGCACGCTTTTATAGTATATTGTTCCAGTGCGGTTAAGTTCTGCAGCTAGTATAATTTTCTTCCAGCCGAAACCGGTTTGTCTCAAAAACAAATTTGACAAGGGATGACGGAAGATCGTTCCAATATACATCATTTATCCACCCTGTCGGAAAATCAACCAAACAAGATAAGTCAACAATAACTTAATAAAACTGATGACCAGTCAATAAAATTCAAAATGAAACTTTAAAATAAACATAATTTTAACTCAATTACATAATTTAATTCATAGAAAATAATTAAATATATATTTCAAATTTGGAAAAGACAAACAACTTTAAGCTCACGGAGAATCACCCTTATGCTATATATACGACCGATCTCATCCGTTTTTCCAGACAGCAATATGTGTAATATACGAAAGTATAGTTATGGTTAGGTTTGAGGCTTCAATCTGATAAATTGAGGAAGATATGACAGAAATCCTCTTTTTCTGAAAACTCGGTTGTATGGGGGATATATGCTATAGTGGTTCGATCCGGCCGGTTCCGACAAATGTCTAATCGGATACCTAAATACGCTTGATCACCAAATTTTATCAAGATATCTCAAAAATTGATGGACTAGTTTGCATATAAACCGACAAATCAACTCAGCTGTTCATCCTGATCATTTCGGTATACTTATTGGTAGGTCTATCTATTTTCCTTTAAGGAATTATAATTTTGAGATTCGTGGCGAAGTTAATATACCATTTCATTTTCATGAAATGTATAATGACGTCACTACTATGAGACTCTATTGACACGCAAATCCAAGTGTATCTGCTTTGCTATGTTATGCTGAGAACAGTTCTCATGTAAACAAACTGGGCACTTACACTTGATCTCATGAGTGGATGATAGAACGCCACATTATCACTCAGATCAAACACTGTACATAAAAATAATGAAATGAAACAAAATAAAATAAAAAATAAATAAATGAAATGAAAGAAAAGTAAAGAAAAGAAAAGAAAAGAAAAGAAAAGAAAAAAAAGAAAAGAAAAGAAAATAAAAGAAAAGAAAAGAAAATAAAAGAAAAGAAAAGGAAAGAAAAGAAAATAAAATAAAATAAAATAAAACAATATACAAAAGAAAAGAAAGGAAAAGAAAAGAAAAGAAAATGAAAGGGAAGCAATAAAATAAAATAAAATAAAATAAAATACTTTATCCGATAAACGGAAGGAGGCCAATTTAACTTTCCAAAGAAATGAAAAATATTTTTATAGGCGATTTCGAAACAGCACAGAGATGGATGGAGATGAAACACCAGAAACATTCCAGGTAGAAAGATTCTGGAAGTCAATCTGGGCTGAAAGTGTGCGGCATAATAAAAATGCTCCATGGATTGGGAAAGAATACGAAAATGCGAACAAATTTGAAGTTATAGAAAATGTAACCGTAAGTGAGAGGAATATAAGTGAAGCAATCAAAAACACCCATAACTGGAAGGCCACAGGCCCCGATAACATCCATAACTTCTGGATTAAGAAGTTCCCATGTACGCATATATATATAGCGCAATTTTATATATTGTTTTTACAAAATAATACTTTGATACCTGGTTTTCTAATAAAAGGTCAAACATATCTGTTGCCAAAAGATAAGGATGATACTAAGGACCCTGCGAAATATCGACCAATAACATGCTTGTGTAGGCTTTACAAATTGTTAACAGCATTCATTGCTAATAAGATCTACCACCATCTAAAGACGCAAAATATACTTGCTATTGAACAGAAAGGTTGTGTAAAAAATTCCCAAGGATGCAAAGAGCAGCTTCTTATAGACTCCATTGTAATGGAACAAGCATACCACAAACCAAGAAATATATATACGGCATATATCGACTACAAGAAAGCCTATGACAGTGTACCCCACGTATGGTTAACTGAGGTGCTAAAAGTGTATAAACTTATCACAAACATAATAACTACTCTTGAACATCTTTCGAATACATGAGAGATAACAATCAAAAAACAAAAAAATGGACTCCAAAGTATTTCCACGATACCCATTAGAAGAGGCATACCACAAGGATATAGCTTAAGTCCTCTTTGGTTCTGCCTCGCGCTTAATCCACTATCTACCTTGTTTAATGATACCAAAAATGGATTTAACATAAAAGGAAGAGAAGGCACATGAATGAGCTCCTTCAAATAACCGAAGAATTCTCACGAGATATTTGTATGATATTTGGGCTAGATAAATGTAAAAGACTGAGTGTTCAGCACGGAAATGTAGTAATTCATAATTTTCCCTTAGCGAATAATGAAAAAATAGATGCATTAGAAGCAGATGAGTCCTATAAATACCTAGGTTATATGCAGGCCAGAAGAATACATCATAATGTCATGAAACAGAACTTCACTGACTGCTTCCTAGATAGAACAAGATCACTCCTTAAATCCGGACTTAATGGCAGGAATTTATCTAAGGCAATAAACACGTTTGCGATACCAGTGCTAACGTATAGTTTCGGAGTATTAAAATGGTCTGACACGCAGTTGGAAGGTGTTAAAAGGGCGAATCGAACACTGCTCACAAAATACGGAACAAATGACCCGAAATCTGCAGTGGAGAGAATAAACTTATCTAGAAGTCTAGGAGGGCGTGGCCTGATAGATATCCAACATCTTTGTAAAAAACAGATCGCAAACCTACGCCAGTATTTCTTAGGGTAGAACACAGCACTACACCAAGCTGCATGCGGAGCGGAAAAAACTATACGCCTTTAAACCTGTTTAATCTCGACATACAGAATGAAGAAAGCGATCCTATTCATACAGCACGACTCACTGATGAATGGAAAATGAAAAGACTTCATGGCAGACACCCCCATTCATTAAGTCTACCAGGGATCGATCCCGTTGCTTCAAACCTATGGCTGAAAAATTCAGGAATCTTTATGGAAACTGAGGGCCTCATGATAGCAATACAGGACCAAGTCATCGCCAAAAAAAATTACTTTAAGTAAATTGTACGCGCTGAAATAGACAGTGACAAATGCAGGAAGTGGCAACAGCAGTCGGAAACAATACAGCACATAACAGGAGCTTGCCTTATGCTCGCAGCAACAGACTATTTAGCACGACATAACAACGTAGCGAAAATCGTTCATCAGCGCTTGGCAATTCGTACGAATCTGCTTACAGAAGAGGTGCCGTATTATAAATATACTCCCTCGGCAGAAATTGAAATAAAATAAAACAAAATAAAATAAAATAAAAAAGAAAAGAAAAGGAAAGGAACTAAAAGAAAAGAAAAGAAAAGAAAAGAAAAGAAAAGAAAAGAAAAGAAAAGAAAAGAAAGGAGAAGCAAAGAAAAGAAAAGAAAAGAAAAGAAAAGAAAAGAAAAGAAAAGAAAAGAAAAGAAAAGAAAATACATTAAATCAAATCAGCCGTGTTTTTTTTTACACGCGTATACGTTTACTTTGCGCGTAGAAAAAACGCTTATCCTCGCTTGGAATGCGGAGACACAACCCTCTGAAGGCCATAATGTTTAACATATTGCGACGAATATTACCATCTCTAAGTGTTTACTAAGTAATCACGCACAACAGAAAAAAACACATTGAGGGGAGCCACACTTGTATGTACGTAAACAAATTAATCATTATGTCTACACACAGCGCTGACAGATTGAATACGCCGTCGTCATTTTGACGATTTTCAACTAGAATGACTCTTGGACGATTTTGTAATGAAAAATGACGATTTAAGCCTGCCTTCTATGTAAGATTTATTTTAAATATTCAAACACCAAGAAATTACATATATTTAAAATTGAGATACAAGTTTTATTGAACATTGTATACCTTATACAAGAAATATGCTACTTTTTGCTGCAGACGGAGCCAATAGCATGGACCTGCTCGAAGCATTCGGTCGCTCGAATTTTTAAAAAAGAAATTCCCAACTTAATTACTTTTAAATGTATATGTCATCCTTTGGCACTTTGCTCTTCTTATGCCTGCTTAAAGCTACCCAGCAGTGTAGAAACATTGGTGCGCAATGTGTATATTTACGTTTCCAATAGTTCTCAGAGATGTACCTACTCAATTGGAAAATATAATTGCGCTATTGGAATTGCAGCCAAAAAAGATGATGCATCCATGCCAAACTCTCTGGCTATCCTTAGAGGCAGTAGTATACAGAGTATTAGAACTTTATGAGCCATTAAAAATATTTTTTTAACTTCGCTGTTAATGTTGACAAAATAAACATTGCAAAAAACATTATTGATAACTTGGATGATATGAATGAAATTTATCTCACCATCCTAAAGTACATCCTTCAAAATATTAATAAAGTTAATACAATTTTCCAGAGCTTCAAGTACATAATATGTATTCAGAAAGACTTTATTTAAGTATATTGTATAATTTTGTAAAGCCGGAATGTATTACATTAGACAACATAGAAATTATAGATTATAAAAACATTTCAAATATATTGTAAAGTTATCAGATTTATATAGGAGTTTATGCGATGGATAAGCTTATCACCTTTAACATTTCCGAGCAAGAAGAAGTCAAATTTAAACAAGATTGTATTATTTTTTATATTGAACTGTGTGATCAAATTAGAAAGCGTTTTGATTTTAAGAATGTTGTTCTACAAAACTTAAGTTTCGTGGATCCCAAAGAAGTTGCTGGAAAAAAATTGAGTCTTGCAACATTTTTCGCACACAATCGATCAGAAAATTGTGCAGGATATTGATAGCGAGTATAGGGAATTAAAGTTTTTAGAATTTGAGACATATTTTGAAGACATTTCTAACGTTCCTCCGGAAGTTTTTTGGAAAACTTTTTCTACTATCAAAATAGCTGACTCTACATACGCCTTTTCTAGTTTATGTGCATTCGTTGCAGATCTAATGTGGTTGCCACACTCTTCAGCAAATGTAGAACGAATTTTTTCTAAAATAAATTTAAACAAAACAAAAATCTGAAACCGTCTGGAAACTGATACATTAAAAGGAATATTGCTAGCCCAATATTATTTAAAATTGAATAACTTTTCCTGTCATAATATTGAACTGCAAACAAATATGCTAAAAAATGAACGCGAAAATGTATAACTAAGAAATTAAAATGATATAGGGGTTTATGCGAGATTTGATTCGAGCTCAAAGAAAAAAAGAAAAATAATTGTTAAAATGACTGAAAACAAGTACCTTTTGTATGTAATACAAAATTTATCTTTTAGGACGTTTTTGTTATTTATAAAATAAAAGGAAATGAATTAAAAACGATTTTGTATGTTGTACGTGGCAACAAAAAAAAAACAATCAAAGACAATTTTCAGAAAAGCGCTTTTAAAGTTAATATTATTGAATGAAATCTGGCGATCCCATTTTGGTTTCCGGTGAATAAAATCCTACGTCCCCTGGTAATAACCCAAATTCTTCCTAACTCAACTTTGGTTGTTATTGGTTGTTGCCTTAGATATGACGATTTTTGGGCGACGTCTGACTACTTGGAAAAAAATATATGGCAACGCTGTCTACACATATGTACATACAAGCAGCGGAGAGATACGCACAAACACATGCATATATCTGAGATACTAACAAAAGTATGCAATCATCATTACTCACATATACACGCGCATATGGCTATGCGAGAGCCTATAAACTACAGAAACACACGTGACGCATATAGCTGGTAACCAAGTAGAAAATTCTAGCAGAAGAAACGCCTAGAAGTATGCGAACGAGACAGCAGAGAGTATAAAGGGAGAGAAAGCTGAGTAGGCAGTAAGCAGTTTGATTTAAGCACGCTATCAGTTGCGAAGTATAAGTGTTATTGTGAAGTATTTTCAAAGAAGTCTAGTAAAGACCATTTTGCATTATTAAATATTGGAGTTATTTATTCAACAGTTTAGAGATACGAACGTTAGTAGAAGGTTTAAAATAAGCGGGGTTTTCCATAAGTTGGTGTCAGAAGAGGAATTGTTGAATAAATTCCAGAGGACAACAAGGACACGACGAAGTTAAGTGAATTAAGGATACAGCAACTGAAAACGGAGTTGGAGAAGCGTGCATTGAATACAACCGGCGATAAGATCTAACTTCAAGCACGGATACGCGACGCTATGGAGTCGGAAGGAATTAGTGTGGACGATGATATCTTTCATCCTGATGCGGACGAGACAACAACAAAAATTGAAGAGAAAAGCGAAAAATCGCAGACAGTTACGAGCACAGACTTGATCATAATTTTGGCTGCAATATCTGCTCAAACTTCGAGAGTAACATCCAAGATGGAAGCACAGGAGGCACGCATTTCAGAAATATCGTCGCAAATGTCATCTCAACTGGAATCACAGGAGACACGCATAACATCGAAGATTGAAGCGCAATTAGAGGAACAGAAGACATATATGACTTCTCAACTGGAAGCGCAACAGGCACGTATATCTGAAATGTCGGCACAAACGGAACAGGTATCATCGCAGCTCTTTGCGAAACTGGAAGAGCAGGATGCAAACATTTTACAACTCGAGGACAAAATTGATGCCGAGATAGAAGCGTTGAAAGGTCGTATGCAGCAGTTGCAACTAAATCGCCCAGCTGTTCCAGCGAGTAAAAGGTAAGGACACCATCCTTTGATGGTTCTGTTCCTTTCCAGGTATTTAATATTCAGTTTGAGAAGACCATAGCACTGAACAACTGGAGTGCTGAAGATAAAATTGCTGCACTATTCGCGGCATTGAAAGGATCTGCTACTGAAATTCTACAGACTATTCCCGAGGGAGAGCGGAACAACTACGAAACATTGATGAGCGCTCTAGAGAGGCGATACGGAAGCGAACACAAAAAGCAGATATACCAAATAGAGTTGCAAAAGCGCTACCAAAAACGGAATGAGGCTTTGCAGGAGTTTGCGTCGGATGTCGAGAGGCTGGCCCAGTTAGCCAATACATCGAGAGGGTAAAAATCTAGAGCTTCATAAATGGCATACGGGACGTGGAACGGAGCGAGCTACATACGCAAACCCAAAGCTAACATTTGCTGAAACGGTATCCCATGCACTGACCCAGGAAACAGCGGTACTTTTGAATAAGCCCGCATACAAAGCTCATCACGTGGGAGTGGAACGGCCAGACTGGGTAGACATAATTTTGGAAGCTTTACGCAACAGAAGGATAATGTTGCAGTCAAATGCTTTAAGTGTGGAAAGCCAGGGCACTTTGCACGTCATTGCAGCACCGGTCCTGGTAGTTCTAACTTGGCTGGTCGTAAACGCAAAGCTGGAGGAGATAAGCAAGAGCGAGTCAGATGTAAAGATCGAAAACTTGCCCCAGCTATTGAATGTCCTGTGATATCTATCTCGCAAATTGGAAGAAAATCGAGTAGTTTTACCATCAAAGGAAATGTGGATGGCAAGGAGCGTGTACTGACTGTAGATACGGGCGCATCTCATTCCTTAATCCGATCTGATTTGGTCAACGGGAGAGTAAAGCCATTACCAGGAGTAAGGTTGCGTATGGTCATTGGCGAGGATAACCAAGCCCAGGGAGAGGTGATCTGTGAAGTCTTAATTGGGAAGGTAATTTTTCTACCCAAATTCGTTGTGGCAGAGAGTGTTGATGAAGTCATATTGGGAGTGGACTTCTTTGTTGACCATGACATCACGATCGATATGTAGAGAAGGATTATGCGTTATAAGAACCAGGATGTACCACTGAACTTCAGCTTTGAGAAAGGGTTCAGCAGTAAGCGAGTGCTGTAGGGCAGCAGATGGGCCAAAGGTTGATGGGTCGAATGGGCCAAATAAAGCGAAGTCAAAAGTACCTGCGAGAGAAACACTGGCATTGACCAAACCAAATGGACGTAGAAAAGCGAAGGAAAGAATTTCCCAGAAAGAATGCGAGGGTAGTTTCAAGCCAGGGCGTACTACTGTTGTGAAACGTGGGAACGATACTGATTATGTGAAGCCAATCCGTGAAGAGCAAGCTATAGGAATTAGTTCATTGGCCAAACAACAGATTGTGAGGGAACGAATCCGGATAATAAGTACTAGGTACGGTAGGTACACAGGTACGACAAGAACAATAATTCGGAAGGTTTCCGGCAGGGAGATTTGGTACTGCTATACAACCCTCACCGGCGGAAAGGTGTTCCATCCAAATTTTGGTGCTGTTTGGACGGCCCGTACAAGGTTGTGAAGAGGATCAGTGATACCATCTACCGCATAAAAACCATTGGGAAACCACGAAATAGGAGGGTGGTTCATTTGGAGATCCTAGCAGCGGTTAGATCGAGAGATTTGTCTGATCGGGGCGATCAGACTTAGGTGGAGGGCAGTGTGACGAATATTACCATCTCTAAGTGTTTACTAAGTAAATAATCCCACAACAACAGAACAAAACGCATTGAAGCGAGCCACACTTGTATGGACGTAAACAAATTAATCATTATGTCTACACATATGTACATACAAGCAGCGGAGGGATACGCACAAACACATGCATATATCTGAGATACTCACAAAAGTATTCAATCATAATTACTCACATATACACGCGCATATGGCTATGCGAGAGGCTATAACCTGCAGAAACACACGCGACGCGTATAGCTGGTAACCAAGTAGAAAATTCTAGCAGAAGAAACGCCTAGAAGTATGCGAAAGAGACAGCGGAGAGTATAAAAGGAGCGAAAGCTGGGTAGGCAGTAAGCAGTTTGATTTAAGCACGCTAGCAGTTGCGAAGTATAAGTGTTATTGTGAAGTATTTTCACAGTAGTCTAATAAAGAACATTTTGCATTATTGAATATTGGAGTTATTTATTCAACAGTTTAGCGATACGAACGTTAGTAGAAGGTTGCACATAAGCGGAATTTCCATAAATTCGTTACAATATATCTGAATCAGTTGCGATGAATTGTGGACACGCACCATTTTAAAAGTGATACATAGAATTAGTGTAGAGTTCAGTTTCAGTTACATCTGAGTATAATGCGTATTGAAATTTTGTAGTACTAATTTTATGCGCAGCAACTTCAGACGTGTATTTAAAGTTTCACGCTTAGCAGTCCATATAAAGTTTAAGCGTCTATAGATGTCAAAAAAAAAAAAAAAACACAGCTAATATATACAAATAAATTTAGTTAAATAAAGTAAAATAAAACGAAAAAAAACAAAATAAAATAAAATAAAATAAAAAAGAGAACAAACTAAATAAATCAAAATAGTATAAAACAGAAAAATAGTTAATTAAAAAAATATATATTAATATAAAATAGAATAAAATATAAAAAATAAATTGCGGATTCGAATCGAGCTCAAGGCCTAACAAAAATTTGTGTGTCATTATTATTGTTATGATGAATTTTTTCTTAATTGAAATTTTTTTAAAATTAGAATAGAAGAAAGACAAAATTTTAGGCAACTGGCAAAGCTCGTTGTATAAATCCATTTCGGTAACTGCTAAGTTCCTCTATTGGCAACGTTTTTCTATCCTGCGCTGTGACATCTGTTGCGGAAACGATGTGAAAATTGGGGTTATTTTATGGCAACGATGTCATATTTATTGATTATTACTATAGCCAAACAAAAAAAATCTTAATTTCTAAGAAAGATACTTGTGTATGTAGATTTAGGAAAGGATATACATATATATCATACGCCATATTTCTTTATTTTACTAGCTATTTTCCTAGCTTTTAGGATTTTTTTTTTAGTGTAGCCGGAATGCACGTACGACAGCGCTGGTCTCGTGATTCAGCACGACTATGTCACTATGTCCGCTTATCAAGTGGAACAACCACACTCCATTACAAAAAAAGCTTCCACACATAAATTAATTAAACGGACTGGCAGAGAGAATCGAGCACAAGTGTATATAAAATACCAAAAAACATCAGGTTTGGACCAGTTAGTGTTTAGTTATACCACTATAACTCTCTGTAAACATTATTACAACTATTTCTTGTAGTGTTCCAATTGAACCAATACAGATTAGCTCACCTTTTTCTGCAGGATTTCAATTGAACTGTATACCCACATAGGAAAAGCACTCAGCTAGTCTCAGCTTGTCTCAGCACTTCAGCTGACTACAATAACAAATATACTTGAACGTTTAACGTTTAATGCATTCTAGCAAAACACTTGCAAAATTTAGTTAGTCGACGTTTAAGAAGCTACGCAATTGTTTTTCTCTCATTCCCTTGCACTTCTACAAACTTTCAGGCTGTCATTTTGTCTGTGACACCCACTCATGTGAAATATATACATGTTTTTGGGATATGTTGTTGCTTTTGTTGGGAGCCAGAATTTCACACTTGAAGTGTAAACTGCAATTGTCGTGCTGCTTCTACCTACTTACTTGAACCATTTTATTGTTGCACATTAATGCCTCTTAAGTATTGGAAGCGTTTGTCTAAGTAAATTTTAAAGAAAGCTTAAAATAAACTAAATGGCTGATACTAGTTGCTTTAGAAATGGCAATTGAACGATAATTTGATGAAGAAATTCGCTTCCAAAATTGCAGCAAGTCGGCTGGCAGGTGGTTTGAAGCTTTCCTAATGGATCTGATTTAGTGAGTGAATTTTCATTGATTTAATTTGTACCCAAATGCTTTTGTTTGTTTGTTTGTTTGTTTTGCCTGTCAGAAAACGTGATCCTGTAATCTTCAGAAACATACCCGAAACTTCGCAGCCGGTTCGAGCAACCAATAACTAATCATGATGCATTACCTTATTAAGACGAAAATTATAGCACCCTTCGGGAAGCAAGTCAAAAATTTAAGCCAACATGTAAACGGGAAAGGAGAAGCACACTGAAGCACCTCTTGCTATCACCTCCAAAAGAGTTCTCAACGCAGCAAAGAAAGCTTTCTAATTCAAAACCCCAGTCTGTATATACTTGACGACGTCTCCAACTTGAAACTGTAGTCTTTAATCATTCCCGAAATATGGTCAGAGTCACTGAGGCTCCTCTATTGAACTAAGCCAACCAAGAGAGACGTATCGTCCGATATCCACCCGAAAAATTTCCTCGTTATAGATTCTGTAAATGTAGAGCATCATCCACGTACTAGATGCCACATGAAAGATGAGGGTAGGTTAAACTGGGAGGCCCGTGAGAGCCTCCCATAGACTGAATGAGGCAACAGTGTTACCAAAAGCTTGCTCAACGAACATATTCAAAAAACCCTATCAAAAGCCAGGACCTACATATTTGATAAAATGGCGTTATCCACCTGGCAAGTACTAGAAGCTTCCCAGGACCTACTTCTAGCTGCCTCTAGATCTGATAGCTGTGCCCCTCTTAATAGCTGGTATCTTAGCTTGGCGAGTACAGCGCATGAGCACAAATGTGCCAGATCGTTTTCTCCTCCAACCCGCACTGCCTACATCTTCTATTTCTGACTATGCCTAATCTAAAATCACCCAAACATGAGCCTACAAGTTACTACTTTTAATGACAAGAGTAACTTTGTTGGTCTAAGGTTGTAAGACCTGCACATGATCCTCGACAGTTTGCAGCCCCGCACTTTGCTCCACGACTTTCCTGTGTGGTCGGTGATTTGAAACTCTTGCCTTTTTTAATCTCGCCCAATCTGATTGGCATGCCTCCGGTACAAGCTTCGAAAGATGAGGCTCGTCTGCTTTTTCCTTTCCATCTCCACCTTTATGCACAGTAACCATATAACCATGTATACCTCTCCCTACGCCGATTCTTTCCACACTTTTAGTATATGTATGGGGAGATTATGGCTGCTGGTATTGCTGCTTGGCTGCCAATGTAAATATTAAGTCGGCTACAGTTTAAGCTATTTTCCTCCAGTGTTTCTAGTGCTTTAGTCAAACTCGTAGCTTGAAGAATCTGCGCCAATTTCCCACCTCTATTTTGGTTCGTAAAATCTTTCAAAAACTTTTAAATATTACGGCTCCAACCACTAGCCGATTCACGTGGTTTTCAACGTGCCAAAAGCAGCGAAGACAAGACTTTAATCGAAATTTCGATAAAGAGGTTACGAAATTAAACATTTATATCAAGTAGGTTTAAACCAGGGGCGTGAATGCGTAGTTTTGATTAATTAGTACTCGTTGAAACTCCATTCTCCTCCAAAATGAGCTTTCATAACTCCAAATGCGGGTGGCTATACGGCAAAGGCAAAATGTACCTCCGCTGGGGCACTATACTCTAAAATAAACTGTAAACCTAATAGCTCAGGCTTCTTCTGTTAACGACATGACATCTGGGCGAGTTCCAGTTAGCTTAAAAACTTTAGTTTTCTAGACATACATTTGTATGTTTACACTTCGAACTTCACGAGTACTTTTTATTATTTATTTCAATTAAACGTTTTTTTAATACTTTTGAACTGCGTATCATTCAGTCGTTGAAGAGACCTTGTCTCCAATCCATGCTTCAGCGTGCATGTAGGTAATAGTCGTTCACTCCGCTGCTGTTATTTGGACGATTGAAGGGACATTGTCTCCGATACGTGCCTAGTTATGTTTTAATGTTCTGATTACTTAATTACGTCGCGATGGAAAGTCCATCATTCTTCTTTTCTTTTGATTCTTGTTACTGCAAGTCGCTACTTCTGCAGCGCGGTCTTCCATTTTTCGATACTTTGCAGCATACGACCCACGATTGTTTCGGGATTCTAATCATTCCCAAATATGCTGCAAAGTCTACATCTAAAGCTATGGAACTCAGGACATTAAAAAAAAACTTAATGCACATCTTAGATTTTTTCGCCTTTATAGTGATCGGATATATTATTTTCTTTATGTTTGAACCGGCGAAGATATTTCTTAAAGTATTCGTGCCCGGCTTAGAATGGAATTAAATAGAAAACTACTTCTCAGTGCGGGCGGGTATGCACCTTTTGTCGCCTTGTTCCATCTCATCTGCCAATTTTGTGTGCTGATTTGCTTGTGTTTGGGTACTCACATATGTTTGCATGTCAAGTTTGCCCAGATTGAATCATTACTTGAAAAATGTATGTTCGCCCTGCTGGAAGGATCCCCTCCACGTGTTATATGAAACCAACTCTTTTAATATCTTTAGCATTGTGATCTGTGTTTAATTAGCGAGCATTATTTACTATATAGTTTGGCAGCTTAAATTGAGTTTATGTTGCGAATAGACTGGAAGGCAGGGAAATAGGTTGTCGAATGACATATAATGAAGGAATGGTGTTCGGAGTTTTTGCAAAGTTAAAAAAAAAAAAAATGATAAAAGCTTTAATGTGAGCTAAATAATCTAAAGTTTTTTTTTTTAAACTGAGTCGAGAACTGTGCGTGTGAATGTGCGAATTTTCACCGATCAGCTGTTAGTTGGGCTACTTGGTAAGACTTACAATGCTAGCGAGATAAGCTCATATGGCTTTGTACAATTATTTTTGTTTATATTAGAGAGATATTACAAAGTTTACAAACGGACATATTTCTGAATTTCACTTCTTCATCAGCTGGCTTTTCGGGAGCTGAGTATTGAACTCGAAATCTTTAACATTCATATTTTATATTAGTGTAAAGGCCGAAGCCTTTATCCACTCAACCATATGAATTCCCCGCTGCTCGCTTTGCAATTGTTCTCTAGGAATTGCCTTTATTTTTGCTATTCCTTCAGACACCATTAAGTACTTATTCTATATGTTTTTAATCCTAATTGTGTGGAATACTTTTAGGCGCGCTCTGAAAAGCTTCGTAACATTGGGTTATTAGCAGGGCTTTATAAAAAGTACTTTAGCTCTTTGCTATTATATCAGTATTATTAAATATCTGTATTTGTGGTTTGTCTCTTCTGAAACAGCATACTCTTGGGACTACCGATAGATGATTTCGATGAAAATTCTTAAATAAGCGTGTCGATTAGCCCAGGGCGGCAAAAAAAAAAACGGGATCAAGAGTCATTTACCAAATCAAATAATCTAGTGCAGGAGCGAATTATGTTTTCATACAACTTCTAAAAAGATTTATGTAGCACTTATTTCCCAGTGGCCTGATCCTATCAAAATGTACTCGATCTACGGATGGGCGCATCTTAATTAAAGGCATATATCAGTGGCGTAGTGACGTTTTCTTGCGCCCGGGGAAAAATATTTTATTATTAAGACCATGGATGGTTATATCGTTCAAATTAAAAGAAAGAAAACTATAAAAACCGATCTAAAAAAATTCATACCAAATTTTCCATCTATTTTATTTCTATTTTTTATCGGGAATGTTTTAAAGTCAAATGTGCTAAAATTTTTGTTTGTCTCCTTTGGTTTGGAATTTCACAAAGTTTTTGAGAGAGATTTTAAAATTTTTTTAAAAATCAAAAAACCATTATGGCCGCCGAGAAGAGAGAATGGTTTTACCTTCCTATATTTTTCTCAAATACATATTTGATAATAATATAATTATAATACATTATATAAAACTAATATCTATGTGCAAATTTTGCTTTATTATTTAAAATTTTTCTTTTTCCATTAGGCGACCTTGCCCCATCGTTGATCGTAGTCAAAATCAGTTTTAATTTGCTAAATGAACATTCGCAGGTAGCACTTGATACTGCGATTGTCAAAAGAATGGTATAAATATTACAGGGTAAAACCGGTGAGAGCCGAGATGACGTTTAAAAAATTTTAAAATTCTCACTGCTCTCACATTTTTATTTTTATACTCAGTTGAGCAGGGCTCACAGAGTATACTAACTTTGATTGGATAACGGTTGGTTGTACAGGTATAAAGGAATCGAGATAGATAAAGACTTCCATATATCAAAATCATCACTATCGAAAAAAATTCGATTGAGCCATGTCCGTCCGCCGTTAACACGATAACTTCAGTAAATTTTGAGGTATCTTGATGAAATTTGGTATGTAGGTTCCTGGGCACCCATCCCAGACCACTATTTAAAATGAGCGATATCGGACTATAACCACGCCCACTTTTTCGATATCGAAAATTTCGAAAAACGGAAAAAGTGCGATAATTCATTCCCAAATACGGATAAAGCGATGAAACTTGGTAGGTGAGTGGAACTTATGACGCAGAATAGAAAACTGGTAAAATTTTGGACAACGGGCGTGGCACCGCCCACTTTTAAAAGAAGGTAATTTAGAAGTTTTGTAAGCTGTAATTTGGCAGTCGTTGAAGATATCATGATGAAATTTGGCAGAAAAGTTACTATTATTACTATATGTATGCTTAATAAAAATTAGCCCTTTTTCGTTTAATTTGTCTAGGATACCTTTAGTGCCATATGTCGAACAAAACATTACCAATCCTTGTGAAATTTGGTAGAGGCTTAGATTCTAGGACGATAACTGTTTTCTGTGAAAAAGGGCGAAATCGGTTGAAGCCACGCCCAGTTTTTATACACATTATATACATTCCGTTCGGCCGTTAACACTATAACTTGAGCAAAAATCGATATATCTTTACTAAACTCAGTTCACATACTTACTTGAACTCACTTTATATTGGTGTAAAAAATGGCCGAAATTCGACTATGACCACGCCCACTTTTTCGATATCGAAAATTACTAAAAATGAAAAAAATGCCATAATAATATACCAAATACGAAAAAATGGATGAAACATGGTAATTGGATTGGTCTATTGACGCAAAATATAACTTTAGAAAAAAACTTTGTAAAATGGGTGTGACACCTACCATATTAAGTAGAAGAAAACGAAAAAGTTTTTGCAGGGCGAAATCAAAAGCTCTTGGAATCTTGGAAGGATAACTGTTCGTGGTATTACATATATAAATAAATTAGCGGTACCCGACAGATGATGTTCTGGGTCACCCTGGTCCACATTTTGGTCGATATCTCGAAAACGCCTTTACATATACAACTACCACCACTCCCTTTCAAAACCCTCATTAGTACCTTTAATTTGATACCCATATCGTACAAAAACATTATAGAGTCACCCCTGGTCCACCTTTATGGCGATATCTCGAAAAGGCGTCCACCTATAGAACTAAGGTCCACGCCCTTTTAAAATACTCATTATCACCTTTCGTTTGATACCCATATCGTACAAACAAATTCTAGAGTCACCCCTGGTCCACCTTTATGGCGATATCTCGAAAACGCGTCCTCCTATAGAACTAAGGCCCACACCCTTTTAAAATACTCATTATCACCTTTCGTTTGATACCCATATCGTACAAACAAATTCTAGAGTCACCCCTGTTCCACCTTTATGGCGATATCTCGAAAAGGTTCCCACCTATAGATCTAAGACCCACTCCCTTTTCAAATACTCATTAACACCTTTCATTTGATACCCATATCGTACAAGCAAATTCTAGAGTCACCCCTGGTCCACCTTTATGGCGATATCTCGAAAAGGCTTCCACATATAGAACTAAGACCCACTCCCTTTTCAAATACTCATTAACACCTTTCATTTGATACCCATATCGTACAAACAAATTCTAGAGTCACACCTGGTCCACTTTTATGGCGATATCTCGAAAAGGCTTCCACCTATAGAACTAAGACCTACTCCCTTTTGAAATACTCATTAAGACCTTTCATTTGATATCCATATCGTACAAACAAATTCTAGAGTCACCCCTGGTCCACTTTTATGGCGATATGTCGAAAAGGCGTTCACCCATAGAACTAAGGTCCACTCCCTTTTAAAATACTTATTAACACATTTCGTTTGATACCCATATTGCACAAACGCATTCTAGAGTCACCCCTGGTCCATGTTTATGGCGATATCTCGAAAAGGCGTCCACCTATAGAACTAAGACCTACTCCCTTTTGAAATACTCATTAAGACCTTTCATTTGATATCCATATCGTACAAACAAATTCTAGAGTCACCCCTGGTCCACTTTTATGGCGATATGTCGAAAAGGCGTTCACCCATAGAACTAAGGTCCACTCCCTTTTAAAATACTTATTAACACATTTCGTTTGATACCCATATTGCACAAACGCATTCTAGAGTCACCCCTGGTCCATGTTTATGGCGATATCTCGAAAAGGCTTCCACCTATAGAACTAAGACCTACTCCCTTTTGAAATACTCATTAAGACCTTTCATTTGATATCCATATCGTACAAACAAATTCTAGAGTCACCCCTGGTCCATGTTTATGGCGATATCCCTAAATGGCGTCCATCTATAGAACTATGGCCCATTCCCTCTTAAAATACTCTTCAATACCTTCCATTTGATACACATGTCATACAAACACATTCCAGGGTTACCCTAGGTTCATTTCACTACGAGGTGATTTTCCCTTATTTTGTCTCCATAGCTCTCAACTGAGTATGTAATGTTCGGTTACACCCGAACTTAGCCTTCCGTACTTGTTATACTCAGTTGAGCAGAGCTCACAGAATATATTTAGTTTGATTGGATAACGGTTGGTTGTACATATATAAAGGAATCGAGATAGATATAGACTTCCATATATGAAAATAATCAGGATCGAAAAAAAATTTGATTGAGCCATGTCCGTCCGTCCGTCCGTCCGTCCGTCCGTCCGTCCGTTAACACGATAACTTGAGTTAATTTTGAGGTAACTTGATGAAATTCGGTATGTAGGTTCCTGAGCACTCATCTCAGATCGCTATTTAAAATGAACAATATCGGACTATAACCACGCCCACTTTTTCGATATCGAAAATTTCGTAAAACCGAAAAAGTGCGATAATTCATTACCAAAGAGAGATAAAGCGACGAAACTTGGTAGATGAGTTGAATTTATGACGCAGAATGGAAAGTTAGTAAAATTTTGGACAATGGGCGTGGCACCGCCCACTTTTAAAAGAAGGTAATTTAAAAATTTTGCAAGCTGTAATTTGTCAGTCGTTGAAGATATCATGATGAAATTTGGCAGGGACGTTACTCCTATTACTATATGTACGCCTAATAAAAATTAGCAAAATCGGAGAAGGACCACGCCCACTTTAAAAAAAAATTTCTGTGAAAACGGGCGAAATCGGTTTATGCCACGCCCAGTTTTTATACACAGTCTTTCGTCTGTCCTTCCGCATGGCCGTTAACACGATAACTTGAGCAAAAATCGACATATCTTTAATGAACTTAGTTCACGTACTTACTTGAACTCACTTTATTTTGGTATGAAAAATGAACGAAATCCGACAATGACCACGCCCACTTTTTCGATATCGAAAATTACGAAAAATGAAAAAAATGCCATAATTCTATACCAAATACGAAAAAAGGGATGAAACATGGTGAGGTAATTGGATTGGTTTATTGACACGAAATATAACTTTAGAAAAAACTTTATAAAATGGTGGTGACACCTACCATATTAAGTAGAAGAAAATGAAAAAGTTCCGCCGGGCGAAATAAAAAACCCTTAAAATCTTGGCAGGTATTACATATATAAATAAATTAGCGGTATCCAACAGATGATGTTCTGTGTCACCCTGGTCCACATTTTGGTCGCGATCTGGAAAACGCCTTCACATATACAACTACCACCACTCCCTTTTAAAACTCTCATTAATAGCTTTAATTTTATACCCATATCATACAAACACATTCTAGAGTCACCCTGGTCCACCTTTATGGCGATATTTCGAAACGGCGTCCACCTATAGTACTAAGGCCCACTCCCTTTTAAAATACTCATTAACACCTTTCTTTTGATACCCATATTGTACAAACAAATTCTAGGGTCACCCCTGGTCCACCTTTATGGCGGTATCTCGAAACGGCGTCCACCTATGGAACTAAGGATTACTCCCTTTTAAAATACTCATTAACACCTTTCTTTTGATACCCATATTGTACAAACAAATTCTAGGGTCACCCCTGGTCCACCTTTATGGCGGTATCTCGAAACGGCGTCCACCTATGGAACTAAGGATTACTCCCTTTTAAAATACTCATTAACACCTTTCATTTGATACCCATATCGTACAAACGCATTCTAGAGTCAACCCTGCTCCACCTTTATGGCTATATCCCTAAATGGCATCCACCTATAGAACTATGGCCCACTCCCTCATAAAATACTCTTTAACGCCTTTCATTTGATACCCATATCGTACAAACGCATTCTAGAGTCACCCCTGGTCCACCTTTATGGCGATATCTCGAAAAGGCGACCACCTATACAACAACCACCACTCCTTTTTAAAACCCTCATTAATACCTTTAATTTGATACCCATATCGTACAAACACATTCTAGAGTCACCCCTGGTCCACCTTTATGGCTATATTTCGAAACGGCGTCCACCTTTAGAACTAAGGCTCACTCCCTTTTAAAATACTCATTAACACCATTCGTTTGATGCCCATATTGTACAAACAAATTCTAGGGTCACCCCTGGTCCACCTTTGTAGCGATATCTCGAAACGGCGTCCACCTATGGAACTAAGGATTACTCCCTTTTAAAATACTCATTAACACCTTTCTTTTGATACCCATATTGTACAAACAAATTCTAGGGTCACCCCTGGTCCACCTTTATGGCGATATCTCGAAACTGCGTCCACCTATGGAACTAAGGATAACTCCCTTTTAAAATACTCATTAACACCTTTCTTTTGATACCCATATTGTACAAACAAATTCTAGGGTCACCCCTGGTCCACCTTTATGGCGATATCTCGAAACGGCGTCCACCTATGGAACTAAGGGTTACTCCCTTTTAAAATACTCATTAACACCTTTCATTTGATACCCATATCGTACAAACGCATTCTAGAGTCAACCTGATCCACCTTTATGGCTATAACCCTAAATGGCGTCCACCTATAGAACTATGGTCCACTCCCTCATAAAATACTCTTTAATGCCTTTCCTTTGATACACATGTCATACAAACACATTCCAGGGTTTCCCTCGGTTCATTTTCCTACATGGTTATTTTCCCTTATGTTGTCACCATAGCTCTCAACTGAGTATGTAATGTTCGGTTACACCCGAACTTAACCTTCCTTACTTGTTTTATTTTGGTTTTGTTTTCAAAACAAAAATATAACAAATTGTAATATATTTGGTAATTCTATACAACAACATGACACTCTTATTACACGTCCAAAAATATAAAGAGGGGTATCAAAAGACGCGTTTTGGATCCAGGATCACGAATCCGAAAGCAGAGGTAAAAAATTTTGGGGCTGCCAAGAAATATTTGCAAAAGAAATTTTGAAAATTTTCACGTGGTTGTTGCAATTTTGATTATTTTGTCGTACGCGGATATAGTTTTGGTATCCAAACCGGTGTTGGACCCACCAAGGTAATTTTTTATAAGCGCGGCTAAAGGACGCCAATGCAGAAAGGTGTGCTGTGTTCTGCGCAAAAATGCTATGGATCCCACTCTCGATTTCGGAGCACTCCAGGGTAATTTTCGCTTTTTCGTTAACATATTTTGAACGATCTAAAATTTTTATTTTCCGCCTTCGGATTATTGTTGTCGAGGTCAATACAAGTCCTTTGACACCTCTCTCGGTATTTTTGCACGCGTATTACCGGTGTCATGCCCTCGTATAGAATTACCATATATTTTTGCGTTCTAACATTAATATTACGATATTTTATCCAAAACCGAATATTTTATTGGTGGAAATAACGTTTTTTTTTGGTGGGAAGAAATCTCAAGGGTCAACCGGATTCCAGAATTTTCAATTCAAGAATTATATTGTGGTTTCGCCCAAAAAGAAGCATCAGGCCACGATCCTCTTCTGAGGAATTTTCCTCAACAAATTGTTTAGAAATGTATCTACATCTGCGCGACGAGAAGAAAAACCCGACTTACCGCCAAGGTGTACGGAAGAGATACATATCTGCTAATAATAACAATCTGGTGTGATATATATCTGAGGAGATTAAGGTCTACCTTTCCATTCAAATTCGAAGGCTACGTATCGTGTATTCGTTTTTCTACGAACTGGCTCACCTAAATATATGTTTTGTGCCGACCCAAAAATTTATCTGCTAAGGCGGACGAACTTTTGGTGCCAAGGTAATGCCGAGGGACAATCAATACCATTTATAAACATTTTCTTAAATATTTTTGATGGATAGGCCAACACACTTGCTCTACACCAGGGCGGCAAACTTTGACCGTTCAGTCGGTCAATTCAGCCTCCACGAACTATCATACTCCAACTGGACGATGATGTTTAGCTAAGCTGTGAAGAGCTACAGCCTTTTTGCTGGCGTGGGCAAGTTATGGGAAGATCTCCACTGGCTTCGGAGAAGCAGGTAGGGGAAGACTTTGCTCTCTCTTGGTGCCAGTTATCGCGGAACAGGGTTAGCTGGAGAGACTTGTTACGCAACGACCAGCATATCCTAAACGGTTAAGCGACAATTAAAAAATTGATCTTCCAACCGCGAGGAAAAGGACCAAAACAAACCAAAGAATACCCCCAAGATCATTTTTTCCGCAGTAGTGAGGACACTTGAGACTGCTGGTCTCTTATAAAGTGAAGTTTCAGCATATTTAAGGGTTAAAGACGTGTCAACCAAGTAAAGAAGGATGAATGAAAAATAAACAAGGGTGGTCTCCAACATTCGCTTCTTCATTAGAAGAGGTTAAGAAGTAAATCATTTTCTTTTGTCCCTTTCCAAATATAGGACGTGTTGAGGCATCCATTATATTGGTAACTAATTTTTTTGCCATATACATACATGAAACCCGATTTCAAGACTTTTCGAAATATTTTTTCACTTATTTCATAAGCATATTATTTTTTTGACATTAAAAAAACTGAAATATGTTATAACAACAATTTTGTTTGTATTTTCTTTGGTTTGGCATTTCCACAAAGTTTGAGAGAGTGATTTTAACATTTTTTTAAAAATCAAAAAACCATTATGGCCGCCAAGAAGAGTAAATGGTTTTACCTGGTAATATTTATACCATGGTCAAAAGTATTTGAAGTGCCACTCGCAACTTTCGAAAAACATCTCCTCGATACGAGATTATAAAAGTAAGTAACTCTTACGGAGTTTTAGGTTCAATTACTTTTCTATTGGTAATAATATTTTGCTGTCACATATTTCTCTTCCATCGAAATCTGTATTATAAAATTCACCCAAGTTCTTACAGTTTCTTTCTAAGTCGTTATTATCCTCGTTTAACAAATTTCCAACGTCTGAGAGAAATTCAAATTTAAAATTAAGGTCATTTAGTCGTGTAAATCTTGTATGTATTTCTTGTTGGAGACGATCGAGAACACTTTTCATAACGCGAGAAATTTCACATTCTGCGGAAAGATCAACACCTCCAGCCGATTCCCCAAGCATTTTGCGGCTCCTTCTTACACGTTTTACTATATCAAAATCCCAATTTTCACATATAGACTTCACTTTTTCTATTGCTTCTTCACAGAGTGTCTCGAATTTCGAATAGTTTAGCCGCTAATGATTTAATATCAAGATACGCTTCTCCAAAATTCATATCCGGATCTTGAAATCTGAGCTGCACACGATCAGTCCTCGTTAAGATCTCATACCAGAAATGAACTCATGCTACGAAACTAAAATTAGTATATTTTGCAACAGAATTGTAGCTTCGCTTCTGGTGTCATTTTTGGTGTTCCTCTGCTAATTGTTCTAAGTGTTCTACTACATTCTCTAGCCCATAGATGATAACGCTAACCGCTTGTATTCTGGCGCTCCATCGTGTTTCAGATTCACGTTGGACAGGTTTTGTTAAAATATTTTTTAATAATTCCCATCGTAACGTTGAACGTGAGAAAAAAAGAAATATGCTTTCAATTATCACACAACTGTCGCAAGTGTTCCGGATATAAGCATGCATTTTTAGTATAGAAAATTTTTTACAGAAATAAATTTTTTCTAAAAATCAGTTATAGTAAAAATACAAATTATCCAGGAAGTTCTGCTTTGCGGACCCCTGTGAGTAGCGTCCGGGGTAAGATGCCCCCTTTCCACCTCACTACGCCACTGGCATATATAGGCTTTTTGTCGACTTATCGGCTTATAATCTTAATTTCGTGGAAAATAATTGCATCCCTCAAGATATTCGATTTTCCCTTATTAATAGCTCAAATTACATTCGTTCCATCAACGTTGCCTTTTCATTCTTCCCTCTTTATCAACCTTACTTCACTGCTTACTTATCGAATGAATATAAACGGCAACCTGCTGTTGGTCATTTTCTTGTCGTCACAGAATGTAACCGCACATCATTCAAGAAGCAACATTCATCAGTTGAGCCGTTTATTTTGAAAGTGGCATAAGTCATTTCCAACTCATGCTCTTAAATGTATTGTTATTTTTGAACGAATGCATATATAGATGGTTCTACAATTATAAAATAATAATAAGAATTGCCTTTTTTGGATATTGGACTCTAACAAACTGGAGAGATACAAACATATTATCACTGAACCTAAACGACATGAAATGACTTATGCCACTTTCAAAATAAACGGCTCAGTTCAGCCATATCATAGCGGCTTAAATCGATATGTCACATATTTCGATAAAAAGTTCTGTTCCATCGAAATCTGTATAATAAAATTCAACCAAGTTCGTACAGTTTCTTTCTAAGTCATTATTATCCTTGTTTAATATATTTCCAACGTCTAAGAGAAATTGAAATTTAAAACAAGTAAGGACGGGACTGCCTTCGGCTGCGCCGAACACTTCATACCTTTCATGAATGGGGCTGAACAATAATCTTATCCCGTTCGTAATATCCAAATAATCGGATGTATAAGATAAGAAATATATAGTGAACAGATGTACATACATAAACGATTTTTAAGATAAATATAAAATAAGAAATGGCAAAAAACCCCCTTATCTGAACGATCGGTTGGATGGAATATATATTATATATAGCTCCGATCGAAATGATTTTTACAGGAAATTTTCTATGATATATTGGAATATATATCACCAAGTTTCACGTTTTTATATTGGAAACTAAGGGAGAAATGGCCAAAAATCTTTCTATCTGAACGATCGGTTGTATGGGATAGATATATACTATATATATATAGCTCCGCTCAAAGTGAGTTTTTCAGGAAACCTTCTATGATATATTAGAATAAATATCGCCAAGTTTAACGTTTTTATATTGGAAATTAAGGGAGAAATGGCTAAAAATCTTTCTATCTGAACGATCGGTTGTATGAGATTTGTATTATATATAGCTCGGATCGAAATCATTTTTTCATGAAATCTTCTATGATATATTATAATAAATATCACCAAGTTGAACGTGTTTATATTGGAAATTAAGGGAGAAATTGCAAAAAATCTTTCTCTCTGAACGATCGGTTGTGTGGGATATATACTATATATAGCTCCGATCGAAGTGATTTTTTCAGAAAATCTTCTATGATATATTAAAATATATATCACCGAGTTTCACGTTTATACTTTCTAAATTGCGGCAGGAATGACCAAAATCGTCTTATCTGAACGATCGGTTTTATGGGAGATATATGTTATAGTGGTCCGATCCTACCGAATCCGACAAATGTCTAATATAATACAAAAATACATCCTTGTGCCAAATTTCATTGTGATATCTCAAAATTTCTTTCTATCTGAACGATCGGTTGTATGGGATATATACTATATATAGCTCCGATCGAAGTGATTTTTTCAGAAAATCTTCTATGATATATTAAAATATATATCACCGAGTTTCACGTTTATACTTTCTAAATTGCGGCAGGAATGACCAAAATCGTCTTATCTGAACGATCGGTTGTATGGGAGATATATATATGTTATAGTGGTCCGATCCTACCGAATCCGACAAATGTCTAATATAATACAAAAATACATCCTTGTGCCAAATTTGATTGTGATATCTCAAAATTTGAGGGACTAGTTTGCGTTCAAACAGACAGACGGACGGACAGACGGACATGGCTATATCAACTCAGTTCGTCGCCCTGATCAATTCGGTATACTTAATGGTGAGTCTATCTTCTATATTTCTCAACTTGCAAACATCGGACCAAAGTTAATATACCATTTCATGTTCATGAAAGGTATAATTAGGGTCATTTAGTCGTGTAAATCTTGTATGTATTTCTTGTTGGAGGCGATCGAGAACACTTTTCATAACGCGAGAAGTTTCGCATTCTGCGGAAAGATCAACATCTCTAGCCGATTCTCCGTGCATTTTGCGGCGCCTTCTTACACGTTTACTATATCGAAATCCCATTTTCACAAAGAGACTTCACCTTTTCTATTGCTTCTTCTCAGAATGTCGCGAATTTCGAATGGTTTAGTCGCTAATGATTTAAGATCATGAAACGCTTCTCCAAATTTCATCTCCGGATCATGTAATCTGAGCTGCACACGATCAGTCCTCATTAAGATTTCATACCAGAAATGAACTCATGCTATGAAACTAAAATTAGTATATTTTGCAACAGAATTGTAGCTTCGCTTCTGGTGTAATTTTTGGTGTTCCTCTGCTAATTGTTCTAAGTGTTCTACTACATTCTCTAGCCCATAGATAATAACGCTAACCGCTTGTATTCTGGCGCTCCATCGTGTTTCAGATTCACGTTTGACAGGTTCTGTTAAAATATTTTTTAATAATTCCCATCGGCGGCCACCGTGGTGTGATGGTAGCGTGCTCCGCCTATCACTCCGTATGCCCTGGGTTCAACTCCCGGGCAAAGCAACATCCAAATTTTAGAAATAAGATTTTTCAATTAGAAGAAAATTTTTCTAAGCGGGGTCGCCCCTCGGCAGTGTCTGGCAAGCGCTCCGATTGTATTTCTGCCATGAAAAGCTCTCAGTGAAAACTCATCTGCCTTGCAGATGCCGTTCGGAGTCGGCATAAAACATGTAGGTCCCGTCCGGCCAATTTGTAGGGAAAAATCAAGAGGACCACGACGCAAATGGGAAGAGAAGCTCGGCCTTAGATCTCTTCGGAGGTTATCGCGCCTTACATTTATTTTTTTTTTTTAATAATTCCCATCGTAACGTTGAACGTGAGAAAAAAGAAATATGCTTTCAATTATTCCGCAACCTGTCGCAAGTATTCCGAATATAAGCATGCATTTTTTAGTATATAAAATTTTTTACAAAAATAAATTTTTTCCAAAAATTAGTTATAGTAAAAATACAAATTATCCAGGAAGTTCTGCTTTGCGGACCCCTGTGAGTAGCGTCCGGGGTAAGATGCCCCCTTACTCCCCCTCATTACGCCACTGGCATATATATTGGCTTTTTGTCAACTTATCGGCTTATAATCTTAATTTCGTGGAAAATAATTGCATCCCTCAAGATATTCGATTTTCCGTTATTAATAGCTCAAATGACATTCGTTCCATCAACGTTGCCTTTTCATTCTTGCCTCTTTATCAACCTTACTTCACTGCTTACTTATCGAATGAATATAAACGGCAACCTGCTGTTGGTCATTTTCTTGTCGTCACAGAATGTAACCGCACATCATTCAAGAAGCAACATTCATCAGTTCAGCCTTCTCATAGCGGCTTAAATCGATATGTCGCAAATAAAAAAAAAAAAAAAACGGAAAAGCAAAGGACGTCTGCGACAATTTTTTAATAGGGCATGAAGGTTATACTTACAATTTCTAGGTAACTACGTGTAATCGATTGGTGTACTCGCCTGGCATATCTGAGGCCCAAGTTTTAGATCTCAGGGCAGATAGATTTAAAAAAAAATTATCTGCCTTAACAGATGCTGTTCGGAGTCTGCATAAATGTATAAGCTCAATACGCCTACAGTAAAATCAGATTACCGAAAACACTACTGTCAACCATTGATAGGTCATTTGCATCACACTTCACACAAAATAAAAGTTTCCTAAAAACGAGCTAATAGCTATTAAAATACGAGAAAGCTTTTCAGCATAACATTTCGCCATAGAATTCCTTCCCTAAGTTTTAGCTACTATATCGTTTTTTCATCCTCAAATAAAGGCTTACAAAAACTCATCAATAACAAGTAAGGAAGGCTAAGTTCGGGTTTAACCGAACATTACACACTCAGCTGCCAAATTACAGCTTGCAAAACTTTGGGCGGTGCCAAGCCCATTGTCCAAAATTTTACCAATTTTCTATTCTGCGTCATAAGGTCAACCTACCTACCAAGTTTCATCGCTTTATCCGTCTTTGGTAATGAATTATACAAATTACTTTCCTTTTTCCACCTTCTTCCTATTATTTTGTTAGAACACCTGATTAGTCGATCAGGCATTTCCATGCAAGTAAGTCGATCTAGTGTTATAAATGTATG
Organism: Eurosta solidaginis; assembly: GCF_040869045.1. Lineage (NCBI taxonomy): Eukaryota > Metazoa > Arthropoda > Insecta > Diptera > Tephritidae > Eurosta > Eurosta solidaginis. The sequence goes on along the minus strand of NC_090321.1, from coordinate 83,293,831 downwards.
TATGTGATGTAATTAATATATTTCTGTTTATTATCTTTTCATTTTGTGTTTTTAAAAAAGTCTTGAAAATGACTACAGATTGAAGTCGAAATATCGACCAAATAAATGTATGAATATTAACATAGTGTTTTATTCAAAGCAAGGCCTCGAGCTCACAAAACCCTATATTTTTGAAATTGCTATGAAAATTTTATAAAGATCGCTTTGAAAAATTTCTATCTCATCCCAAACACTTACACACCGATTCGTGCAATAGAAATTACTACTTTTGCAGAATTATATGTATACAGATTGACATATAGGACACAGATGCCCAAACGTCATTAATCTAGGTTAGGTAAGGTTGAACTGGCTTGTCCGTGAGGACCTCGCATGGACTGAATGAGTTCGTAGTGTTACCAGAACTTTGCTTAACGGCCTGAAAACCTTGTCAAAAACCAGGATCTTGGCAAATACGAGGACCTATGCCGCTTGCTGCTTCTAGATCTGACAGTTGTATCACTCTAATAATTGGAGTCGTAGCCTGGCAAGCGCAAGGCACGAGCACATACCGTGCTCGATTGGCTTTTCCCGCACTTCCTACATCTGCTATCGTTGACCAAGCCTCATTAAAATATGTGTGACACCAGAAGGCAGTGTTCAGTCAGAATATCCGTCATGAGTCTACAGTCCTTTCTTTTTAATGATAGGTATGCAGGCGGAATGTGAGAATGGCACGCAATGCTTATGTTGAGGTAGTTTTAAGAGCTCCCGCTAGGCTTATCATTTAAGCTGCCGCGCAACACACAAATTTGCTTGATGGGTACCATAGCAAAGGGTAGTTGTGTGCGTATCGGGCGATGTCGTGCTCACACGTATTTGTTGTCGGCTTCGCGTTAATGAAAATCAAAATTTATAGATTTTTATACCTTTCATGAACATGAAATGGTATATTAACTTTGGTCCGATGTTTGTAACGTTGATAAATATAGAAGATAGACTCACCATTAAGTATACCGAATTGATCAGGGCGACGAACTGAGTTGATATAGCCATGTCCGTCTGTCCGTCCGTCTGTCTGTTTGAACGCAAACTAGTCCCTCAAATTTCGAGATATCTCAATGAAATTTGGCACAAGGATGTATTTTTGTATTATATTAGACATTTGTCGGACCCGGTAGGATCGAACCACTATAACATATATCTCCCATACAACCGATTGTTCAGATAAGACGATTTTTGTCATTCCTGCCGCAATTTAGAAAGTATAAACGTGAAACTCGGTGATATATATTTTAGTAAATCATAGAAGATTTTTCGAAAAAATCACTTTGATCGGAGCTATATATAGTATATATCCCATACAACCAATCGTTCAGACAGAAAGATTTTTGGCCATTTCTCCCTGAATTTAGAAAATATAAACGTGAAACTCGGTGATATATATTTTAGTAAATCATAGAAGATTTTTCGAAAAAATCACTTTGATCGGAGCTATATATAGTATATATCCCATACAACCGATCGTTCAGATAGAAAGATTTTTGGCAATTTCTCCCTTAATTTCCAATATAAAAACGTTAAACTTGGTGATATTTATTCCAATATATCATAGAAGATTTCATGAAAAAATCTTTTCGATCGGAGCTATATATAATATATATCCCATGCAACCGATATTTCAGATAAGGGGGTTTTTTGCCATTTTTTATTTTATATTTATCTTAAAAATCGTTTAGGTATGTACATCTGTTCAATATATATTTCTTAACTTATACATCCGATTATTTGGAGATTACGAACGGGATAAGATTATTGTTCAGCCCCATTCATGAAAAGCATGAAGTCTTCGGCATAGCCGGAGACAGTACCGTCCTTACTTGTTTTGCTTGGCAGCTGGTCTATTTGATCGTGGCCGACGTGGTTGACAAGCATTAATGTGTTAGTTTTGTGAGAACGTGCAATGAGCAACTTCGCGGAAGAAAAAGATTTTACGTTGCGGTTTATTGAGACCTACGAATGCTTACCAGCATAGTGGAATATAAAGTGTGAAGCATATTCCAACCGTGATTAAAAAAAATAAGCAATATGATATTTTTCATCCATAATTTTTTATTTTCTTTTTTTCCGCCAAAACAACTGCAGTTACAAGCAATAAAAAATCGCCATCCGATGACATGTTTACGTTCGCATGCTACGAATTTTCAATAAGGGGACTCATGTAACCGTATAAATGCCTTATAAAGTGTGTAAACGTATAAATTTATCTAGTGCGTAAACGAGCTGTCAAATTTTGTATGAAAAATCATTTACACAATTTGTATAAATTTACGCGCACATTTCATTGTGTAAACGCGGTAAACTCAAAGGAATGCAACCTTGCAGACATTACAGCAGGCATTTTCATCAGAAATCTCCAACATCAGCAAGTAAAGGCGTTTTAGTTTTGATTTTTCACTTAATCTTGGCATTTTTTAATTTGTATAACAATCAAAAAAATTTTGTTTGGCAATAATACAGCTGATAAACAATCAAGTTTATCAAGAGTATTACTAGGTGCGTTCATATAACAGCGTGTGTAAATGGATATAATTTTACACCTTATAAGTTTATATGCTTTCATGAGTCCCCCTAATACAAACGGCGCTTGATGCTTTCTGCTTGTGTGGTGGCCGGGCAAGCGACAATCAGCCGATACGCACACAACTACCCGTTGCTATGGTAATCATCAAGCAAATTTTGTGCGCTGCCCGGCAGCTTTATAATCTGTACCTATACCCCTTTAGTTTTTAGGTACATATACGTACTTTTTTGTGTAGCTGCCCATCATGCAAGAACCCCATCGTAAAGTATAGGCTTGACAAATGCCGTAAATACCTGATGAGGGAGTTTGGACGCCAGGTCCCACAGCCATGAAAGGTGGCACTATATTTCAATGCTAAGAGTTGAGGGCAACACGAGGGATTATGCAACTTAAATTTATTGGAAATGACATGGCTGTTATATGACACATACTTTATATATGTATATACCTATTAGGTATATTGATAAATATTATGCAGAAGTATTTATGTGGCACTGACAACTATTACAATGTTCCACTATTATTATTTACTACCATCATTAAATACCCATATATTAATAAGAATAAATACCCAATTTATGCAGACGCCCATGTTTAATAAAGTTCTTCATTCATTCAACAGTGAAATTGGCAGCGTAGCTTTTTTATTTCTTTTTTTTTATATTTTCGGCCGCTGCCTTTGGACGCCGCAGCAATTCGCTATTAATCGTGATAAATTGTGCGTAATCAACTTTTGCATACAAAAAAATGATGCCATATATCAGCGGCTCTTGGCTCTTAGCAACATTGGTTTTACAAATTATTCAAGTGCGGATCACAGAATACAAAACGGAAAGGTGTGTGTGAGTACTTTTGCCTTTACAATAAATAAAATACAAAAAACCTTAAATACTTACTTATATATCTATGTAAATATAAAGCTATATAGCTAGGCCGTTGGTCGCCATAGATTATGAAAAATATTGTAGATACACTTAAGCTTACTTACTCACATACATATATGTGACCCGGTCTATGAAAAGGTGGATTATGACTCAAAAAAGAAATTGCGAGAAACATCTATTAACAGCAAAAATGAAAGGGGTCTTTCAAATAAACCTTAGTGAAAGCAAATCAGCATAAACCAATCTTCTCCTTCACCTATTTTGAGGTGAAGTGGGCAGTGTTCCGCAGCCGTGTCAATGGAAATCTGACTTGTGGTTGTGGAAGTGACATGGCAGCCACCAGTGAGGTGGGACTTGTTAAAGAGTTGTTAGATCTACACTCGTTCCTCTTTACTCCTGTAGTACTATATCAGAAGATTAATCCATTAAGCTTACATACTATGTGCACACTTACCTATACATATATATATTAACCTGGGTCGACTTGTGTGCATGAAAGTTAACCGATATCGCGCCATCGATTTTTTTGTAAAAACGTTAGCGATAACATTTTTTTGACAAAAAAATATTTTTTGGGTTTTGGGGAGTGTTTTGGTCGATAAATTTATCCTTTCGCCATTTTTTTACGCGGATTCGAAAATTATTTTTTTGGGTATGCGTAGTGGAACTTTTTTTCCTGGGCCCAAATCCTATCGTAAAATCGTTGGCGCGATGTCGGTTAATAAATCGACCCAGTCTAATATATATATATATACATATATACATATATGGATATATATACAAAGACCTACTACTGCTACTTCTACTACTACTACTACTACTACTACTACTACTACTACTATTAAATATTGTTTTTAAGTACATTTTTCATCATTACGCGTCCGTTTTTCGTGGTTACATTGTTGTGCTTTGTCATTTTTTTTAAATGCCATTTTCTTTCTATACAAACCATTTTCCTCCTTATTGCCTTTGCTGATGTTATAACCTCATATTAAAAAAATTTTGCACATAATTTTTCTTGGCTCTCAAAATAGCCACGACATATATGTAAGTATATTTATAGTAGTTTATAGACATGCCTGCATATATGTACATACATATGTATATCTGTTTACTTTTATAGTTCTTACCAACTTTAAAGGTTCCAAATTGGAACTTCCAATCGTAGGTTAAGTTTAACATGAAATATATGACTGTATTTATTTAAAATTTAAGTTGAACTAAATACAGGTTATTGCTGTGTAATCACCAGGGCAACCCAAAGTATACAAAAGCATACTGTGTGAATGTTGACATCACTAGGCTGTTAGTAAATAATCACGCAACAACAAAAACATGAAGCAACCACTCTTATGTACATGTACACATTAAAGCTAGCAACACTTATGTGGAAGGCGACGAAGAGATAGCTCACACACACGCTTGTAGTCATCACCCGAAGGTGTTGCTCACTCATACACGCGCATATAGCTCAATTACCAAGCAGGAGATACAGTGGTTCTAGAAGGGGAAACGTCTAGACCTTAGTAGAAATATGAGGATGAGGCAACAGAGAGTATAAAAGCAGCGCAAGCTGAGGAATAACGAATCAGTTTTGATTTAAACACGCTATTGGTTTTGAAGTATAATTGTGAAGTACTACTCCCAAAGTAATCTAAATAAAGGCCAGTTTGCAATACTGAACGTTGGAGTGATTTATTCAACAGTTTAGCGATTCGAACGTTAGCAGAAGGTGCATAAAAATCGTAATTCCCTATATTCGTTACAATACAATATATCTGTGGTCGCAAGCAATAATCGCCTAAGTCCTATTCTTTTACATGGTGCTTAGGCGATTATTGCTTATGAACACAGATATATAATACATATTTTCGCATATAGTACATAATTTTAATAATTTCCAATGGTCTTAATTTGTTATTTTTATTTGGCTAGTCGTTTAAAAGCAGGAATTTGTTAACCGTCGATACCTAAAACTGCTTAGCAACAGACAATATTCAAAGTCAACAGCTATCACAAACACTAACCTCCCTTGGTTCTTTAATAGGGCCGCCTTCTTTCTCTGATTCCATAGGATGTTTCCGATAAGAATACTTGTTTAGCCAGAGCATCACCCTTTATTCGTATAGCATGGCCTAGCCAAGGTAGGGTCTTTGTTTTAATTCGCTGGAATATGTTGGTGCCTGCGTAAGGCTCGTACAGCTCATCATTAAATCTTTATCTTCAGTACTCACCGTCGCCGATGACTAGAGGCCCATAAATCTTTGGAAGAACTTTCTCTCGAATGCTCCCAGAGCCCCTTCATCTGATTTTGTCATGGTCCATACTTCTGCACCATATAGCAGAACGAGTACGATAAGTGACTTGTAGAGCATGATTGTCGTTTGACGAGAGAGGACTTTTCAGTTGGCTACGTAGTCCAAAGTAACATTTATTGGCAAGAGTGATTCTTCGCTGGATTTCAGAGCTGATGTTGTTGTTAGCGTTAATGCTGGTTCCCAAATAAACGATTTCTTTTACTGTTTCGAAATTATGGCTGCCAACAGGGGCGTGGTTGCCAAGGCGCATATGCGCCGACTCTTTGCTCGATGAGAGCAGGTACATCGTTTTGTCCTCATTCATCATCAAACCTATAGCATATTTTCTGCTTCTTTTCCCAGTTTGGAACAAGCAGAACTTACGGTGCGGGTGGTCAGCCGATGATATCAATGCCATTAGAATATACCAGTAATTCCACGCTTTTATAGAATATTGTTCTAGAGCGGTTAAACGCTGCAGCTGGTATAGTTTTTCCCAGCATCAAATGAAAGAAATTACACGATAAGGGGCCATCCTGTCTAAAACTTCGTTTAGTTTTCAACGCTTCGGAGAAGTTTTTCGCAATTCTGATTGAGCTGATTGTGTTTCTCAATGTCATTTTTTACAACCGTATAAGTTTTGCGGGGAAAGCTTAATACAGACATAGCGGCGTATTGGTAGCTCCTAAAATCGACGAAGAGGTGATGTGATTCAATAATTTTTTCGCCGGTTTTTTCAAAGATTATATTAGATTTACCAGGTCTCAAACCGAAATGATAAGGTCCAATCCTAAGTCGATAATATTTTGATAGCAAATCGAAAATTTTTTGATAACATATCGACATCCTTTTGATAAATAATCGATAACTCTTTAATAACTAATCTATAACTTATCGATAACTTTTTTTATCGATAGTAAAAATATAACACTTAGATAACAAGGCATTGCAGTGACTACACATATGTTTACATTGTCTACTCCTCCATACAGCATACCATTCCCAAACACTGCGCCTACTCTACACACTAGGCCTATATTTTGTATATTCTCATACCGTGAGCGAAGATATTTACACATCAAATTATAAATATGAATCTGTCAAATTATAAATATGTATCACCTCAATCCTAATCACCATTCCAGTGCTATTTCGATTTAAAAATTGGCCTTAAAGCATAAATGCTTACTTTATTTATTTCAACATGAGGTAGTTGATTGCAAATTTTAACTAATTTGCTTTTTGGTCTCTTTCAAATCAATCTTGTCACATACGCCCTGTAGCTATTTTATTGCAAAACTAAACGAACAAACGTTTTGATAACCGCATGTTGATGGGTTCTGCGGTTTTTAGCAAATGAAATCTGTTTTTACCGCATAAATCAAATAAGCATATATTTATTTATTTATTTTATTTATTTATTTATTAAACATTTCTTAATGCATATTTTAAATAAATTACAATATTGAAAGAGCACATTCTATTACTATATAGCATAAGAAAAGTACATGGCATTTTTTATATTAAATTTTTAAAATAGTATTAAATGCCAGTTCACATAGTAAAATTCTTTTTCAGTGTGGGTGTATAGTTTTTAATAATATTATAGAATAAACTCATAATAATTCAGATAATTAGTTAAGATTACGATAGAGAAACAATTGATAATTCGTTAATTAGTTAAGGTTCCGATAGAGAAACAGTTGATATAGTTACAAAAGTTAGATATGGCTTACAATAACGTCCTCAGCAAGGCTTCTAGATCGTAGTGGCTAAAACTAATCAGATACATTTTTATTTTATTTTGAAATAGGTTAAGATTTCTTATAACTTGTACAGAAATAGGGAGAGTGTTGAACATTTTGCACGACGTGTATGTACTTCTGAAGTATGTACTTCAGATTGTTCCTAAGGTTGTAGACTTCAGAAGGATAACTTTCTAAGTACCCCGATCTAATAAAGAACGTTTTTAGGACTTTAAATAAATATAGATGACGACATGGTAGTATATCTAGTCTCCTAAAGGATATCATAGCGAGGCGCCACCCCAGCAGGTAATCCCATATTGAAGTTTCGATTGGACTAGACCATAGTAAACAGCTTTTAGAGTGGACATAGTGCAACACTTTTTGAGACGATAGAAGTGACGGGTAGTGTACAGAAAGTAATGTTTTAGTTTCTGAATGTGTGCAGACCAATTTAAATGGTTATCGATTATAATACCTAGGTATTTGAAATTTTCCACAACATCAATCCTGAAGCAGTTATCACTGCATTTAACGTTGGTTGCAAATGAACTTTTCGTGCCATTCAAAGTGCACGCCATATGATGCATGTTAAAACGTGCGCATTCTGCTGAATGAAAAAAAAGATCACAAGCCTCAAATTCTTTGGGAGCAATGCTAAAATACACCAACTTCGTTTTATTACTAACTAGTAGCTTGTGTAAAGCAAACCAAGTCCTCAGCATATGTACATCGTGGCTAATATCACATATTAGTTCGAAGTAACTCGTTGTACTATACGCAATGGCAAGATCATCTGCAAAGGCAGTCGTTTTTCCCTTCAATGGAATTGAAAAAATTGAATTAAAATAAATGAGGAACAGTACCGGGCCAAGGACAGAGCCTTGGGGTACGCCCAGATTAACTTCCTGCAGGCTACTGTAGTAACTACCCACTTTAACTTTTTGTATTCTATTAGAAAGATAAGATGTAAACCATTTGTACATAAAGCCACGAAAACCTGCAGTATGTATTTTTTCTAAAAGTATATTCCTGTCTACCATATCAAAAGCTTTTGTTATGTCGACAAATAAACCAGCACAGTTACTTTTACTATCTAGAGCTTTGTACACCTTTGAGCAGAAATCTAGTAGAGCGTCCTCTGTTGGGAGTCTGGATCGAAATCCGAATTGCATGGGGCTGAAAAAGTTCGATTTATCTAGAAAGTTCAGAACTCTATTTTTAACCGCCTTTTCAAATACTTTGGAAATCGATGGGAGTAGAGATATGGGCCTGTAGTTACGTGCGTCCCTCTTATCCCCTCTTTTGAAGATCGGGATTACAATGGCACATTTAAGATCATCAGGAAAAACACCCTGAGTTATACTTTTATTGAATAAATGTTTCAGTATATCTACTATATTGAGCGATATTTTTTTTAATAAACTATTTGAAATACCGTCATCGCCGCAAGAGCTAGAGTTGGTCAATGTTTTTATAATTTTAGCGATTTCGAAGCCGGATATGGGGTTAAAAAAGAAACTATTAGTTGCAACTTGGCATAAGGGTAGATTGGCTGCAAACTGACAATCACAAAGGGTTGAACTTGAATTGCCAATCGAGGTAAAGTATGTATTAAATTTGTTAGCAACTTCTTCTGGGTCTGTAGTCAGCTGGCTTTCAGCACGTAGGGTAACTGGCTCGTGGCTCTCTACACTGTCGCAGTTTAGGAAACTGTGAATGACGCACCATTCTTTTCTGGTATTGCCGAAAGCTGAGTTAAACTTGTTTTTAAAAAATGTATCGCGCGGAGTGCGTATTGCTTTATTGGACTGATTGCTAATTTTATTGTAGCGAGAGCGAAGCTTCCTACAATTGGGATGCTTAGCACATTTTTTGCCTAACTTACTTTTGAACTTTATTTTCCTTAATAGATCTCGGGTAATCCAAGGTTTAAGTCGCGGAGCTTGTTTACGCTGACTCACATTAAGAGTGCAGTTATTGACACGCACTTTTAAGGTGTTTAAAAATACACCATAAGCCGCCGATACGTTACTTTCCGCGTACACGTCTGACCAATTTTCGAGAAGAAGCTTGTTATTCAGCATCGTAAAGTTTACCTTACAAATCGATTAACGAGCGCGGTTGATACTTGGTTTGCCTGACGTAAAACCAGTTAGCTGTATACCAGTCATCGTGTGATCGGTTACTTGCAAGTCCATATTAAGACTTGTACAATTTCTATTAGGAAGCGAGTTGAAACGACAAAACGCGTGATCAATGCAATTGCCTGAACTTGTTCGTGTTGGTTCATTTATGTAGGATTCCAAACCATTTACCGCCATTAAAGCCAAATATTCGTCGGTAATACTGGAACGATGCAAAATATCCAAATTGATGTCACCAAGAATAAAAAATTAACCGATTTCGCATTTACCACTAAAGAGGAATATTCTTCAAGGAATAACGAGATAGGTACAGACTGAAGTCTGTATACCCCCAAGAAAACAAATAGTTCGCCTTTGATATTGATGGAAAGCTGTAACGTATCTGCACTTTGTAAGCTATTACTAACTGACGAGCAGTCAAAAGTATCGCGTACAAAAGCTGCAACACCTCCTGCACTGTAGCTGTCATTGGTATTTGTATAAAAGTTATAATTGGGGATTTTATAATCTCTACTTCATACGAAAAAATCCATATTTCAGACAAAAATATAATATCTGGCTTTATACCTAACGCTTCTATATTACCAACGAATACATCGAAATTTTGTCTAAGACTACGTATATTTTGATGGATAACTAATAATTTGTTAGAATCAGTTGAGGGCGAGTTATTCAAAACATTATTGCTAGCGACGATTGGGTTATCATTAGGCAAAACATCTGAGAACATCTTTAAAAGTAAATATAAAAATTAAGAGAAGAGCTAAAATTAGCTAGTTAACTATTAAATGCAAATCATCAAATGTTCTTATACTGATAACCTTCTCATTGTCGCCTTTTTTCATTAGGAAGCTAGATTTCCCTAACCATAAATATTTATATCGTTTCTCTTGTTTTAATTTATATGCCGCAGTAAACAAAGCTCGAGTTGATCGTGAGAGAGCATCGTTTATACATATTTTATTATTGTTGGAGTCATCAAATAGCTTTGCTGACAGCGAGCGACTTTCATTTGGTTGATTTGAATCCACTTGGAACTTTTAATAAAACTCCGATTTGAACTTACTCGTTTGAGGTTTCATCCAAGAAGAAGGTTTTTTATTGAAAGTACTGTTTATATACATATATAAAGCCTTACTTACTAACATTAAAGCTATGATTAAGAGAGTATGTAAAAGAGAGTATTTTAAAGAGAAATGGTTTAAGTGGGTGGTGAATATTCGTATGTAACTAGCGCGCTTTTGCTTTTTTTGCGGTCATCAATCTCTTCTTGATTGCATTAGATGAGAAATGCACGCAAACTACGTCACGGGCACACGGAGAGACATTATTACGTTTAATCCTTTTTACCACGCATTTGTCGATATCTGTAGGCGCGATTGTGACTTCTAATGTGTCCACAATAATTTTTTGTACACAACCTTCCGCACTGCTGCTGTACTGTTGTGGGATGCCAGTAATTTCAATTGCATTCCCATAATCTCCCTGCTCTCTCCAAATGAGTTTGCTCTCCAATACTGTCACCTTTTTCTTAAGTGCTTCATTCTCCTCTTTCAACACGCCGAGTGCATTAAGAACATTGGTGTTGACTTCTCTTAGCGCAATTATCTCTTCATATAGCAACTGAAGAGTGATTGCTTTGTTACTGCTGTCGGAGTTATCGTTAGGTTGTTGACCCGTGTATTTGTCTATCTGCTGTTTTTGATTATTTGTGTTGGTATTAGACGCCATGTTTTCTTTAGCATTGCCTTGCCCATTTGCATTACCTGAAGTTGCTTTTGCGGACAGTTGTTGTTGTTTTTTGGCTTGATCCAAACTTGTAGATGCCAAATTTTTTCCAGCGTCGGAGCAGCTTTGGAGTCATTTGCACGCCCTGATGCAGTCGCTGGTGGTGGCAGAGGCTGGATGTGCAACGATTTACGACGAGCGACACCACATCCATCACATCTAAATTTGGTGTTGTTGCTTCTCATAAAATCGACATCGGATTTATTTAAATTGACGCACACACAATGAAAAATATATTTGCAGTCGGCACAGGTGACTTTACCACCGTCTGCGCGGTCCAATTTTTGATTGCAGATTTTACAATTCATTATTTGAAGTGAAAACTTAGCGTAAATTTTAATAAAACTTGATTATAATAATAGTGTAAAAAGCGATTTCAATTGCGCGCACCCCACACACACTGAAAACACGTCTACTCTTGACGACAGTCAACAACATGTAAACTAATTCTATATTTAATATATTACATATTGTGACGTATATTAGCAACACTAAGGGATGCTATCATCTCTAAGGCGAAACTAAGCAGTGACTTGTATGCACATAAACAAATCAATCATTATGTCTACACATATGTCCATACAAGCAGCGGAGAGAAACGCACACATGTATATATCTGAGCGACTCCCAAAAGTAGGCAATCATCGGTGGAAGTATCACTCACATATACACGCGCATATGGCTATGCGAGAAGTTATATTCGTGCATCTGTAGTTATAGCTGATAAATTTATAGCTGGTAAACAAGAAGTAAATTAAAGAAATAGAAACGCCTAGAAATATGCCAACAAGGAAACCTAAGAGTATAAAAGCAGCACCAGTTGAGGCACGACGAATCAGTTGATTTAAGCAAGCTATTGGTTGTGAAGCATCAGTGTTATTGTGAAGTACTTTCATAAAGGCCATTTTGCATTATTGAATATTAGAGTTATTTATTCAACAGTTTAACGATACGAACGGTAGTAGAAGGTGTAAGATAAGCGGAGTTTCACTAAATTCGTTACAATATGAATAGTTCTAAACCAAAACGCAATAAGTGCACTCTAATTTTCTTTTTTTTAGATATGGATGGAATTTAATTTCACTTTCATAAACCTGCGTAATAATCTTTATGAGAAGTAAAAGCGAAAAATTTTGACATTCTGCCGCATACCAAGAAATATGATTCATAGCGAAACGCAATAACTTCATACAATTTTTACATTATTTGAGCTGACATTTTTGTTATGTTTATATGAATGTGGAAAAGTTGCGAGGTACTGGGATATTCTTCTGTGCCGATACTCATTTATTGAGTAACTTAGAAGTGTGTAAAGTGTATACGATTGCACCAAAAGAGATCCTTATACGTATAAAAAAATGTGGTAAAATTTACAATGCGATATCCTAGGCCAGGGTCACCTACATCAGCTCGGAATACTCCTTAATGGTACCCCTTAGAACAGTTAAGAGCAAGATCTTTCCAAAGATGTGGCTCAAATATGTTCAAGGAATTTCGTTGGAAAGGTCAGACCCAGTACCACGAGCTTATATGAACTTATTCGGTTAACCATACAAAATTTATAATGAACCCTGGATTCCAAGATTCGTATGTAAATGTTGTGTTTAGTAGTTTTGCTTAGGGACGATCAAAAAAGACGTCATTTTAAATACCATTCAAATATATTACTTAATATTTGAGAATTCATGAGCTTAACATCGGCTTATAACAATTATTATGTTTTTTTAAAAGAAACTGAAATGAAACATTTACTGGCATATTGCGATGGTACCATTTCAAAAACCGCCACGTAATCATCATCAGGAAATTTCGTAATGTTATCAAAGGTTTCACCGAGATTCTAGTCGCGAATTACACGGTGAAACTGGAGTAGGAGGAGTGGTGATGGGCTATCTTGCTTGGATTTATTTTATTTCTTTCTTTCTTTATTTATTTCAGTTTATCTCATTTTTACACTGACAACATAATTGAGATCTATATTGATCTGTGTGTTATGTGGATTTTTATTTGTAATGTTCCTTTTTTCATTGCGAATAAGAAGCTTTTTTTCGTAAACTGGGCCTCAGTTTTACATTTTTATGTTTGTTTAATCTAAATCATTTCCAAACCTGAGTTCTGAAAAGAAGAAAACTGAGATTTTCGAAGGTTCACAGATAAGAAAACTAATTTTTGATCCATAGTTCACTGGCCGCATGAAAACACCTGAAAAATCGGCATGGGACGAGTTCGGTTGGGTTGTAAAAAACGTTTTTAGGAAACAGAAAGTTGCATTACTTATCTGAGCATATAAACCAACTGATCCCACACTTTCAACATCTGGGTGTAAATATGAGTATCACGATGTACTTTTTCAATAGCCATCTGGACCGTCTCCTGAAAATTTAGGCGATCTCAGTGAAGAGCAGGGCGAGCGCTTTCACCAAAAACTCCGCACTATGGGAGAGCGATATCAAGGACACTGGAACGCGTATATGTTACCTGATTACTGCGGGGCCACAAAGAGTAGTGCTCCTGAATAATTATATAATTATAATTATAATAAAGTTTATTTATTATTATTGTTTTTACTAAAAAATTAATTAATGAACATTTTTGAAGCTAGAGTTGCTAGGAAAAAACCTCTTCTACATTTAAGAGTAAGAAGTACTTTAGCAATCATGCATAAAATCCCATGCAACAGAATCCGTATCGACCAATGTACAAAAATGATCCAGCCATTTTTTTCCAGAACCACTGAAATATTGGCACCAGAATTTTTATTACATAAATAGTAAATACTATTCACACCAAAGTGCACAAAATCCTATAACATCCAAACTAAAACGCAACAAAAATACAAACAATTTTCTGTCTTAACTTCAAATCTAACTGTCCCATATGTGATTTTTTTGGCTGTAGGTGTTTTTTCATACTTACTAATTAACTGGCGCTTAACCGTTTAAATGGTTATGGCCATTCAACAAGGAGCGCCAGTCGCTTCTTTGTTCCGCTAACTTGCACCAATTGGTGATACCAAGGGATTTTAAATAGTTTTCCACCTAGACCGTCCAGCGGAACGGGGCCATCCTCTTCATCTGCTTCGATAGGCGGGTTACAAACACAATACTTTTTTAGCCGCAGCGTCATCTTTCAATTCTTTAATTCACTTGACTATGTTAATGTTTGCGTTAAGCTCATCCAGCTCATTATTAGGGGTCCTTCGAAAAACTTTTCTCTCGAACACTCACAGAGCCGCTCCCAGATCTGGTGTTGTTATGGTCCATGCTTCTGCACTATGTGGCAGGATGGGTATGATAAGTGACATGATTTTCGTTTGCTGAGAGACGACTTTACTTTTAAATTGCTCATCTAGTCTAAAGTTCTCACATAACTGCAATAATATCAAAAGTTTTATTTGAAATTGTGCCTCCGTTTAAGGCTAAGTACTTTTCTTAATTTATCTGGGAACTTGTTGAGTCACCTATTGCGTTTTGGCTTGGAACTCCTCATATATAACGAAATACCTAGGCATTAAAAGCACGTATGATACGGTCTATCTATTAAAAGTAAAACCATTTAAAATAAGATTTGTATTTGCCTGAAATGAGCAAACTATGCGGCCATTGCCGCCGATTTAATCACAAAACAAAATGTGAATAGATTCTATGCATTATGTGGACAAGTCAATTAATATGTCCCGATAGCTCAGACGCATTTTATCAGCCTAGTATATTTGCTAAGCAAATTGTTGTTAACTTAATTAAATACCGAAATGTCATTTTGTTAAATTAGCGCATGGTTGACCGCAGTCAATGCAATTATTTAGAGCGTTGGAAAATTGCATCAATTCGAGATGAGGTTACAAAAATCTTGTTCTGTTTATACATCATTAATTATAATGAATTCAATTTAAGGCTGTTCTGCAAATTGAAAAATGCCCATAACGTGCTAACAGTTATTTTGTTTGTACCTTTTTTAATCAGCATGGAAATATATATTTATTTCAAAGGGAGGTAAAGAAGTTTTATCATTTAATTCGTTGTTGTCCGTATGTTCGAACTTTTCCGGAGTGACCCGACATCAAGTTTTGTACAACTGTTTTATGCACTTTTAGTGACACTTTTCGCCACATGATTTTTACTTCTGTAATGGTTTTTGTGGGTTTCCCTATTCTCAAAAGTTTTGGTTTCATCTAAGCCCAATTAAGCTTAATTTGCCGCAAGTAAGGCACGTTGGGTGGATTCAAGTTTCTCCGAACATAACTTACATTGATATCTTCGAACCACTTTGGGTGAGACGTGCGTAATCTACTGGAGCCATGTCTATCTAAAATATAGATTAACTATTATGACGACGTAATAATGGCAAAAGACGTTTATGAAGGTACTCCTTCACGTAAATTTCTACATTAAAGGCATCGTCGTAGAGAACGGAGTGGTATTATGCCCAGATTCACAAATAGCTTGCCAAATCAAATCTTTCTGCCAAACTTTTCTATCAAGTTGGTTTTTACCGAATATGAATTTTCACTCCAACCTGCCAGCAGTATAGCTGTGCTTCTTTCTTAGGTCCATTTTCAAGTATGTTTTGCCGCCCATAATCTTGCAAAAGTTTTTGTTTCCCAATTTGGTCCGTAGAGCTTACGTGCAAGGGAAATGCCTTTTTGCCTTCTATTTTCCGCTTCGTTTTGGAACTTTTTTCTTTTTGTACGTTTTAATACTATTCCCATGATTGATTCGTATGACTTGCACAAATGTGGTTTTGGCTATTTTGGATTTTTTTTTTAATTAGGGATAGAAGAACTGCCCGTCTCCTAATGCCTTTGGGCGGCCACTTCTTGGTTTTCCTTGAACGCGCGATGTATTGGAATGTTATCGTGACGGGAAAAAGGAAGAGAGACCCCTTTTTGAGGAGGGAAAGCAAAAGCGAAGGACCTTCAGATGCCGGTTGATGGGATAATCACCCGAAATTCTTCCAAAACATTTGCCGAATGAAGAAAGGTTTCGGTGCCGGGGAAGAATATTATAAGAGTGATAATGGAAACCTGATAACCTACGTACAGAGTGTGCTTCAGTTGTGGGGTAGCACTTCTTCTCATTGCGAGCTAGCTTGGGAGAAGATAAACCCTATACCCAATGCAGTTATAAAGGAAGCCAGGTTCCGGCACGCCACTAAAAAGGTGTGAATTGAAATATCTCGGCTAAGGAATAACAAGACGCCAGATAACGATGGACTACAAGTACAGCTGTTGAAACAAGGAGGCAAATGCAAAATATGATCAGACGAACCCGTAAATCCATATTGAAATTTAAGTGCGCTCTGTATAATGCACTCGTCAGGCGTTCTCGCAAGCCGCGCTAATTACAACGGAATAAGCTTGCTTTATATTGCGTGTAAGGTTCTATCAATTCTACAATGCGAAAGACTGCCCAAAGTCAAAGGACTGATTGTACCTCTGAAGTGCTGCTTTACACGGTGTTAATCTACTTTCGACCGGCGCGCCCAATTCCTGGAGAAGACTTTCGATAAGGAAATTGACACACACGATTTTTTGTCGACTGCAAAGGAGCCTTTGACACTGCGAAAAGAAGTAGCATGTATGCATCAACTTATGTATGAACTTAAGCTGTTGTGCAACAAAACCAGCTCTGTAAGCACTGCGAAGGGCCTTCCTTCTTTGAGCCACTTGATACCATTCGGGGCTTAAAAAAAAAACGAAAACCGAGAGGAAATATAGTACAGGGACAAATAAAAAAAGGAAACGGTGAATGGTCGCGTAGTAGTGAAGAGTTCCATGAAGCGATTTTCGACACACATTTCCCATGGAGAGATGGAGAGATGATTCAGAAAAGCCCACTGACTGCACTGTGTCACTTCGATCTCGGCTTAGTGACTGATACTAAGATCGAATGGGTGGTGAAGACCTCCTCCAAGTTTAAATCGCCGAGCCCAGATGGTGTATTCCCTGCCATGCTACAATTTTAGAGTGAAGCGATTTTGGAATAACTTAAAATAATATTCAATAGGTGTATAAGACTGAATCACTTTCGGGGAATTGCTCATGTAGTTTTCCTCCCAAAGGTGGAGAAAATTGGTAATTTGTATCCTACATATCACACCCATTAACTTAGCATCATTTTTCTCAAGACCTGTGAGAGCCTGTTAGATATTTACGTTTTTTTTTTTTTTTTTTTTTGTTT
Organism: Eurosta solidaginis; assembly: GCF_040869045.1. Classification (NCBI taxonomy): domain Eukaryota; kingdom Metazoa; phylum Arthropoda; class Insecta; order Diptera; family Tephritidae; genus Eurosta; species Eurosta solidaginis. The sequence continues at coordinate 83,276,228 of NC_090321.1, read as the reverse complement.
TTTTTTTTTTATCGTCTTTATTTACAATCTGTCGTTAGACAATAAGCAAATTTTATAACATTACATTTACATTGATGCATTAAGTGCAATTTGTCCTATAAAAAGGATTATTATGTGACTTCTATGTATATACAACTGTAAATCTCGAGTTATGTAAATCAACTAGGAGTATGTGTTAACATACATATTTATTTACTTATATATATACATTAACTTATATACATACATTACATTAAGGCCATCCTCCCATACAACCCCCAAATCTAGTTCGCCCCGCAAACACACCTTCGTTGCGACCGACAGCTGTATTTACGGGGCGAAGAAATTTCAAAGGCTATACGAGAGAAAGGCCCCATTTTTGCTTAGGATCTAAGAGGCAAATCTAAGGGGTGCAGTCTTTGCAGCCGTCGTGTTTCTTCGCTGTTGTCTAGCAAGTTAATGGCTTGTAGGTTTGGATGGTTGTGTAGTCTCTCGATATATCGTGTGCTGTATCTTTTTATTTCGTCTATAACCATTGCTGTTTTTAGATCTTTATGTATATGAATATTTTTCATATACCAGGGAGCTTGCGCTATTAGTCTTAACGTTTTTGATTGGTATCTTTGGATCACACCAATGCTGGACTTACTTGCAGTGCCCCAGATTTGGAGGCCATACGACCAAACGGGTTTTAGCATTGTTTTATAAAGCAGAATTTTATTTTGAAGACTAAGTTGAGATTTTGGGCCAAGCAACCAGTACATCTTTCTTGTTTTAATTTTGAGCTGTAAACTCTTGGCTTTAATGTGTTCACGCCAAGTAAGTCTTTTATCTAAGTGCAAGCCCAAGTACTTGGCACTAGTTGATCGAGGAATTATCGTTTGATTAAGGCTGACTGTGGGGCACTCTTCTTCCCTCAGTGTGAATGTTACTTGACCTGATTTCGAAGCATTTACTGAAATGTTCCAATTTGTAAGCCAAGATTGTAATTTGTTTAACTGCGTTTGTGCAATTTCGGCAGCTTCGATAGCAGAGTAAGGGGAAGATAGTATAGCTGTGTCATCGGCGTAAGTGGCAAATGTTAGATTAGTTTCCTCTTTTATTGGCATGTCTGCAGTGAAAATTGTATAGAGTGTTGGACCCAGTACACTACCTTGCGGAACTCCAGCCTTTATCTCATAAATTTCTGAAACCGCATCTTGAATTTTAACATAGAAATGTCTGTAACTTATGTAGGATCTGAGAAAGAGATAGAGCGGGGTGGGCAATATCTTTTTAATTTTGTACAGCAATCCTGAGTGCCAGACTCTGTCAAAGGCTTGCTGAATGTCTAGAAAGATACCACAACAATACTTTTTTTCTTCAAAGCTACTAATAATAGTTTTAGCCACACGATGGCATTGTTCTGGAGTTCCGTGCATCTGTCTAAAACCAAATTGATGATCTGGTAAAATCGATTGACGTTCCAACTCTGGCATTAATCTTCGAAGAAATATTCTTTCGAGTATTTTCGAGAAAATTGTCAGCAAACTTATTGGTCTGTACGAGGATAACTCGTTTTCAGGCTTTTTTGGCTTTGGTATCATTATTATTTCAGCGCATTTCCACTGAGTGGGGAAATGGCTAAGCCTAAAGCTACAGTTAAAGATTAATACTAAGATCAGTATGCATTTTTTTGGAAGTTGTTTGATTGTCCATGCATCAATATTATCATGTCCTGGAGATTTTGAATATTTTATTCTTGAAATTTCTGCCTGAACTTCCGCGACTTTTACGGAGGGTATGGGTGTATCCATAGGACACGGCCAGTCGATGAATGCTTCGATACTCTGACGGTGGCTGATACTGTTAAGATCAAATGGATGAAATGTGGCTTTAAGATGATTGGCAAAGGCTTGTGCTTTCCTTTCGTTTGATCTGCACCATGAACTGTTAACGTCTTTTACGGGGATCTGTCGCACAGGAGGTCGTTTTAAGTATTTAGTGGCCTTCCAGATGCTGTGCTCATCGTTTTTATTTGGATCAACATTCCTCAGATATTCTCCAATAGCCTCATCTTTCAACTCAGCCAATTTGGATTTAAGCTCTTTGGTTGCCTTGTTAAGAGCTGTTTTGTCGTTTGGGTTCCTAGTATTTTGCCAGATTCTACGAAGCCTTCTTTTATTTTTTACCAGCTCGGAGACTATATCTGAGTAGGGTAGCTTTTTTCTCGATGGTTGGAAAATTTTATTGGTATCATGGGATGAAGCTAAGAAAGCGGCTTTATGTATTTTGCGGGTAAAGTTCTCTACAGCATCATCTAAGTCTCTTTTTGAGTTTATTTCCATATTAAGGTTTATGTTCGATTATAGCCAAGTTTTGAACAAGTTTATGTTAGATCCTTTATGTAAAATACGTTGCTTCGGACTATTGACGAAAGCATGCATGTTGAAATTTATGATGAGAGCAGAGTGGTCTGAGCTGAGGTCATCAATGTTGTCTATCTCGAGAAGACTTGGATCGATTCCAGAATACACGGCAAAGTCAATTATGTCAGGGATTTTGTTAGGGTCTGTAGGCCAATAAGTGGGTCTGCCAGTGGACAGAACGTTGAAACTATTTTCGGTTATACTTTTGTATAGCTCGCGACCTTCGGGACTAGTAAGACGTGAACCCCACCACGGGTGTTTGGCGTTGAAATCACCACCAGCCAGAAATTTGGGGCCCTGTTTGTTGAAAAACGTGTTAAATGTCTGCTTGCTTATGCTGAAACGAGGAGGTAGGTATAGTGCCGTTACGACGATCTCACCACTAATGCTTGTGATTTCGATAGATGCTGCTTGAACAGAGGGCAGTGATACCGACTCCAGTACTTTATATTTTAGTGTGGACTTTATAATTATTGCAGCACCCCCGTGAGCTTTGCCATCGGGATGATTACAGATAATGGTATCAAAACCATATATTTTGAAAGAGGATTTATTGGTAAGGTGTGTTTCAGAAATCATGAGTATATCTACGTTTTTAGTTACCATAAAATGTTCTACTTCTAATTTATGATTACTGAGTCCGTTGGCGTTCCATATTGCCATCTTAAGGCTTAACTGCATAATTTAGATAGAAGGGACGTCATCATTGTCATGAGCGCTGAGGTTAACTCAATTTGCTTACTGATCAGTGCTTCTAGCTTTTCAAAATTGTTATGGCTAGTTGTTGTAGGGCTTTGTTGTCCTTTTGTGATATCTGCGTAGCTTATGTTGTTATTGGGAAGTGGTTGCTCAGCATTTGACATATACATGGCATTAGTTCTGCTGTTGACCGGCCTGACTGTATCTTGTTTACAAACAAGTTCCTGATAAACTCGACAACCCTTGTAGTTGGCGGTATGGTTTTGCAGGCAATGTACACATTTTGGTGGAGAATTATAGGCTTTTTCGCAAAGAACGGTCGGATGGTCTAGCCCACACTTCACACATCTAAATGGCTTTTTGCAATAGCGTTTGGTATGGCCAAACTCCTGACAACGATGACATTGTACTAAATCGTTAAACTTTCGAGGCGGCTCAATTTTGACCACTGCACTACATAACCGATTGATATCAAAAACACTTTTATTGTTTGCTGATGGTTCAAGGTCAGCAAAGAAGACTGACATTGGCATTTTTGTTGTTTTGCTACGTGCGTTTATAATATTTCGTACAGCGTGGCCTTGTTGAGCTAAATCACGTATTATGTCTTCTTTAGGTGTAGAGAAATGAATGTTTTTAATTACTATTCTATAGGGTTTGTCCTCTTTTAGCTGATAAGTGTGGAAAACAATGTTATTAGTGTCAAGATAAGCCACTAGTTTTCTGTAGGAGTCACTATTTGTGGGCATCACTCTAGCTTGTCCATCTCTCCCGGACTTGTACGTAAAGTTTTCTCTGCCAATTAGCACTGAGAAGCTAGTGATCATTTTATTAATATCTTGTACATTTGGTATGAAAATTGGGGGAGGTTTATGAGTGACACTTTCAGTTGTTGCTGGTTCTTGTTCATTACTATTGTTGTTAGCATTGCTGACATCAGTTTGGGTGTTTGTGTCTAGCAAAGAAAACCGGTTTGACGTATTTGGTGTATTGTTTGGTCTTTGTTGTTTTTTTGATAGAACTGGAGATTCAATAATTTTGCGCTTAAATGCTTTATGCTGGTACATGCTTTGCCAGCCTCCGCTGTCATCACACATACCGCCCGAATCAGCGTCTTCGTCACCCATAAGGTTGTTTTTTTTTTGTTTTTTTTTTTTTTTTGTTTTTAGTTCACACGACTATTTGTTTACAAGAATGCAATTTTAAGTTCACACGGGTAAAAACGCTCTGTGTATGACCGCACTCACTGAGTTTACGATAAGAACTGAGATATTTACGTAAAGTCCAACAAAATGCGTACACCAAACGCAACTAGGTAAACACGGTACTGGATAAGGTGGTTATAAACATAGAAAAAGCCCTGGAATACAAAGAGTATGCCTCAGAAGTCTTCTTAGACATTGGGGGACCTTTTTTGTTTTTAATCGGCGATCATGGATGGGCGCAATTACATTGATGTACATCCGTCTTAACCAGATATATCGGCTGCACGAAATCAGTGGACAGGCCTATGCCGCAGGGACTACTGCAGTGGACGCTGGTTATCAACCAACTGTCCAGGTAGTTCAACGAGGGACCCGTGAAATTTGCGTCGTACGCAGCTGATGCTGTAGTTGTTATAGATACATAGGCATATAGAATCGAGTTGACCGCCAACACGGAGATTGCGAAAATGGTCATGTTTATCATAAGGTGCCAAATTGGACTAGGCTTTGTCTAGGACTTGTGACCCTGCAGTAGAAACCTTTGCAAAAAATATTAAGAAATCATTCTAGGCAGCATTTTGTCGTTAGAGCTCAACGTGGAGGAGAGC